>NC_134594.1:48929914-49529914 GCF_037038515.1 Microtus pennsylvanicus | reverse complement strand
TCACACCAGATCAAACTGGATCAAACCAGTGTAGACTGGTTCAGAAATGGATCAAATTGGTTCAAAGCGGATTGAACCTGCATAATCTGGTTTAGATTTTTGCAGGTCTGCCAAACCGAATCAAGCCAGTTTAAATGGGTTTTAACCAGTTTTGGACAGCGCAAAAGGCATCAAACCCGCTTAGCCAGGATCAAATGGCATCAAACTGGATAAAACCAGATCAAACTGGTTCAAACTTGATCATACCAGTGTAGACTGGTTCTAACTGGATCCAACTGGATCAGATCGGATCAAACGGGTTCATAATGGATTAAACCGGTTTAGACCAGTCCAAAATAGGATGAAACTGGTTCAATCCACATAAAACCGGTTTAGACCGGTTCCAACTGGATCAAGGAGATCAATCCGGATCAAACTGATTCATACCGCATCAAACCAGGTAAGACCAGTCCAAACCCAGATCAAAGTGGTTTAATCTAGACAATACTGGTTTAGACCGTCTCAAACCAGATCAAACATGGTTCAAAGCAGTTTTCAACCGTTCCAAGCAAGATCAACCTGGTTTGAACCAAATCAAACTGATTTAGGCTGGCTCAAACTGGATCATCCAACTTAGTTCAGTTAAAACAGGATCAAGCTATATCAGATCAGATCAAATTGGATCACACCAGTGTCGACTGGTTCAAAACTGTATCAATTTGGATCACACCAGACCAAACTGGATCAAACCAGTGAGACTGGTTCAGAACTGGATCAAACTGGTTCAAAGCGGATTGAACCTGTATAATCTGGATTAGATTGTTACAGGTCCGCCATACCGAATCAAACCAGTTTAGACCAGTTTAATCCGGTTTTGGGGAGCTCAAAACGCATCAAACCAGCTTAGCCAGGATCAAACCGGATCAAACTGGATAAGACCAGATCAAACTGGTTCAAACTGGATCATATCAGTGTAGACTGGTTCAAAACTGGATCCAACTGGATCAGACCGGATCAAACAGGTTCATACCGTATTAAACTGTTCTAGACCAGTGTAAACTAGGATGAAACTGGTTCAATTCAGATAAAACCGGTTTTGACCGGTTCAAACCGATGTAGACAGACTCAAACCAGATCAAACAAGTTTAGAGCAGTTAAAACCGTATCAAATAGATCATACCGGATCAAACTGTTTCATATCCGATCAAACAGGTTCACATCAGTCCAAAATCGGATCAAACTGGTTCATTCTAGACAATACTGGTTTAGACCATCTCAAACCGGATCAAACCTGGTTCAAAGCAGTTTCCAACGGTTCCAGACAAGATCAAGCTGGTTTGAACCAAATCAAACCGATTTAGGCCGGCTCAAACTGGATCAAACCAGCTGAGCTCAGTTAAAACAGGAACAAACGGAATCAGACCAGATCAAAATGGATCACACCAGTGTCGACCGGTTCAAAACTGTTTCAATTTGGATCACAGCAGATCAAACTGGATGAAACCGGTGTAGACTGGTTCAGAACTGGATCAAACTGGTTCAAAGCAGATTGAGCCTGCATAATCTGGATTAGATTGTTACAGGTCCGCAAAACCAGATCAAACCAGTTTAGACCCGTTTAAACCGGTTTTGGCCAGCTCAAAACGCATCAAATCAGCTTAGCCAGGATCAAACCGAATCAAATTTGATAAGACCAGATCAAACTGGTTCAAACTGGATCACACCAGTGTAGACTGTTTTAAAACTGGATCAAACTGGTTCAGAATGGATCAAACTGGTCCATACCGGATTAAACTGGTTTAGACCAGTGCAAAATAGGATGAACCTGGTTCAATCCAGATAAAACTGGTTTATACCGGTTCAAACTGGTTGAGACTGTCTCAAACCAGATCAAACCAGTTTAGACAGGCTTAAACTGGATCAAGTAGATCATACCAGATCAAACTGATTCATACTGGATCAAACTGGTTAAGACCAGTCTAAAATCGGATCAAACTGGTTCAATCTAGACAATACTGCTTTAGACCATCTCAAACCAGATCAAACCTGGTTCAAAGCGGTTTACAACGGTTCCAAACTAGATCAACCTGGTTTGAACCAAATCAAACCGATTTAGGCCGGCTCAAACTGGATCAAACCAGGTCAGTTCAGTTAAAACAGGATCAAACTGTATCAGACTGGATCAAACTGGATCACACCATTGTCGACTGGTTCAAAATTGTATGAAATTGGATCACACCAGATCAAACTGGATCAAACCAGTGTAGACTGGTTCAGAACTGGATCAAACTGGTTCAATGTGGATTGAACCTGCATAATCTGGATTAGATTGTTACTGGTCCGCCAATCCTAATCAAACCAGTTTAGACCGGTTTAAACCGGTTTTGGCCAGCTCAAAACACATCAAACCAGCTTAGCCAGGATCAAACTGGATCAAATTCGATGAGACCAGATCAAACTGGTTCAAACTGGATCATACCAGTGTAGCAGTGGATTTGCTCCCCACAACCTCTCCCACCCCTAGCCACGCCCTAACCCTAGGCCTAACCCAAACCCTAGCCACGCCCCAATCATAGCACCGCCCACCCCATAGCCATGCCAACCCTAGCCACGCCCACTCCTAGCAATGCTGCACCCGTGGCCCCGCCCTAACTCAAGCCTCGCCTACGGCTAACATTGCCCACCCCTAGAAACGCCGCTCCCTGGTCCCTCCCCACACCCCATCCACGCCCACCCTTAGTACCGCCCACACCTGGCTTGCTCTCAAACCTAGCCACGCCCATTCCTAGGACCGCCCACCCGTGCCCTCGCCCTAATCCAGCCACGCCCTCTTGTGGCCCCGCCCACAAACTCTAGCCAAGCACACTCCTAGCACCGCCATTCCCTGGCCCCGCCCCCAACCCTAGCCCCGCCCACTCCTAGCAGTCTTTTATTTCATCGATATTGAAATATAAATATAATAATCCCTCCTGGGTCCCTACCTGCTCGTTGACGACGTCTCCGTTTACCTTTCATAATTAATCCAGAGATCTTTTCAACATGAGTTTTCATTTCTTTGATCCAGTTTGATCTGGTCTGATCAGGTTTGATCCAGTTTTGAACCTATCTACATTTGTTTGATCCAGTTTGACCTAGTTTTATCCGGTCTGATCTTTTTGAAGCCGGTTTTGAACCTGTCTACATTTGTTTGATCCGGTTTGATCCAGTTGCATCCGGTCTGATCCAGTTTTTTTTACTTGGTTTGTGTGTTAAGAAGATTCATTCTAAAATAGCATCTTCCCTCTGGATTAAATTAAATTTAAATTTAAAATTAAAAAAATAAAATCCCCCTCTGTATTAAATTAAATTTAAATTTAAAATTAAAATTATTAAAATTAAAATTCCTGTAGGAGAATTTCAGGAAAGCAAAATGAATAGAAGACCACGAAGATTTGGATCCACCCTATTTACATGTTTTTCCTGTAATTTTTTCCTGAACCATCGTCATTTCCATTTCTGCTTCTGCTGTTAACTCTCTGGGACTCTGCAAATCTTTGTCGCTATTTAAATTTTTGTTTAAATGAATTTTTTTTGGAAATCGTTAAGTGTCCCTACCCTGTCTCTCCTAATTTTTTCCCTTCTGTGCCCCTAATTTTCTTTAAACCCATTCTGTCACCCGGGTAATGAATGGATTAATTAATTTCAGGAGCCGTTTGGGATCCCCATCTAGGCAAAAAATATCTTTGCTGACTCAAACAATCTTTCTAAAGTAAAATCTACAAACTCTAGCTCTCGGGTTCACGCGGCAATAAAGTTTCGTGAGAAATAAAGAAAACCTGTTTGGCATATTTTTTCCGTCATCATTATTATTTTTTTATTATGAAATAAATATTAAAACATTTTTTTGAGTCAGATAGCAAAATGCCATCCGTGGAATGGTATTTTATAGATTTATGGAATCGCTTGCGTGTGATTTCCAAGGCTTCATTTACAACGTATCGACCCTTGCTAGTGCGGCTGAGCGTTCCCAGTGGGAGTGCAGTCGACTTTTATCTCCCAGTTTGCTGAGTGTGAATATGTGTAGGCACTGGGAAGGCAAATTTTTCTCCATCCTTTTCTCTTTTTTAAAATATTTATTTATTTATTCATTCATTTGTTTGTTTGTTTATTTATTTGTTATGTACACAATATTCTAATTATTTATTTATTTATTATGTACACAATATTCTAATTTTATATTTACTTATTATGTCTGCAATATTCTAATTTTATATTTATTATGCATACAATATTCTAATCTTATATTTATTTATTATGTATACAATATTCTAATTTTATTTTTATTTAATATGTATACAATATTCTAATTTTGCATTTACTTTTATGTATACAATAGGATAGGGAACCTGAAATGACCCTATCCTATAGCAATATTGACGAATATGAATATCTTGCATATCATCATAGAACCTTCATCTGGTGATGGTTGGAGATAGAGACAGAGACCCACACTGGAGCACTGGACTGAGCTCCCAAAGTCCCAATGATCAGCAGAAGGAGGGAGAACATGAGCAAAGAAGTCGGGACCACGAGGGGTGCACCCACCCACTGAGACAGTGGAGCTGATCTATTGGGAGCTCACCAAGGCCAGCTGGACTGGGATTGAAAAAGCATGGGATAAAACGGGACTCTCTGAGCATGGCGAACAATGAGGGCTGATGAGAAACCAAGGACAATGGCACAGGGTTTTGAAACTACGTAATGTGCTGGCTTTGTGGGAGCCTAGCCAGTTTGGATGTTCACCTTCCTAGGAATGGACGGAGAGGGGAGGACCTAGGACTTACCACAGGGCAGGGAACCCTGACTGCTCTTTGGACTGGAGAGGGAGGGGGAGAGGAGTGGGGGGAGGAGGAGAAGGGTGGGAAGAGGGTGAGGTAAATGGGAGGCTGGGAGGAGGTGAAAACTTATGTTTTTTCTCCTTTTCTCAATGAAAAAATGGAAAAAAATATTCTAATTTTATATTTATTTATTATGTATACAATATTCTAATTTTTACATTTGTTTATTATGTATACAATATTATAATTTTATATTTACTTATTATGTATACAATATTCTGTCTGCGTGTATGCCCTCATGCCAGCAGAGGGCACCAGACCCCATCACAGATGGTTGTGAGCCACCATGGTGTGGCAGAGACTTGAACCCGAGCCCTCGGGGAGAGCAGGCCGTGCTCTTAACCTCTGATCCATCTCTCCAGCACCAAGAAAAATTTTAAAATGATTTACAATGTGTTAAAAATATGGGCAGGCTAAAAGTTGACGTTCTTAAAGTAAAAATCGAAAAATAAGGAATAAAGAGAGTTGCTGGGTGTGGTAGCACATGCCTTTAATCCCAGTGCCTGGAGGGCAGAGGCAGACAGATCTCCGTGAGTCAATTAAAATTAAATTAAAATCAAGTACAAAAATACAGATACACGGAGAATCGTGACACTCTATGATATCATGTTATCTTTTCATGGTTTGAGTCGTGAGGAGTGGCAACAGCGGCGAGAAAGGATATTTGTTTATTAATGAATGATTTAATTCAAGATAAATATTTTTGAAATACCTCGAATGAAATTCAAAAGCAATGTTACTCTGGAGAAGAGAATTTGCTTCTGAAAACGAGAGGCTGTGGGTTCATCCTGAGTTTCAAAGGAAATAATCCTAAATTTTCTTCGGGTCCCTATAAGATGATCCGTGCCCCAAACCAGTAGGAATTATCCAGGAATACCACACACACATTCCCCCCCAAAAAATTCACTGTGCGTATTTTCCCCTGTTTATCAAAAAAAAAAAAAGAAATTTTTTGGGTTTTTTTTTTTATAAAGTTGAATATTGTTTCCTCAAGGTCTGTAAAAAATTATTTTACGTTTTCATGGGTAATGTATCAAATTTACAGCTCCCATATTTGTTGATCCTATTCCTCCAAGATCTTGGGAGATTTTTCAATATTTTTGGGTCCTTTTCAGGTTTTCTTCAAAGCCTTCAAGTCTTATCTAATGGATTTTTCATTATTGGTTATGGTGAACCCAAGATACTTTATGCTGTTTGTCGCTGTTGTGAAATACGAAGTTTCTCAAATAAGAGAAACGTCTCTATCCTTTGTGTATAGAAGAGGTGTTTATTTTTTTATTTTTATTTATTTTATAAAACATTTATTTATTTATGATGTATACAATATTCTAATTTTTATATTTATTTATTTATTTTATATACAGCAGTCTATTTTTTATATTTATTTATGATGCATACAATATTATAATTTTATATTTCTTTATTATGCATACAATATTCTAATTATATATTTATTATGTATGCAATATTCTAATTTTATATTTATTTATTATGTATACAATGTTCTAATTATTACATTTTATTTATTTATTATGCATACAATATTATAATTTTTTATTTATGAATTATACAATATTTTAATTTTTATACTTATTCAATTATTGTGTATACAATATTCTAATTTTATTTTTATTTATGATGTCCACAATATTCTGATTTTATATTTATTTATTTGTTTATTAGGTATACAATTTTCTAATTTTCCTGACGGGAAGCAGACGTGGCGCCTTGGGGACACAGAGCTCCGCCTTCTCCCCCCTGCCCTGCACTGATTTAATGGAAACGATACATTTATTATTCAACATAATTAATCGTCCATGATATTAACTAGTAATAAATATGAATCTAATTAACATCGATGAAATAGGCGGATGATTGAATATGGATGCAGAGCAGTGGGGGGGTAAGGGGGGCAAATTGGCAACCACGGGGAATCATGGGAGCCGTAGTCCCGCACAGCAGCGGGCAGGCAGGAAAGAAGGAGCCTGGCCTTTGATGCAAGGGACATCCTGCTGGACCGACTCCATCGCTGACTACAGGCAACATGGTCATCACGGGGAATCATGGGAGCCGTAGTCCCGCACAGCAGCGGGCAGGCAGGGAGGGAGGAGCCTGGCCTTTGATGCCAGGGACATCCTGCTGGACCAAGTCCATCGCTGACTACAGGCAAAATGGTCGTCATGGGGAATCATGGGAGATGTAGTCCCGAGGAGCAGTGGAGTTGCTCCCCATACTCCGCCCCACCCCTAGCCACGCCCTAACCCTAGGCCTAACCCAAACCCTAGCAATGCCCCAATCATAGCACCACCCAGCCCATAGCAATGCCGCACCACTGGCCCCGCCCAAAACCCAGCCACGCCCACTCCTAGCACCACCCACCCCTGGCCCGCTCCCAACCATAGGCACGCCCATTCCTAGCACCGCCCACCTCTGGTCTCGCCCTATCCCATCCACGCCCTCTTGTGACCCCGCCCACCCCGGCCCCGCCCACAAACCCTAGCCAAGCACACTGCTAGCACCGCCAACCCCTGGCCTCGCCCCCAACCCTAACCTCGCCCACTCCTAGCAGTCTTTTATTTCATCGATATTGAAATATAAATATAATAATTCCTGCTGGGTCTCTACCTGCTCGTTGACAAAGTCTCCGTTTACCTTTCATAATTAATCCAGAGATCTTTTTTCCATAAGTTTTCATTTCTTTGATCCAGTTTGAACCAGTTTGATCTGGTCTAATCAGCTTTGATCCGGTTTTGAACCTGTCTACACTAGTTTGATCCGGTTTGATCCAGGTGCATCCGGTCTGATCCAGTTTTTTTTTACTTGGTTTGTGTTAAGAACATTCATTCTAAAATAGCATCTTCCCTCTGGATTAAATTAAATTTAAATTTAAAAATTAAAATTATTAAAATTAAAATTCCTGTAGGAGAAATTCAGGAAAGCAATACGAATAGAAGACCAGAAAGATTTGAATCCACCCTATTTATATGTTTTTCCTGTAATTTTTTCCTAAACCGTCGTCCTTTCCTTTTCCGCTTTGGCTGTTAACTCTCTGGGACTCTGCAAATCTTTGTCGCTATTTAAATTTTTGATTAAATGAATTTTTTTTGGAAATCGTTAAGCGTCCCTACCCTGTCTCTCCTAATTTTTTCCCTTCTGTGCCCCTAATTTTCTTTAAACCCATTCTGTCACCCGGGTAATGAATGGATTAATTAATTCAATTAATTAATTTCAGGAGCTGTTTAGGATCCCCATCTAGGCAAAAAATATCTTTGCTGACTCAAACAATCTTTCTCAAGTAAACTCTACAAACACTAGCACTCAGGTTCATGCAGCAATAAAGTTTCATGAGAAATAAAGAAAACCTGTTTGGCGATATTTTTCTGTCATTATTATTATTTTTTTATTATGAAATAAATATTAAAACGTTTTTTTTTAGTCAGATAGCAAAATGCCATCCGTGGAATAGTATTTTATAGATTTATGGAATCGCTTGCATGTGATTTCCAAGGGTTCATTTACAACGTATCGACCCGTGATCGTGCGGTTGAGCTTGGGAGTGCAGTCGACTTTTATCTCCCAGTTTACTGAGCGTTAATATGTGTAGGCCATGGGAAGGCAATTTTTTCTCCATTTTTTTCTTTTTTTTAAATTATTTATTTATTTATTATGTACACAATATTCTAATTTTATATTTATTTATTATGTATGCAATATTCTAAATTTATATTTATTAATTATGCATACAATATTATAATTTTATATTTATTTATTATGCATACAATATTCTACTTTTTATATTTATCTATTATGTATTCAATATTCTAATTTTATATTTATTTAGAATGTACACAATATTCTAATTTTCATATTTATTTAATATGTATACAATATTCTAATTTTTATATTTATTTATTAAGTATACAATATTCTATTTTTTGTATTTATTTAATACGTGTACAACATTCTATTTTTTACATTTATTTATTATGTATACAATATTCTAATTTTATATTTATTTATTATGTATACAATATTCTGTCTGCGTGTATGCCCTCACGCCAGCAGAGGGCATCAGACCCCATCATAGATGGTTTTGACCCACCATGGGTTGCCTGGGACTCGAACCCGGGCCCTCGGGGAGAGCAGGCCGTGCTCTTAAGCTCTGAGCCATCTCTCCAGCACCAAGAAAATTTTAAAATGATTTACAGTGTGTTAAAGTTGAAGTTCTTTAAGTAAAAATCGGGTCGCGGGGGACATGGGGGTGGAGTGTCCACGCCACTCCCAGGGCCTCCCTGGGGCTCCTGGAGCTGGTTTCCAGTTCTGGACTACGTCTCCCATGATTCCCTGCAGCCGCCATTTTGCCTGTAGTCCGTGAATGGGCCTAATGCACAGGGAACTCGGTTTCCCATGATCCCCGGTCCCCTGCCCTCCCTGCAATTTTGAACTGACTTAAAAGAGGTGGCTGAAGCAGGCCGGTTATCTCACTTCTCACAATGGCTCTGGCACCAGGCCTCCGTGGAAAGAGAGATCCTCCTAGCCTGCCTCCCAAAAAGCAGCAATATTGAATGCCTTGCCTAAACATTTAATGGTCTGTCTCCCTAGCACAGAGCTTTGTCTCCCGAAAACAGACATTTAACGCCTTGCATCCTGAATGCAAATCCTCATTCCCTGAGAGTGGACATTGAAGGTCTGTCTCCCGAGAACAGACTAGATACTCTGCCTTTCAGAAGGCTTTGCCATCCCGAAAGCAAAGCCTCGTCTTCTGAGCAGACAGAACGCTTTGCTATCCCGAGAGCAAAGCCTCATCTTCGAGAGTAGAGAACTAAAAGCCTTGTCTCCCGAGACTCGGTCACCTGAAAGCTGAGTCCAAGGCCCATCAGGACCTTATCTCCCGAGCGCAGACTACTGGGTCAAGAGTCGATCTTCGCTACCCAGCCCCCAGTGCGGACAAGAGCCCAGCCTGAAGAAATTCAAAAAGCCCTTTTTAAGCCAGGGAATATCAGGTCGTATGATGCTATTTCATGTGTGTATTAGAGGTTAAGAGAAGAGCATAGATGTGTTAATACATATGTTTAGGGTGTGACATGTTAAGAGACCTCAACATGCCATTTACAGGAACCCGAAAAACCTGCAGAAATAACAACAGAAGGGCACGCAAATAACGCGTGGATCTCACAAGGTAAAGGTGACCTAAAATTGGTAAGGTCAGAAAATCTTGCATGAGGAATGGGATGCAAATGGCCCTCGTGGCAAACACAGGGCAGGACACTTTACATGTGCCTGGCACTGCGCTTAATCAGCATATACCTGGTGATGTCAATAATCGATGTAACTCTAAAGGGAACATGTTTGAATATATACAGTCATTCAATAGAAATAAAGGGAGCAAGACAGTACCATGCAAAAGATTTAATTGTAAACATTACCTTTTGTTGGTGGCATTTTGTTGGCAAATAATTATAGCCAGCACCAACACTATAACCAAAACAAGATTACAAGAAGTAAGAAGGATAGCAAATAGGCCAAAATATAATGAATTCACAACATTTCCAGAATATTGGACATCCTTTAGAGATTGGGTCAGAGTGACCAATACTTTTCACAGCTTTGGGCAAAAATATGCATACTGTGTACAATATGTATAGCAACCAGGCTCTGAACAACATAGAAAGGTGGTAGGATCAAATGCACACACACTAGCCTACACGAAGGACATGGACAAAAAGTGCTTCCAATTGGATACAGAAATGAATCCACACAAATGCCATTGGATTGAAATCTGGGTTAATAAAACAGACACAATGCCACATTATGCGGTGCACTGGCGAGAAATACAGCCAGATGCATTTGTTGTTAGAGTCAATAATAAGTATCAAACAATTATAGTTACAGCAACAAGATATACTGACACAGATGCACAATCCACATTTACTTGTGGAGCAGCAACGAATGCCTCTTGTGTAAGGAGACATTTTGCAGTACCACTAGATAAAGCAATGGATGAGGGAATGGTAGGTTATTGGCACAACAAAACAAATCAGAAGGATTTGATGAACAAAATTATGAATATCCTAATTATGATAATAATTATGAAGATAGGATAACAGCACCACAACAAAACCTACAACACCCTCCCCAGTACAGATATGGAAGGACATGTTTGCAGAACCAAATCTAGTAAAATATGGGACCATGACAATACCAAAACCATATGGAAATAAATGCCCAAATAGCCTATGGTCAAAAATTAGTAACACACAGGTTAACAATAAAACAGCAAATTTCCTGTGTCTAACAGATCTTCCTAATCTACCATGGTTTGGTAATATTACACCAGTAGGCTACAGTTTGGAGAAATTACCTAGAACATACAATATAACAATTAATGGTAAAACAGTAGTTTTGCAAAATATGTATCCATATATTGAAAGCAATGAAAAATGGCAATGGGAAACATGAAAAAAGTTCTTAAAGACAGCTGTGGAACACTGGAGGTTCCCACTAGTATTAACATCTGTAATTCCACAACCATGGCATATGAATAGATACAAAGAATCTATAGGATTTATTTGTAAAATTGCAACCCATAGATGCTATTTGGCCATAACAATGGATAAGCATAATGAGACATCACATCATGATTTGGTATGGGCTTGTATCGAAAAACATCACAATATGACAACAGGTGTAGCTAATATACAAGATATTAAGATGAATATAACTGAGGCCTTTGTATATATTAATGATACACAGTAATAGCGAAAAGTACATCAATAGCCAGCACAATATACTTAACAAGTTATATAAGAAATTCTCCAGAGGAAAGCTAGCCATATGTAACAGTGAAAGCAGAGAAGTTACTAAAACTTCACATAATCGAGGGCTCAACAGGAGAAAGCACACATAATGAAACACACATAAGCATTGATTTAACAAAGTGGACAAAAACGATAGTGTAAGACAGAATAATTATATTATATAAAATACACACACACACACATACATTAAAAGACACACTCCCATATCTTAGATCTGGATTGTGGGATAGAGGAAAAAGCATGACCACAAGAGATAAACTAGTGATCATAAGAGCAGACATACAATTATGCCATTGGGAATCTATAACAGATGTGTATCCCATACCATGGGATATCAAAGCAGAAATTAAGAATGTAACAGTTAAGATGAAATATGGAACCACACAAGAAATTACTCATGAGGTTACCTATTATGGGTATTCAAATATGTGCCAGCTAAAATTGTTATAGAAAACCCAATACAAATTTATAGAAATAATAATCACTCCAAAGTAGCAATAGGATTATCATTAGATGAAAAGTTTAAATATACCAGGGCTACAGCACATTAGAGGACAGGTATTACTAAGAAAATAAATTGGTTTCGATGGATAAATAAAACAGAAGAAAATACCATAATCTATAATCATTATGGGGTACCATATTTTCACTCATCATTAACTATAAATCCAGAATATAGTGAATGGTATATCACAGACTGGGTAACCCATATGCCAAAAGGAACAAACACTTCATTTTCACAGGACTGGGAATTCGTAATATATGTACCATTAAAATTTTCTCATTGGCCAGATTATAAAATAACAGACCCCAGAATAGTATATAGAGGAGTATATATAATAACAACAAGACGTACCCTCTGTATACAGTCCATTACCATAAAGGATATTTAAATCCACCTTCCGGGAAGGCAGGCATAGTTACAGCTCCACTATTGGTCCCAGATTTAACAATAATTTCTAGAGTTATATTATACCCAAGAAAAAGAAAAATAACGTTAGATATAGATTTAACAATATTACAGCCTCCTGAATATTATTGTAATAAATTCAATATAGATACACTAGCATTACAATATAATAGCCCCATAAGACTTGGAAGGAAACCTCTACAAGTAGGATTTTTGGTAGGAGGATTAATATCCTCAACACACAACATGGCATGATTCCTTTACCGAGCTGTACTATATCCTGCAGCTTGCAAGTAATTGCCACATAATCATCAAAGGCATTTGTGAGAGAAGGGACCCATCCAAGGTCACTGAGTTCGGACTGGCAACACCAGGAACCCCATCTGATACACAGATCACACTCTCTGCAAAAACTTTCATTCCATTTCAAATCAGAGGAGAAGAAAGCATATGTGTCCGCTCCTCTCTCCTGGCCTCCCCTCCACCCTCCCAGCCTCTCCGCCCCAGCCCCGCACCCTCCCTAGGCACTGGGTGCCCCAGTTCGTCCCCATATCCCATCCCGGGAACCTGATGGAGACCAGCTGGGAAGCTCGGGGAAAGCGTGGGAGCCGAGGCTCCACCCCCTCCGCGCCCCGTACCAGCTCCAACGGAGGCTGCCGGTCACAGGCAGCGGTTTCTAAGCTGTTTACCCACTGTTCTGTTAATAATTTCGGCTCTTTTTGCCACAGACAGCCTCTGTGACCTTATCCCAGGCCAGCAGGAAGGAAGCAGGGAAGGCAGGGGCCTGGGCATCATGGGAAATCGAGTTCCCTGTGCATTCGGCCCATTGACAGAATACAGGCAAAATGGCTGCTGCAGGAAATCATGGGAGACGTAGTCCAGAACTGGGACCAGGCTCCATGAGCCCCGGGGAGTGGCGTGGCTGCCCCTCTTTGATGCGGGGGTGGGGAGGGTAGGGTGGGGGGTGGGGGGGGAGGTGGGTGGACTTTAATAATTTCTTTCATATGTTTGATTTCTTTTTCTTGTTTTCCCTGAGGGATTTGCTGATGTCTTCCAAATTTTGTTTGTCTTTTCCTCCATTTCTTTGAGGGAATTTCTCATTTCCTCTTTAAGAGTTTTAAACATTCTCTTGAAGTTATTTTTTAGGTCGTTTTCTTCTGCTTCATCTATATTTGGTTGGTCAAGTCTTGTTGTTGTAGGGTCTTTAGGTTTACTGGTATTGTGCTGTTATTTGTGGTGTAGCATGTGACCTTACCTTTTCTACTCATCTTTTTCTCTAATAGATGTGGTTGGGGCTGTCTGAGATTTTGTTGATTAATCTTTTAGGTGCTAAAGAATCCAAAGCACAGATGGTTGTTCCTTGTGGTACAGTCAGTGACACAGTTCTAGTTTACCCATTGGTTACTCTGTGTTCCTGGAGATAGCTCAGTGCTCCTGTGTTTTTCTCTGCTCCCTTGGAGTTTGTTGTCTCAGGCCTACTAGGTTGCTGGCTTTTACCTGTTTCTGTAAATCCTGGTCTGGATCCCCTCCTGTAGATGTCTCTTACCTGGAGTTGCTCCTGCTAAGGTTACTGGTCTACTGCCTCAGCGTTCTCAGGCTTGGGTGCACCCAGAACAGCAGAGGACCTAGCTCAGGCTTACTCCCTCAGAGGTCCCAGACTCATGCTTGGACCCGCAGAGGTTCCAGGTCTCTGCCTATTGCCTTTGATGTCCCAGACCCTCTGACGTCCCAGACTCATGCCTGGCCCCAAGAGATCTCTGGTTCCTGCCTACTCCCTCGGAGGTCCCATATGCACGCCTAGACTGGCAGAGGTCCTGGCTCAGGCCTAGTTCCTGGGAGGTCCTAGGAACTCATGCTGAGACCCACAGGGATCCTGGCTTAGGTCTACTCCCTTGAAGGTCCCAGGTTCACGTTGGGACTCTCAGCAGTCTCTGGCTCTGGCTCGCTTGCTCAGCGGTTACTCCCGAGATTGCTTACTCTGGATCTTAGACATAATTTTTATGGCATACATATTACCTTTGTGGATAGACACCCTATCCATCAATATATCCTAACTGTTTAACAGATTTTGCTTAATACATTCAACAGCATGAATTCTCTCAGACAGTGTCTCTTCACCCTCCATCATTGACTGGGTTTGGGCCATGAAGGGTTTGGGCCATCAAATTGGTTGTATCCTTCTCCAGAGTGCCGATTTTTCCTTTCAGCTGGTCATTATCAGTCTTAAAGTGCCTCATTCATGGCTCATTAGTTATCAAACCATTTTTAAAGGAGAAAATATGAAATACAAAGCTAATCCCTGGAATGAAATATAGGGATGTAGGATGGAAATCACATAAGCCTTGCATAATACCATACATGGTATAAGTTAAAAAGCTGTTGTCTTGTATTGATAAATTACTTGTTATGTTGACATTATAAATCTCACCTGTCATAAGGTATATCGAATTCAAGTATGTGCAATAACTGTTACCGGCCAGCAGGTGTCGCAGTTGTATTTGCCTGGTAGGAAAATCCTAGCCAAGGACTTTTCAAATTGGTTTTAACCCATTATTTACTGAAAGATATGCTTAATTTAGGATCAGTTATTAAAGTGATCAAAGTGATTTTGAGAGTTGGTGACGAGGATAAAGAGAAAATCCAGAGCCTTCCATCAGTACAAATCACAAACCCTGCACTCCACAAAGATCCCTCTGTGGCCGCAGCATGGGTACTGGAGGGACAGGAAGGCAGCAATGCCAACAGAGACATCCAGGGAACCCCACACCCCACCTGTGCCTTTGCAACGTGCCCGGGAAGCCAGACCCAGAGCAGCTCTGGGATGCCACTGAGGCCAGAGATTGCTATAGAGCCATGCACAAGGAGGATCAGTGCCCAAATACCTACGTGTGATCCAGTGGTGGCTGGGTGGAGTTGCGTGGGTCCTAAAAAGTGGATGTAATGGTCCCCAAGCCAATTGTTGAAGGACATGGGTCAAAGAATCCCAGGCTAACTCCAAGATATACCAATTATATTTTTCTTTATTATAAGGGGCAAACTCACAAAACAGGAACGAGAAGTCCAGCATCAGCTGTGTAACATGGGAACCACAGAGAGAACCCTGGGCAGGCCAGTGGTTTTCTCCAGGTACCCAAAAGGTTACTCCCTATCCTGGTCCAGCCTCTTAAAGATCATTGGCTAACAGAGATTCCCCATCAAAACAACATTATTCTTACCCTTGGCATGCAATCTATTCTTACAGGTAACTGGTTTTTTGTTTAAACCTTTTTGTGGTTGGTGTATCTATTTTTGCCTAATTTAATGGACTGATTTTGTATTTTCTATGTTTTTGGTAGTCTTTATATTTTATTTTTAATCTTTGAGTTTAAAAAATGTGCATGATTTTAGGAACACTATGTGAAATTGATGCTCTAGATCATTTAGACACAGAGAACAGAGAGAAAATTCTTTGTACTCTTACTTTGGCCACTAAAATTTGAGCATTGTTATAGACCTAACTCAGGGCCTCCAGTCTGCTACTGAGCTACATCTCTAGTCCTTGTTATTTAAGTTGGGTCTTAGTATATAGCCTGGGATGGCCTTGAACACTCATTTCTTCTGTCTGTACCTTCCTAGTTCTGGACCACCACACTAATCAGGAATCTGTCTAATCTAGACCTTTCTTGATGTTTTTCCCTTCTTTCCCCCACCCCCAAGATAGAGCTCCAGGCTAGCCAAAGCTATATATAGTTAAACCCTGTTTTGGGGTGGGGGAGAAAGAGGGAGAGGGAGAGAGATGAGGGTAAAGAAAGTGTCATATAAGTTAATATACAGAAAAGAGTTCTGTAACACAGTTGTTTCTAATTTAGTCTATTTTTCATTTTGCTGGACTTTTGTACCTTTATTATTATTACAAAAATAATATAGCATCTATTCTAAGATTAATACAGTCAGGTTCAAGGGCATATGCCTGTTATCCCAGTTTTGGAGATAGGTGAGAGATAGAAGGATTGCAATTTTAAGGGCAGCTTAGGCAACATAGAAAAGACCCTAGGGTTGTAGGAGGAGATGGATATAGATGCACATAGATAGTAATCAGAGAACAAAACTGCCCTCATTGTCAATGTGGCAATTTCTCAGAAAATTAGGAAACATCCTTCCTCAAGACCCGGTAATACCACTTTTGGGTATCTATTCAAAGGATGCTCAATCATGCCACAAGGACATGTGCTCAACTATGTTCATAGCAGCATTGTTTGTCATAACCAGAACCTGGAAACAACTGAAATGCCCCTTGACCAAAGAATGGATAAGGAAAATGTGGTACATTGACACAATGGAGTACTATAAAACAGAGAAAAATAATGATATCTTGAATTTTGCAGGCAAATGAATGGAGCTAGAAAACATCATTTTGAGTGAGGTAACCCAGATACAGAAAGACAATTATCACATATACACACTCATAGGTGGTTTGTAAACATAAAGTAAAGAAAACCAGCTCACAAATCAATCTCAGAGAACCTAGACAACAATGAGGACCCTAAGAGTGACATACATAGATCTAATCTACATGGGAAGTAGAAAAAGACAAGATCTCCTGAGTAAATTGGGAGCATGGGGACCTTGGGAGAGGGTTGAAGGGGAGTGGAGAGGTATGAAGGGGAGCAGGGAAAAATGTAGAACTCAATGAAAATAATAATAAAAAAACATAATCTCAGTCTTTTCTTGGATTTTATTAACCAAATAGTTTTTGATATTTAATATTCCAACAAATTTAATCATTGAAAATGTGCTTTGATATGTTGTCTTCCCCTTTAGGAAGTATTTAAAGAAAGAATTGGCTATATGCACGTTTGAGGTATTAAAATCTTTGGGTCCCATCACTAGAACTGCTTAAAGAACTTAAGAATATAGTAAGTTTTTAACCATTATGATGTGAAGTTCCTTTGTTTCAACTTTAAGAATAGTAACTAACCTTTTACTTCTGTGTCACTTTTCAGGCTGTAGAAGGTGATCATACTTCAGTTGGTATTTTAGGCATTAGTAATGTCCATCCTCTCTTGGTTCTTATCCAATGAATTCCAGAGCTAGAATCACATGACCTACAAATATTCATCTCTGATTGGCTGAAAAAAAATTGTTGTATTAATAAACAGAGCCGAACTATGTGTGTGAATGCAAACATGGGAATAAGAATCATTGAAACCCTTGAATCCCATTCTTCCCTACATCGAACTTGTGCTGAATCCGTCAACTACTACGATTGCTGAGAGTAGATGAATCTGAGTTTATTCACCCATATGCCATTCCTGTGACTCATGCAATTCTGACAATGGCACGGAAACTCAATCTTGAGAGTGCACTGCAGTATTTTAATTTGGAATTTCTGTGCCTGCCATTGAGAAATGGCCTGGGTCTGCATTTTCCTTCTCTGCTTGGTTTTGCTTAGATCAGGATCAATTACCCCTTGACACTGCTAACAAAGGAGGAAAAAGAACAATTATATAGGTAATGGTACAAATTGTGGAATATAAATGAAGATTGTCACATTCTTAAGTAGGATAAAGTATCTATAACAGTTTATATGAAATTTTTATTTTGTGCCTGTATATAGTTTAGAAGTGCTTTATTACTTTTAAAATAGTTCTGTATCTTATATATTTTCCTGGCTAAATGCTGAGTAACTTTAGGAAACAAAAATGAAAGTAGTATAAAAGTGGAGAAGAAATAGTAAACCGTTCCACTGCAGGAGTTGTGTTCTCATGTAAAACATTCAGGCCTCAGGTAGCTAATAATTTTTAATATGCCTTATTAGTAAAACTTCTATGTGTGCTTTCTGGATATTTGGAAGACTTTAAAAGATTTGAAATTTGTGGTTTTGTTCTAGCTCAGAGGTTCTCAACCTGTGAGTCCTTTGGGGGCCATCGAAGGACCCTTTTCACAAGGGTTACCTAAAACTATTAGAAAACGCAGATAATTATATTTGCTTTGTAACAGTAGCAAAATTACAGTTATGAAGTATCACTGAAATAATTTTATAGCTAGGGGTCACTACAACAGGAACTGTATATTAAAGGCACACAGCATCAGGAAGGTAGAAAACCACTGTTCTAGCTTGATAATGAAATCCCACTTCCAGTGTTACCTTTTATAATTTTTTTTAACTTTTATGCCAAAATGGATTTAAAAAATGACTGAAACCAAGTCTGTTGTATAGCAATAAAATTAAGATTGCAGCATTGTTGATAAAGATATTTGTAATCACATTATATGTTCACGATGGTGAACTTCAATGATGAAGAGACTTGTCTACTTTATTTCAGAGGTTCTGATAACATATATTTTTGTTAGTTTTTTTTTTACAGGAAATGGAATGGGTTTTGAAGCTTTTATTACTCACTTAGGTATGTTGGTTGTGGCAGTGTGAACAAAAAGAGAATAAGCAACAGTTATCTTCCTGACCACAGTTTCTGTGATTCTCTCTGGGTAAGACTTCAGGATGCCACCTCAAACTCTTCATTCTATCTTTCCTTCTATCTTCATTCTATCTTTCTCCACACAGGTTAGAAAAGCTTTTTGAGATTGGCTAATTTAAGAAAGTCATCTAGATGAAGTAGAATATTTGTCAGAATGATTTTCCTAGTAAGTTTCTTATTTCTCATCATGACTATTGAAGGTAGCTTTTAATTAACATTATACTGTTACATAATACTCAATAAATTTTGTAGGGGAAAAGTAATTATCTCTATTTTAGATAATAGTAAAGCTCTTTTAACTTTTAAAAATAATGCCCATTGCCGCACAGTAGTAAATCCAACACTCTGGAGGCAGAGGCAGGTGGATCTTTGTGAGTTCAAGGCCAGCCTGGTCTACAAGAGCTAGTTCCAGGACATGCTCCAAAACAAAAGCAAAAAAAATTCAACTTGAAAAAACAAAACCAAAAACCAGACAAACAAAAATACCCATCAAAAAGACTTATTGATTCATAAAAGTAATGTCTGGTTTATCTCAGTTAAAAATAAATTTGATGTTGATGCCTTAGGTATATACTTCTCTATTTATGTTGTGATCCTGTTGAAAAATTGACTTTCTGTAGTGAGCCGGACAGGATCGCCATTACAAGATGGCGCCGACACCCTGTCTTGTTTGTTACAAACAACTCCATATTTGGCTATTCCACTGAGAGCTGCGCTTCCCAGCTTCCCGCATGCGCGGTGGATGTAGATTCTTGAGCCTATCCCGATGCGGTCTGGTGTCAGCTGTTGGTGGCAGCCAATCACAGGGCGACCCGTGTGCCAATTCCCTATTTAAGCGGCTGCCTAAGTGCACCCCCTTCCCTTCGCTTCCTGCCGCCTCTCCCCTGTGCTCCCTGCCCCTTTGCTCCCTGTCCCTCGTTTTCCTGCCCCCTCGTTCCTTGCCCCCCATCAATCAAGGGCACTCCAGTAAAGCGTGATTTGAGTGGAATCCTGGTGTGGTGGTCGTTCTTCCGTCACCGGTCAAGAAGTCCGCCGCAACTTTCACTTCTATTTTCAAAGTATTTGCTTACTTTTATATAAATGATTTCCTCTTATTTTTACTTAATTTTTAAATTTAGTTATTTATCTTTCCATCAGTTAGTATCAGACCCAAGCTTCATACATGCTAGACAAGTACTCTACCATGGAGCTACATGTTCAGCTCCATAGTATCTCAGTTCATAGTTTAGTTTTGTGTTTTTTAGGATAGGGTCTTATTATCAGCTCATGATCCCTTTGCTTTGGCCTTCACCAATGCCAGGACTTAAGTATGTGCTACCAGCTTTACACTGTTTAAATGTGAAGAGAGAGATATATTTCAAATTGTATGATTTTAAATAATTTTTGTCATTTGTTGTTTAATTTTTAGAAATTTACTTCCTGTTGTATTGGTTCAGCTGAGCAAAGAACCACTACTCCTCCGCCATCATTAATAAGAAAATGTATGACTTTGTCTCATGTAAAATGTTAGCTGCTGGGTGCTGTGAGCTGACACATGGAGTTACAGCCAATGGCTGTGTCTCAATCATCTGAGCTGATTAACTGTGTCAAGCAGGACTGAACATATCTGCATGGGAGAGTTCACTAATGGAAACTAAATGCTTAGTAGTTCAAGCTCTCCTTCCTAAACTGTACACCCACCAGTGTCTGTCTTCATTCACATGGAAGGAATTAATATATGATGGAAAATCACACACTGTGACCCATCAGATCCTTCTATGTAATGGACACCCCTGCCATCCATGACCTTAAACTTCAGTCTGTGATCTATTGTCCCGTGTGTCCCCTGCAGTGCACACTGTACACTGTTCCTACTCTTCTGGTCTGAAGCCCATGGCCTTAAACTTCAGTCTGTGATCTAGGTATTGTCCAGTGTGTCCCCTGCAGTGCACACAGTACACTGTTCCTACTCTTCTGGTCTGAAGCTCATGACCTTCGACTTCAGCCTGTGATCTAGCTACTGTCCAGTGCGTCCCCTGCAGTGCACACAGTACACTCTTCCTACTCTTCTGGTCTGAAGGGAGGAGCCATGCTCTATATGACTCAAACTGATAATTTTAGAACTCACAATAAAATCCAGAGAAGCTGGAGGACACTCATTTACTCATCTATTATCCTTCTCACTGAGCAGTTAAGGCCCAGTCTTGAAGCAATTGCAGAACTTGCTTTCTGGGCAGCAGGAGCAGGATTAGGTGTTCAAAGCAGTTCTCAAATATGTAGTGTGAGATAAGCCTAAGCTACAGGAGACAGAAATAAATAATCAACAGAATTTGAGAAAAAATGGAAAGAAATTCTTAATGACCTGGAAATAATAGGGAATAGAAACAAATAGATTAGAGCAGAAATTAGAGCATTTAAAGTAAATAAAATTTAAAAAAGCGAAAATAGCAATTATCTTTTAAAAAACATAAATATAATTTTTTAAAAACACAGTTATACTGACTTTGGACAAGAGAAAAACACTCCCTGGTAAAGAGACTGACATTAAAAAGGCATTACTTCACCATGCCCCATGTGCAATGTCAGCTGCTGAGACCTGTGACCTGAAACACACAGCTGCAGCTAATGGATAGAATCATGACAGGCAGGATTGGACATATAAGCATAGGAGAGTTCCCTTGTTAGAAAGTCAATATTTATTGACTCAAGCTAACCTTCCCGAATTATACAGCCCAAATCTAGCCTGCCTTCATTCTCATGACAGATTAACATATGCTGGGAAATTACAAAATCACTGATCCTGTCATGATCAGGTCCTATTTCATAATGGTGACTCCAGCAGCTGTTTGCCTACCTACAGTGTATGCAATAAACTATTCCTCCTATTCTGGTCTGAAAGTGGAAGCCATGCTCCGCATACAAATCCTTTTCCTGTTACTGTAATGGACAGTTGACTACATGTCTTAAATTTTCAATTTTAGAGCTCAGTGGTCATTGTGTTTTCATCCAAGAATTTAGTTTAATTACAAGGACAACAAGGTCATTGCTCTGGGGAGCAATGGTGTGGGATCAAGGCTACCTAATCCAACAAAGAAATGTTTTTCTCAGAAACATTTTTCTACAATGCTTGAAATACTGCTATTCTAGAATTAATATGTCTTCCCAGTGATAAATCATTCACACACTTAAAGTTTAATAGACATAAATTCCGTTAGTAACAGTATGCATTCATGGTGGTTAATGCTAAAAGAGGAGACCACCTGGTCCAGATTTTGCATTCCACATATGCTGTCATCCTTAAGTCTTTTTTTAGGTTCAGGCCTGAGATTATACATTGAACAGTGTAAATAGGGACAGGAGAATGCAAGTCTAGCCACTTAGGCAGATGGAGATTTACAGAACAAAACTATCTTTGAGATTATGCATTATGATAAAAATAAAATATATCACAATGTATGACTTAAAAGAGAAATAGATCTTAATATATGATCTAAATGATATATTTAAGATGTATTGATGCTACAATCCTCACATATACAAAGGACATAGAATACAAATTAAAACACCTATCCACACTGTGATTGTTCTTAAGTCAACAGCTGTTCTGAGCCATTCTAACCTCAAAATAATCCTTCTTTTGCCTCCAAGCTAGCTGTCTCAGAGAAAGGCCACAGATGCTTTTTTGATGAACAGCCCTGATTGGTGTTTATTTCAAGTCTGTGACATTACTGTACAGAATCTCATTTTTTAAGTTTTATTTTATGTATATGGGTGTTTACCCACAGGTGTCTCTGTTCAGTACCTGCGGAAGCCAGATAAGTGAATCAGATCCCTTGGAACTGGAGTTGCAGGAGATGGTTAGCAACCATGATTTTTGGCAATGTAACCTGTGCCAACTGCAACAACACCCAGTGTTCTTAATTGCTAAGCTATCTTGCAAGCTGCATTTTTATTTAAAATTTATTCCCAAAATTTTCTTTTCTAATTCCTTCCTTAAGTCTGTATGAATAAGGATGTGCAACTATATTAATAAAACCTGCTGGGTCCATTTCTGTTGGATTTGTGTTATTGTTTCAGAACTGAACATGTTGTTTCAGATACATAAATAGGGATCTCATCCCTGCCTGAGGCTAATTCACCCAATTGTAGGAGAATTGCAATCTTTATTGAGCAACATAATTCTGACCCTTAAGTGACCTAGGCTGACTTGGACAGAAAACATTATCAAGAATAAAAAACTTAGATTGGCAAATACCTCATCTAACATTTGCTGGTGCCACAGCCCTGAAGTTGTAGGGCTGCAGGAAAGACTATGGACACTGTCCTGGGCAAACCACAGGCTCCCTGGGTTCAATGGGCCTTCCACCATACCCTACTGACCATTCTCATTTTAGATGACTTTGAAATCCTGAAATTCCTGCCTCCACTTTCTAAGTACCATGGTTATACATCTGTAACCATGCTTGACTTAGTTGGCTTTAACTCCATTTAATCATTCGTTAGAAAGTTGGGTTGAGTAAGATGAGCAGTTACACTTAATTATATTAAAACTCCACCAATCTCCATGAGCCTGGGTTTCAACCATCTGTAGAATAAAGACAGTACTGTGCTCTAGTCCCTTGATGAATTATAATACAAAGATAAAGAAAAACAATTTTGCTCATAGTTGGAAGACAGTGGACCTTAAGACAGGAAGGCTGCATTTGATGGGAGTCAACTGTTACTTAGATCAACCAGTCACACCTTATTGCTATTAATGACATGTTCATGGGACTGAATAGAAGGCTCAGCACTTAAAACACTGGCTGCTCACCCACAGGGCCTGACTTTTGATTTCCAGCACCCAAAAGACAGCTTACAATTGTCAGTAACTCTAGTCACAGGGGATCAGACAACATCTTCTAGTCACTACTGGTTCCTGGCATGCCATTGGTATACTCACTGGCAAAACTTATACACTTAAATTAAATTTTATTCTTTTCTAAGGTAATAGACACATGAAGAAAACCCTTTTAACAATATGTAATCATATATATAGATGTCTTTCCACCATTTGCATATCTGGTTCCCTAGGAGGCCAGATGAATGGACCAGATCACCAAGCCTGGGAAATACAAGTCATTCTGAAGAATCAGATATAGGTGCCAGGAATTAAACTTCAGTTTCCAAGAGGAGCAGCACTACTGAGCCAACTCTCCAGGTCATAATAATGCTAAAGATGAAGATGAGCTACTATTCCTTCTGTCTCCTATCACTTGAAGGTGAGGAAAGTCCCCTCTGGATGGTTGTCAAAGAATTTAATGGATTTCTTTACCTCTCCATATTGTTTCTGAGTTTTATTGTTAACACAGTTCTCTTGATGTAAGACACAACACACAAGAGAGTGGTTGGAATCTGCTGTGATTTTACTGAATTCATGTTTTCATTATATAGTATTCAAACAAAGAACAAATCAGAAGGTCATGTGTCATTGGTTGACACAGTATGAAAGCTTCTTTTAGTCACATCAGCAATATCTAAGAAAAGTACTTTATCAGGAACAGGTGTTAGACATAAAGCATCCTTAGAAGAGGAAATCTTGTCCTTGGGACTGTAAACCTCAGACAAGTGGTTTCATCTTAAGAATAGAAAGTTTCTGTCTCATTATCGCTATCATGGCCCTTCCTCTTCCTAACCCTTTATTTCATCTAGTGACCAAATATACCTAATCAGTTCTCTGCACCTGTTGAACTATACTTTTTAATACCTTCTTATGCAGCAGACATCATGGGGGTTGGGATCTAGCAAGCCTATCCATAAAGTTCAAAGTATTATATAACAGTTTTTGTCCATCAACATTAACCCATCTATTCCCTTGCTCATCATACACCCTGTGTATAACAAAGGTTCTGCTGTAGTCTTATACATTCCCATACTGTGCTTCCTTATCCCAGAGCTGTTTCTGAAGAGAATGATCCTTGTCTTGAATATATATAAAAACTATCATTATTATGAAAGAATTTGTGCAAAGTTCATATCCCGCATAGCCATCTAATCGAGAAACCCGTCTATGCCTCAGTGGTGGCTAATACCAGGCTGTCTTCCATTGACCTCCAGGAAGGCTAGTCCCATAGGATACGTAGCTCCCATCCGGTATAATGACATATGTCATGTCACACAGACGACACTGGAGTTGGTGTGGCAGTTTGATCATACAAATATTTTCCTATGCAAAGAGGATTTTGCATTCAAATTATACAGTGTTCATCTGTCTTGTTTACAATCTGAAAAGAGGACAATAGTTTACTATTATAATATTCCTCATAATCTTATTTGAGGACCAGGGAAATGGCTCCATGGGAAAGGTCTGTGGTGTGCAAGGATGGAAAACTGACCTTGATTATCATATTAAGAGGACCAAAAGTAGAAACTGCAAAGTGGTCTTCTGGTCTCCAAATATCTGCATTGGTCCTAAAAACCCATAATCACATTGCACACACACCGTAAATCTTTGTTACAAAATAAATCTTAGTGCCCTTACATTACCTGACATCTTTGGATAATTTCCTTAGAAGGCAATTCTTCAAGATAAAATGGTTAACTAATTGGCAGCAGGGAAGCATGGAACATCAGTATTATGTATATATATTCTAATATATATTTACAACACACATATAAAACATCAAGCTATGGTATGAGATACACAGTTGAATGTTCATTATCCTACTTTATTACATCTCTACCAGATAAATGAAAATACTGTTTTGAGTACACACATGAGATCATTAATGTTTCTTATATTCTCTTCTATTAAGCATTTTTAACATTAACATTGTTAAATTGTGTTGACCAAAGAGCAAATGTTGTGAGTACTTCATCTACCCTTAGACTTGTACTAAGGAGGTAGACTCATGAGGATCAAGAGTTCAAATATATCCCTGAATCATTACTAACATTTAGGCAAAACTGAATAACAAACAAGAAAATCTCAAGGGAATTTGTGGAAATATGAAAAACAAAACCAGGAGCAACAACCCACCACCATTTCATAGATACTCTTACTTAAAAAGTATGATCACACACTGCCTGATATTTAGATAAAAAAATGAATCAATTAGATGATGGGGTTACCATTCTACACATTATAGTAGAAAAATACAGATTAACAAAAGTCACGGAAGAAAAATAAGGACCACAAAATAAACTTTACTAAATGGATTTGTCACACATGGAGCACACTTTAGTATCTACCTCAAATGTTTCAAAGTAGAAACCACAAGGCAGTGATCTCTACCATCAGTCTTCAGTGAGCATGGTAAATAATTTACTTCCTTCAAGGCTATAATGAAAAATAAATGGATCATTATTTTTTTCTTGAAGCTGAAGACAACTGTAATGTCTAAAGCCTTTACAAAATCATTTTCAGAAAGCATTTTCTTTTATGTGAGTTTATTCATATTTCTGTCTTTTAATTGATACACATAGGCTTTAAAATATTTAGAGCACTAGAAACATGGCTGGTCAGTTAAGAAATGTTTGCTACGTGGACCAAGGTCTGATTTTTTGACAACCTCCTGTAATTTCTGCAATAAAATCCTAGGATCTAATATATCAGAAACCAGCATGCACATTCACATACCCACACAAAGCACACTGATATCACATAATCACAATTAAAACAACTCTTTAAACATATTTTCAGTCATGAAAGTTTTTCTCATGTAAGAATTCATTCCTATAATATAGGTGTTAAGGCACCTAATGGCTTACAGAGTTTTTCTTCACCATGAAGCAATCAGGCAGGCTTGAAGTCTGAGAAATCAATCCTTCTAAGTTGATGGAATCATTTGGGAAGACTTATGAAATGCTGTCCTGCTGGAGGAAATAAGTCACTGTGGGTAGGCTTTTCTAGTTTACACCCTCTGCTTCATGCTGTAAGTTAAGGATTTGAGTTCTTAACCTGTTTTAGCTGTCATGTTAGACAGTTGTAGCAATAACACTTTCTTTCTTTCTTTTTTGAGAAAGTGTTTCTCTGTAGCTTTGAAGTCTGTCCTAGAACTAGCTTTGTAGACCAGACTGGCCTCAAACTCACAGAGACCCACCTGCCTCTGCCTCCTGAGTATGGGATCAAAGTATGCACCACCACTGTCCAGCTGTCATGTCACTTTCATGGTGATCCTGTATCCCGCTGGAGCCAAAGGCCAACTTAATTTTTATAAGTTGACCTAGACATTATATCACAACAGAAAAGGAACAAATATAAATCAATAAAGTTTTACACTTGAATCAGTGATTCCATTCAATTGAGGAGAAATATAAAATCTAAAAGGGTTACATTACTGTTTAAATTCATAGTGCAAGTGTTACAGCTCGGGGGGGGGAGTTATGCTGACTGCCAGAAGTCAGACTATACCTACAGCTATGAAAGGAAGGTAGTCTGGATATTTATAGCTGTGTAGAGAAAGATACCCTGATCTGATGTGGGATTCCCCTCTGTGTGATGTGATTACCATTAATGAATAACGAAATTGCCTTGGCTTGTTGATAGGGCAGAACTTAGGTCGGCAGGGATAACTGAACTGAATGCTGGGAGAAAGAAGGGAAGAGTAAGTGAGATGCCATGGAGATGCTGAAGACAGATGCTGGGAATTTTACCCAGTAAGTCACAGCCACAAGACCATACATAGATTAATAGAAATGGGTTAAATTTATATGTAAGACTTAGCCAATAAGAAGCCAGAGCTAATGGGCCAAGCAGTTGTTTAATTTATACAGTGTTTGTGTGATTATTTCAGATCTAAGCTAGCCAGGTGCCTGGGAACCAAACAAGCAACCTCCCTACAACACTGACTGTCAGAAGTCAGGCTATACCTACAGTTGTGAAGAGAAGGTATCTTGGGATGTGGGATTCTCCTCTGTATGCTGTGAACATGATTTATTACCATTGGTAAAAAAAAAAGTTGCTTTGGCCTACAGCAGGGCAGAATATAGTCAGGCTGGAAGAGAGAGAGAGAGAGAGAGAGAGAGAGAGAGAGAGAGAGAGAGAGAGAGAATAGGTGGAGTAAAAGAGATGTAGTTGTTCAAGCAGAAAGATGCCAGAACAGAACATTACTGATAAGCCACAGCCTGTGGTGAGATTAATAGAAATGGGTTAATTTAAGATGTAAGAATTAGTCAATAAGAATCTTGAGCTAACAGACCAAACAGTGTTGTAACTAATATATTTTCTGTGTGACTATTTGGGTCTAGATGGCGCCAGAAACTTCCTGAACAGTCTCAAATTACAATCCTGGATATCTACAGCTGATAGGAAAGCTACCCTGACTGTTATTAAGTCAGGCTATGCCTGAAACTGTGGGGAAAAGGTATTCTGAATAGTTATAGCTCTAAAGAGAAAGGTACCCTCACTGTCCTGTCAGGACATACCTACAGCTGTGAAGGGAAAGTATACTGGATACCTACACCTATAAGGAGAAAGGAATCCTGACTGTTGAGAAGTCTGGCTATCTCCTTCTGCTCCTGATTTGGACCTTGAGATTTCTGTCCGGTGCTCCCATGTGGGTCTCTGTCTCTGTCTCCTTTCATTGTCTGATGAAGGTTAATATTCATGAGGATGCCTATGTGTTTGTCTTTGGATTCACCTTCTTATTTAGCTTCTCTAGGAACATGAATTATAAGCTCAATGTCCTTTATTTATGGCTAGAAACCAAATATGAGTGAGTACATCCCATGTTTCTCTTGGAACTCAGGACCACGAGGGGTGCACCCACACACTGAGAAAATGGGGATGTTCTATCGGGAACTCACCAAGGCCAGCTGGCCTAGGTCTGAAAAAGCATGGGATAAATCTGGACTAGCTGAACAAAGCGGACAATGAGGAATACTGAGAACTCAAGAACAATCGCAGTGGGTTTTTGATCCTACTGCATGTACTGGCTTTGTGGGAGCCTAGGCAGTTTTGATGCTCACCTTACAAGACCTGGATAGAGGTGGGCGGTCCTTGGGCTTCCCACAGGTCAGGGAACCCTGATTGCTCTTCGAGCAGATGAGGGAGGAAGACTTGATCGGGGGAGAAGGAGGGAAATGGGAAGCAGTTGCGGGGAGGAGGCAGAAATCCTTAATAAATAAATAAATTAAAAAAAAAATAAATAAAAACCCTGGTTCGATTCCCGGAAATCTGGCTATAACTGAAGCTGTGGAGGGAAGGTAGCCTGATACCTAGGGCTCTGAAGAAAATGGTAGCCTGATTGTTAGAAGTCAGGCCATACCTACAGTTGTGAAAGGAAAGTGTACTGGATACCTACAGCTATGACAAGAAAAGGTATCCTTGTAGAGGCCCCAAACCATGAGCCTATTTCCACCTAGTCTGAAGGTTAGAGTTTCCTAAGGTGTGGTTGTTTTGTGTTTTGAACTTTAAGAGGGCCCAGGCAGATAAATCCACTCCACCTTGAGCAAAGGTGAGAGAATTCAAACATACTTCTGCTCCTTCATTTGAATTAAGATGTTTGGCCTAAGGAATGACTGCCTTTAGGATCCTTGGTCTAGGGTCGGTTCACTGCCTGAATAACAGAATGTTTTTCTCAATAATCAAGGACTTGATGGATCAAATTATTGAAGCAAGTAACTGTTCTAGTTGTCCTTGGCATTGTGTTAAAGCAGTCTTCTGTCTCCCCCCCCCCCATTGTATTGGGGTATAAACATAATGGGAAATTAAATGCAGGCAGATTTACAGTATTCACTGGAACTCCCTGCCAGTACTATCCTATGCTTCTGCTTTATTATTTTCACTTGTGTCTTCATTCCCTTTGCTTATTTTTCTAATCCCCAGGCCCCTACCCTGGTAACTGGTATACTTGTCAAAGATGGTCCCTGACAAATACTGGCTATTGGGAAGTCCGGCTATATGTGAGGCTGTGTTCCAGTGGGAGATGTTCTCCATGCAGGATGTAGCAATACTGCTCCTCTCCAAAAGAGCCATCACAGCTGGGCCCTGCTTCATTCTGCTAAGAGAGCTTCAGAACAGAGATGTCCATGGCTGTTATACTCCACTTCCCTAAGGGAGTTTCCTAGCAGAGATGTTCAATGCTTCTCTGTTTCACCCCACTAGCGAGTTTCCTAACAGAGACGCCATTTTTTTTCTCAGCTTCAGCCCAAATTGTTACTTCTCTGCTTCACTGGAGTTAATGGGAAACTTGCAGAAATGTTGAAGTCGCTGGTGAAGAGTTGCTACTTCTGCTCTGCTCCTTTAAGGGAGTTTGCCAGCAGAGGTGACCAAAGCTTCTCTGTTCCAATCCACTACAAAGTTTCTTACCACTACAGTGAAGGTTTTCACCCAAAACTCATTCAAGAAACTTAATTGGAAGGGAAGAATCCAGGAGAGGGGCTCTCTCTGCCAGGGCAGAAGCCAGCTGAACATGTACAGAACTTATATAGGACTTCTTAGTCACAGAGTATTCCCAGGGAGAAGGTTCTCATGGTGGGAATTGGTTAGATGTCAATCTCTGATCTTGAACAATGCAGAGATTGGCTGGATTTCATGTTCAGGGGTTGGTAGATCTTGAGCTTAGGGATTAGCTGGTTTTGTGCTCAGTTGGTCAAAGGTAGAGTGTGTTTCTTTGGCTTTTGTTTTAGAGTCAAAGTGTGTTCTATCACTTGCCTTTTATAGTCTTTTAAGTCTGATTTCAGGGTCAGGTGTTTCTTTCATTGGCTCTGGATTCAGAAACAAAGTGTATTTCCTTGTCTTGGTTTTAGAGTCAGGAAGTATTTCTTTGTCTCCAGTTTCAGAGTCAAAATTATGTATTTCACTGGCTCTGATTTCAGAGTCAGGATGTGTTTTTTTTGGCTGGCCCATTTACCCTACACATAGGACTTCATAAATTCATTTTACCATGAGTTTGTAAGTACAAACAGTATAAAAATGACATCATAATGCTTGAAAAGATTGTTAACACTGTCAAATTTATTTCTACAGAAGAAATAGCTCTGTGTTGTAGGCAGAAGATCCTTGTTCATTCCTGGCTGCCTAGACCCAAAATAATGACACAGAAACAATATTAATTAAAACACTGCTTGGCCTATTAGCTTAAAATTCTTTTTTTTTTGAGACAGGGTTTCTCTGTGGCTTTGGAGCCTGTCCGGGAACTAGCTCTTGTAGACCAGGCTGACCTCACACTCACAGAGATCCGCCTGTCTCTGCCTACCTAGTGCTGGGATTAAAGGCATGCACCACCACCGCCCAGCTAGCTTAGAATTCTTATTAACTAACTCTGACATCTTTTTTTTTTTTTTGGTTTTTCGAGACAGGGTTTCTCTGTGGTTTTGGAGCCTGTCCTGGAACTAGCTCTTGTAGACCAGGCTGGTCTCGAACTCACAGAGATCTGCCTGCCTCTGCCTCCCGAGTGCTGGGATTAAAGGCGTGCGCCACCATCGCCTGGCTAACTCTGACATCTTAAATTAACCCATTCCTATTATTTTGTATTTTACCACAAGACTTGTGATTTACCAGTAAGATTCCAGGGCATCTGTCTCCAGACTCCAGATACATGGAGTCTGACTCCACTTTCTTTTCTCCTCTATCTCTGCTTGGAATTCCTGCCTTGCTCTATTCTGCCCTGCTATAGACCCAAAGCAGCTTTTTTTTTATTAAACAAAGGCAACAAAATATATTCACAGCATACAGAGGGGAATACCAAATCACTTTGTAGCTGATTATAAATGTTTTGGCTAAAGATCTGACCAAATACTGTATAATAAGAAGTCCTCTTTTTTATTTCAGGTAGTCAATGTCTACTGTAATATGCAAAGATTTTAAAAGATTGCTGCAAATAAAAATTTTACTCCTATATAAAGCACAAATTTTTCCACACTGAATACATTTATAGGGTTTCTCTGCAGTATGATTTTTTTTCTCATGATTTAGATTATTCATACATGCAAATGCTTTATCACACTGATTACATTCATAGAGTTTATCCCCAGTGTGTGATCTTTTATGCATTTGAAGAGTACTGTGACGTACAAAGGCTTTACCACACTCATTACATTCATAGGGTTTGTCTCCAGTATGTGTTAGTATGTCTTTGAAAATGACTATAATAAACAAAGCCTTTACCACACTAATTACAAACACAATGTTTCTCTCCAATATAGGTTCTTTTATGCTTTCGGAGGTTACTGTGACATGCAAAGGCTTTACCACACTGATTACATTCTGTAGTAATAAGGGCGGTGGGGCTGCATTCCCAGCACCCCGGCCACCTGCACTGCTAGCTTATGCCCCGAAATAATTACACGGACACTGTATTCTTTTAAACACTGCTTGGCCCTTTAGCTCTAGCACTTATAGGCTAATTCTCACATCCTGATCAACCCATCTCTAATAATCTGTGAGAACCGGTCTTACCGGGAAGATTCTAGCCTAGTCCATCCTGGGTCTGAACATCATGGGGTGTGTCTGCCCAGGAGCGGGGCATGGCATCTCTCTGAGGTGTCTGCCCCAAGAGGAGAGCTGTCGAGTCTGAGCTCACTTCCTCTTCCTCCCAGCGTTCTGTTCTGTTTACTCCACCCACCTATCTTCTAACCAATAAAATGGGCCAAGGCAGTTCCTTTATTAGCCAATGACCTTCCTCCATCAACATTCATAGGGTTTCTCTCCAGTATGGCTTCTTTCATGCCTTTGTAGATTACTGTGACATGCAAAGGCTTTACCACACTGATTACATTCATAGGGTTTCTCTCCAGTATGGGTTCTTTCATGCCTTTGTAGATTACTGTGACGTGCAAAAGCTTTACCACACTGGTTACATTCATAGGGTTTCTCTCCAGTATGGGTTCTTTTATGCTTTCTGAGGTAACTATGACATGCCAAGGCTTTACCACACTGATTACATTCATAGAGTTTCTCTCCAGTATGGCTTCTTTCATGCCTTTTTAGATCACTGTGACATGCAAAGCCCTTACCACACTGGTTACATTCATAGGGCCTCTCTCCAGTATGGGTTCTTTCATGCCTTTGTAGATTACTGTGACATGCAAAGGCTTTACCACACTGGTTACATTCATAAGGTTTCTCTCCAGTATGGGTTCTTTCATGCCTTTGTAGATTACTGTGACATGCAAAGGCTTTACCACACTGGTTACATTCATAGGGTTTCTCTCCAATATGCCTTTTTTCATGTGTTTGAAGAGTACTGTTATGTGCAAAGGTTTTAAAACATTGATTACATTCATAGGGTTTCTCTCCAGTATGAGTTCTTTTATGCTTTCGAGGTAACTGTGACATGCAAAGGCTTTACCACACTGGTTACATTCATAGCGTTTCTTTTCAGTGTATGTCTTTTTATGCATTTGAAGATGACTGTGATGTGAAAAGGCTTGACCACACTCATTTCCTTTATAGGGTTTTAATCTAGTAGGTGTTTTTTCAGGCATGTGAAGATGACTGCCACATGTAATGGCTTTAATACATTGAGTATATGCAGAAGTTTTCTCTCTAGTTTGACTTTTTCATGCCTACAATGATAATGGTACATGTGAAAGCATTACTACATTTAATACATTGTTGAATTTTTTATCCGTATGAATTAATTTTACAATTTAGTCCTTTTTTTAAAGAGGAATTAAATGTTAATGTTTTATTACCATGTTTACAATTTTGTTTTTCCCCATTATTAAGGCTTGCTTTTCATCTTTGAAGATACATGATTCACATTTACAGAATCTTTTTTCTACATGAGAATTTTCGTGTATTTGAAGAGAACTGAAAAAACTCAGAGCTTTACCACTCTTATTGCATTCATGTGTCCTCTACTGTGAGTGACACAATATTTGCTAAGTAAACTAGGACAAAGAGAAATATTTGTACAGTCCTAGTACTCATGGTGCTTTTCTGAAATGTGAGATTGTTGATATATTAACAATGAGGCTATAAAACTAATTACTTGTATACTTTTATATCAAATTCAACACGTATACTCAACATGGAGACTGCTACACATCTTCTGTTTGTTCTGAGAGAGAGAGGTATGCTATATCTTTTCACATCCCTATGCTCATGTGGCTTGTATCCAGAGTAACGTATGATATACCTAGTAAAGGAAGAATAACAAATACAAGATTTCCACATTGAGATCACACTTTATGTCCTCATAGACTTGTGGCATCTGGATTAAGGCCTCTCCACAACAGCTGCCCCTTGATTCATGACTCTAACTGCCCCCTCACTGAACTTAACACAGTCACAAGTATATGGGTTAAACTACCTTTTCTATGGACTATTAGTGTAATAGAGAGTTTTAGAGATATACTTATCATCTTTTCAACATGTATATCTTCTATAATATGAATAATATGAAATAAACAGACAATTTTACAGTATAGTTCTCATTGTATTATGATTCAAATGGTAATATAAGTTAAGACATTGTTTCCTTGACTTCTTTCTTAAAAGAATGACTTGCAAATGCAGTTCACCTATCTGAAATTAAGGTATATGATTTTGTGAGAATTTAATAATTATCAATGCATGTTATTATATACACTGCTGCTGGATGTATTACAATTCTTCAGAGGTATTTTTGTATATTTATAAATGAAAATTACCTTTCATGTCTTCTAGAACTTTGAGAATGTTCTTCAACATTATGGTCTTCCCAACTGTATCCTAAAATATAGTGCCAGACATTATATATTAAAAATTATAAAAAAAATTTAGCCACCATTTGTAGTAAACCTTACAACCATGCCTGATTTATTTACCCCATTCTAAAGAGCACCATTAACCAATGAACAGTTGTCCCCTTATTTGAAACATGAAAGATAATTCAGCCCTACCTACAGTAGTGAGGTTTCTGTAGGTCTTCACCATCACATCTTTGTAGAGATTCTTCTGGGAAGGATCCAGCAAAGTCCATTCTTCCCAATTGAAGTTGACATGCACATCATCATGGGTCACTGTATTCTAAAATATGCCATACATGTGTACAACCAAAAGCACGATTCTGACAACACTGTAAATGTATACTTCTTTGACAGTATAGTCATATAATTCTGATGCTCCCCATACTTACTCCATGACACAGACATCATAATTTAATCACCAAGTCACTTTAGAAGCAAAATGAATAGGAGGCTCACCTCTGTCATTTCTGACCCTTTGAATGGGATATCACCTTACAATAGAAATGCCTACTGACCAACAATGAAAGATATGTAAACAGATCAAGAGTACAGAGTACAGATAAGAGAAACTGTATGAAAAGTTAATACCTACCTACAAAAAGAAAAATAAGATGAAAAAGCCAGATGTATTGAATCATACCTCTAATCCTTATACTCAAAAGGCAGAGGCATGTATATCTATCTTCCTCTGAGTTGAATACCAGCCTAGTCTATGCAATCACTTCTAGGACAGCAAGAAATACATATTAAATATCTGTTTCACATGAAAAATATCAAACAAATATAAAAGAAATAACTCATAGGTTTTTACTGGTTTCTACAAAGAGTTATGCATTCACTTGAACTCTTTATTCATCTACCAGAAACCTGAAGTGTCCCAATTTTAACTGCAATGTAAATAAGATTTTACTAAAAGCACTGTGTGTTTAAAGTTACAAATTGACAAATGAAAACAATAGCAATGAATATGCTGATTATAAATAATCAACACAGAGCAAAAAAGATAGATCAACAGTAAATAGTCCTCCTGGTCTTGCATACAGGTGGGCTCAAGGACTTACATGGGGGATCATAACTATCCATTGTTCCCAGCTTAGGGTTTCTAATACCATCTTTTGATCAGTGTAAAGACCAGGTACTCACATGGTGCATATCCATGCATACAGGTAAAATACGTAGAGGTAGGCAGAGTAGACAGGATTGAATTCTGGAAGGAAGAAGGCAGAGTCATAGAGAACCACCATGGAGGTGCCAATATCAGACATGCTGCATCTTTCCCAGTAAGCCACAACCTTGTGGTGATATCCAGATTACTAGAAATGGGTTAAATCAATATATGAGAGTTAGCCAATAAGAGGCTACAGATAATGAACCAGGTAGTATTTAAATTAATACAGCTTCTGTGTGATTATTTTGGGTGTAAGCTAGCCAGGACGACAAGCAATCCCATCTTTGTCGCCAAGAAGGGAACAAAGGGCCACCCTCCTCCTCCTACAAAAATATTCTTTTTAAAATAAAAATTCAAAACAAACAAAACAGGCAGGAAGAAGTTTATGCACCTGCAATCCAATGACTCAGAAGGCACAGGCAGTATTAATGTCATGAATACATGCCATTCTGGGAAACATAATGAAACCTTCTGACAAATTTTAAAATTCAAGATATGGGCGAAGCTCAGTACAATAGCATATGCTTGATAGAAACCATCATACAACAATATTAAAACAAAAGCCAGGAATGCTGGCCCACTTTTAATCCCAGCACTTGGGAGTCAGAGTCAAAAGATCTGTGAGTTTGAAACCAGCCTGGTATATAGAGCTAGTTTCAGGACAGCTAGGGCTACAAAGACAAACCTTGTCTCCAAAAATAAACAAACAAAAATGAAAACAGTGGGCTATTAAACCACCTAGGCACCAAATAGCAGCTAATTCTACCGAATCTTGTGTGATTTAGTGTTAGAATTTATGATGGTGGGGAAGTTATGACAGCAAAAGAAGAAAGCTGACTGATTAGTTTCAACCACAACATGGTAGGCACAAAAAACAGGAAATGGGTTGAGGCTACAGAAACTCATATTGTGGGATTCCCTTCTGTATGCTGTGATTATCATTAGTTAATACAGGAACTGCTTTGGGCTTAAGCAGAGCTATGGGAAAGAACTTAGCTAGGTGGGGAAAACTAAACTGAATGCTAGGAGAAAGAAAGTGGAGTCAGGGAGAAGTCATGGAGCCCCACCAGAGACAGATGCTGAGAACTTTACTAGGCCACAGTCACATAGCAATACACAGATTAATAAAAATTGGTTAAATTAATATGTAACTGTTAGCCAGTAAGAAGCTAGAGCTAATGGGCAAAGCAGTGATTTATTAATACAGTTTCTGTGTGATTATTTCAGGGCTGAGCAGCTGGGAACTAACAAGTGGCTTCCCACAACAAACTGGTGCTTGTGTGGCCAACTAAAATCCACTTAAAATCTTAGAGAGCTTGGAAAAGGATTCTAGACACTAAAAAAATAAAGTTTAGCCACATTTATTTCCCCAAATGGGGTTTGCTTACTGGTGACATGCTGCGGTTCCTTTAAGAGAGTTTTTCTGATTTAGAGATAGCAGGAAAAAAAACCTGCACCATTTTGAAATGCCGGCTTTCTGGACTGTGCTGCCACCGTGAACTCTTGACTTTCTGGAGGACCAGCTATGGGATCTGTGAGCAGATTGCTACTGGCAACTTAGATCCCCTATATGCCTGAAAATGGGGCAATGTACATGGCTCTCAGAGGCAGCAAGCATACCTCTGCCATGTTGGACTGGATGGAGCAAGCAGGCAGGCCGTATTTGCTCTACCAATGGCACAGCTTAAGTTCCACAGTGCTTAGCATTTTAAGAAGCTCTCCTAAACAGTAAAGAATTACAGACACACAATAGGACAGATTCATACCTAAAAGATCTCTAAATGAGACATGGTGTGTTTAAAAAATGTACATAGGCTTGGGAGAGAGAAGAAAACTATAGAAAGTTATAAAAAGAAGTAAATGGTTTATAAAAATGAAACAAAGTCTTTAGAGAGACAGAGTATAGACAATCATAAATTAAAGGAGTAAAGATAATAAAATAAATATTAAAAAGTAATTGAATAAAAAAATAAGCCACATAAACATGGACTATATACAGAGTCTCTGGATTATGTATATTATTGTGTTTTCTTTAATTTTTTTTTGGCTGTAAAGGTGCTAAGTAACCAACATATATATTTTAAAGGTATCATGTCTTCAGGATTTGGGTCTAAGGATTTGTTGCTTTGCAAAAGAGGTTCTCTTTTTTTTCCACAAAAGGATGAGAACCTGTGGAATCCCTCCAGACTAATGTGGTTTGATGAAGCAAGACCGCCCAAAAGGTCACTATGAACACACCCAAAAAATTACTTCACCAAATAAAGAGCAGGAAGCAGTTTGAAGAGAACTATGCCCATATTCCCAAATACTGTTCATAAATGTTTGTTTACATTTAAAAGGGAATATGCTATAGAGATTTGCATTGGTATGGATCTTGGTTCATTGATACTATTTTAAGGTCAATTTTATTTATGCATTTCTGCTCTTGATTAAGTCATTGTATTTGTTTAGCTCATTTAAAAATGTAATGTATAATTAAAATATAGGTAAATAGAGAGTCATCTATAATAGTAATAGTTAGTAGCATATTAGATTTTCTCGATGTATAGAAATGTATTTCAGATAGATAGGGATTCTTCAAATCTTTCATAGACTTTCAGAATATGACCTTTAAAATGTTTTAAGAGCTTAAGACTTTTCATGACAATGAGACACATCTGCTCCTGGCAGCAGCAATCTACTTCAAGAGGATAATCAGCATCGAAGAGGCTCCTTATGGAGTTGGTTAGCCATTTGGGCAAGAAACTGCTCTAGCCTGGACTGCTTGATGAACTAGACATGCAGGACTCACAGGGTTCCTGATTCATGAAAGCGTCTGCCAGACATTCTGCAGGACACAGAAGAAGGCAACTGATGGACTTTTCCATTGCAAGGCAGAACAGGTCTTCAAATTTCCTACTTTATGGAAAAGTCTGCTTGATAGTATGGACCTGTGAGCTGAAGATTGAATGCCCCCAACAACACAGAAGAACTTTGGGTGACTATCCAGGCAACAAGATGTCTTTGTCATTTCTAGAGTTTTGGAAGTTGCTTACAATATACTTCCTGTTTACCTAGGTAATATTATATCCTTCTGGAGTCTCTGTTGTAGTTGAAGAATTGGGAGGTGATATGGAATTCCTCTCTCTATGCTGTGATTATCATTGTTTAATAAGGGAACTGTTTTGGACCTATAGCAGAGCTATAGGGCAGAACTTAGGTGGGGAAGGGGGTAACTAAACTGAATGCTGGGAGGAAGAATGCGGAGTCAGAAAGAAGTTATGTAGCCTTGCCAGAGACAGATTCTGGGAACATTAGCTGGTAAGCCACAGCCACATAGTGTTATACAGATTAATAGAAATGGGTTAAATTAAAATGTAAGAGTTAGCCTTAAATAAGAAGCTAAAGCTAAAAGGCCAAGCAGTGATTTAATTAATACAGTTTCTGTGTGATTATTTCAGGGCTGAGCAGCTTGGAACAAACAAGTAGCCCTCTTTACTACATCATATCACAGCCCCAATGAGAGATTTTATCCAGAGATGCTCCTCCTACTAATGATTTCACAAGCAATCAAATGAAAGTTACCAAGAAGAGGCACATGTTAAAATACATCTTCTTATCTGGGAGGTTTTCATTCAATCAATTAAATTCTAACCTGGGTCACTAGAGGCTTATGTTCATCCAAGAAGAAAATTAATTTGGTCATTTCAATGATACTCATAGTCTGCAATAGCCCCTACACTTTTCAAATGTTAAAAGTCTCTTCTGATGCTCAAAACAATCACTTGACAGTGACTTGTGGACAGAGGTTTCTGTCCTACCTGGTCTCAGTCATTCAATCCCAGAGAAACACACAGAGGTCTACATTAATTATAAACTGGTTGGCCTATTAGCTCAGGCTTTTTATTAACTAATTCTCACATCTTGCATTAGTACATAATTTTTGTCTGTGTTAGCCACAGGGTTTGGTACCTTTTATCAGTGAGGCATTCTCATCTTGTTTCCTCTATGTCTGGGTGATGACTGCAGACTTAGCCTTTCCTCTTCCCAGAATTCTCCTGTTCTGGTCACCCCACATATCCTTCCTGCCTGGTTACTGGTAATCAGCATTTTATTAAACTAATACAAGTGACAAATCTTTGCAAGGTACAAGACCAGTGTCCCACAGCAAATAACATCTTGTAAAAATCAGAAAACAGGGATGGAACCCGGTCGCAGAGGCGGACGGAACATGGTCGCAGAGGCGGACCAGCGGCAGCAGAAGACGCAGGCCGCAGGAAACGGGAACCATTGTGGCAGCAGATACAGGCTGCAAGAACCGCACACCGAGACCAGATCGCCCCACATCAATTAAATCAAAGAGGTAGGCCTTTGGTTGGTGAAGTCCCTGGCAAAGGAGGAGCCAGGCCCTATTCCTGAAGACCCTTCTGAGGGGTGAGAGGGACCTTGGCCCCCCGGCAGGAACCAGGAAAAAGAGTGAGGGCATTTTGTAAGAGGAGCCCCTGGCCAGCAGGGAAACCTGAACCAGTTTTAAAAGACCCATTAGATAGCATCCATAGGAGGAGATGGGCAGGCGCCAAGGCAAGAATTCACCCAATAATCTGAAAAACAGCATGAAAACACCAGAACCCAACGATCTTACAACAGAAGGTCTTCAACACCCTAACACAGAAGAAGTGGAAAAAATTGACTTTATGAAAGCAATAGAGCCCCTTAAACAACATGTAAAAAATGCCCTTATAGAAATGGATGAGAAGTATAACCAAAAGTTTGAAGAAATGAGTAAATACGTACATAATACCCTGGGAAACCAAGAAAGAACAATCAAACAGGTAATGGAAACAGTTCAAGATTTGAAAACTGAAATGGAAGCAAGGAAGAAAACACAAACTGAAGACCAGCTGGATATGGAAAATCTAGGTCAACGAGCAGAGCCTACAGAAGCAAGCATAATCAATAGAATACAAGAAATAGAAGAAAGAATCTCAGATTCTGAGGACACCATAGAGAAAATAAATGCAATGATCAAAGAAAACTGCAAAGCCAACAAATTCTCATCACAAAACATTCAGGAATTATGGGACACAATAAAAAGACCAAACCCAAGAATAATAGGAATAGAAGAAGGAGAAGAGTCACAGCTCAAAGGGCCAGAAAATATTTTTAACAAAATATTGGAAGAAAAGTTTCCCAACATAAAGAAAGATATTCCTTTGAATATTCAAGAAGCATACAGAACACCAAACAGACTGGATCAAAGAAAAACATCCCCTCGCCATATAATAATCAAAACACAAAATATACAGGTTAAAGAAAGAATATTAAGAGCTGCAAAGGATAAAGGCCAGGTAACTTATAAAGGTAAACCGATCAGACTTACACCTGACTTATCTATGGAAACAATGAAAGCCAGAAGGTCCTGGATAGAAGTACTGCAGAAGCTAAGAGACCGTGGATGCAAGCCCAGACTACTATACCCAGCCAAGCTTTCGTTCACTATAAATGGAGAAAACAAGACATTCCAAAATAAGAACAAATTTAAACAATACGTAGCCATGAATCCAGCCCTACAGAAAATAATAGAAGGAAAATTGCAACCAAGGAATCCAACATTGCCAACACTGCCTACAATAACTGAGGCATCTAGCGACCCTTCACTAGCACAACTCAAAGAAGGGAGACACACAAATTCTACTTCCAAAAACAATAAGAATATCCAGAGTTAACAACCACTGGTCATTAATATCACTTAATATTAATGGTCTCAATTCACCTATAAAAAGGCACAGGCTAAGAGATTGGATACGAAAACAGGATCCAACATTCTGCTGTTTGCAAGAAACACATCTCAACCACAAAGACAGGCATCTACTCAGAGTAAAGGGTTGGGAAAAGGTCTTTCAAGCAAATGGTCCTAAGAAAAAAGCAGGTGTGGCCATATTAATTTCTAACAAAACTGACTTCAAACTAAAATCAATCAGAAGAGATTGAGATGGACACTTTATACTCATAACAGGAACAATTCTTCAGGATGACGTCTCAATCCTGAATATCTATGCCCCTAATATAAAAGCACCCACTTATGTAAAAGAAATATTACTAAAACTCAAGGCAGACATTAAACCACACACACTAGTAGGAGGAAACTTCAATAAACCTCTTTCAGCAATGGACAGGTCAATCAGACAGAAACCTAAGAGAATTAAGAGAACTACTGGAGGTAATGAAGCAAATAGACTTAACAGACATCTATAGAACATTCCACCCAAATAGGAAAGAATATACCTTCTTCTCTGCAGCTCATGGAACCTTCTCAAAAATTGACCACATACTTGGAAACAAAGGAAACCTCCACAGATACAAAAAAATATCAGTGTCCACCTGTGTCTTATCAGATCACCATGGATTACAGTTAGAAGGCAAAAACCACGCTACCTCCAGAAAACCAACAAACTCATGGAAACTGAACAGTCAATTACTGAACCACACCTGGGTCAAGGAAGAAATCAATAAAGAAATTAAAGTCTTCCTTGAATTTAATGAAAATAAAGGGACAACATAATCAAACCAATGGGACACTATCAAAGCAATGCTAAGAGGAAAGTTCATAGCACTAAGTGCCCACTTAAAGAAAACGGAGAAAGCATACATTGGAGACTTAACAGCACACCTGAAAGCTTTAGAAAATAAAGAAGCAGACGTGCCCAGGAGGAGTAGAAGACTGGAAATAATTAAACTGAGGGCTGAAATCAACAAAATAGAAACACAGAAAACAGTCCAAAGAATGAATGAAACAAAAAGTTGGTTCCTGGAGAAAATCAACAAGATCGACAAACCCCTATCCAAACTAATTAAACAACAGAGAGAGAACACGCAAATAAATAAGATCAGAAATGAAAAGGGGGACATAACCACAGACACAGAGGAAATTCAGAGAATCATTAGATCTTACTACAAAAGCCAATATGCCACAAAACTAGAAAATGCAAAAGAAATGGATATTTTTTTTAGATAAGTACCATATACCAAAGCTGAACCAAGACCAGGTGAACAATCTAAATAGACCTGTTAGTCACAAAGAACTAGAAACTGTTATCAAAAATCTCCCCTCCAAAAAGAGCCCAGGACCATATTGTTTCATTGCAGAATTCTATCAGAACTTCCAAGAAGAGCTAATACCTATAGTCCTTAATGTATTTCACAATATAGAAACAGAAGAGGCATTGCCAAATTCCTTTTATGAAGCTACAGTTACCCTGATACCAAAACCACACAAAGACCCAACCAAGAAAGAGAATTACAGGCCTATGTCACTCATGAATATCGACACAAAAATTCTCAATAAAATACTGGCAAACCGAATTCAAGAACACATTAGAAAAATTATCCATCATGATCAAGTAGGCTTCATCCCAGAGATGCAGGGCTGGTTCAACATACAAAAATCTATCAATGTAATCCATCATATAAATAAACTGAAAGAAAAAACCATATGATCATTTCATTAGATGCTGAAAAAGCATTCGACAAAATTCAATATCCCTTTATGATAAAAGTCTTGGAGAGATTAGGGATACAAGGGTCATACCTAAAAATAATAAAAGCTATTTACAGCAAGGCAACAGCTGACATCAAATTAAACGGAGAAAAACTCAAAGCCATCCCACTAAAATCAGGACACGACAAGGATGTCCACTCTCTCCATACCTCTTCAATATAATGCTTGAAATTCTAGCAATTACAATAAGACAACATAAGGGGATCAAGGGGATTCGTATCAGAAAAGCAGAAGTTAAGCTCTCGTTATTTGCAGATGATATGATAGTATACATAAGCGACCCCAAAAACTCTACCAAAGAACTCCTACAGCTGATAAACACCTTTAGTATTGTGGCAGGATACAAGATCAACTCCAAAAAATCAGTGGCCTTTCTATACAATAAGGATAAGGAAACAGAGAAGGAAGTTAGAGAAGCATCACCTTTCACGATAGCCACAAATAGCATAAAGTATCTTGGGGTAACTCTGACCAAGGATGTGAAAGATCTATTTGACAAGAACTTTAAGTCTTTGAAGAAAGAAATTGAAGAGGACACCAGAAAATGGAAGGATCTCCCTTGCTCCTGGATTGGGAGGATCAACATAGTAAAAATGGCAATTTTACCAAAAGCAATCTATAGATTCAATGCAATCCCCATCAAAATCCCATCAAAATTCTTCTCAGATCTGGAGAAGACAAAAATCAACTTTATATGGAAAAACAAAAAACCCAGGGTAGCCAAAACAATCTTATACAACAAAGGAGCATCTGGAGGCATTACCATCCCTGACTTCAAACACTGCTACAGAGCTACAGTATTGAAAACAGCTTGGTATTGACATAAAAACAGAGAAGTCGACCAATGGAATCGAATAGAAGACCCTGACATTAACCCACAAACCTATAAACACCTGATTTTCGATAAAGGAGCTAAAAGTATACAATGGAAAAAAGAGAGCATCTTCAACAAATTGTGCTGGCAAAACTGGATGTCAACCTGTAGAAGAATGAAAATAGATCCATATCTATCACCATGCACAAAACTCAAGTCCAAATGGATTAAAGACCTCAATATCAGTCCAAACACACTGAACCTGATAGAAGAGAAAGTGGGAAGTACTCTACAACATATGGGCACAGGAGACCACTTCCTACGTATAACCCCAGGAGCACAGACATTAAGGACCTCATTGAATAAATGGGACCTCCTGAGACTGAGAAGCTTCTGTAAAGCAAAGGACGCTGTCGCTAAGACACACAGGCAACCCACTGACTGGGAGAAGATCTTCACCAACCCCGCAACTGACAAAGGTCTGATCTCCAAAATATATAAAGAACTCAAGAAACTAGACCGTAAAAGGCTAATCAACCCAATTATAAAATGGGGTACTGAGCTGAACAGAGAATTCTCAACAGAAGTTCAAATGGCCAAAAGGCACTTAAGGTCATACTCAACTTCTTTAGCGATCAGGGAAATGCAAATCAAGACAACTTTAAGATACCATCTTACACCTGTCAGAATGGCTAAAATAAAAAACACCAAGGATAGCCTTTGCTGGAGAGGCTGTGGAGAAAGGGGTACACTCATCCATTGCTGGTGTGAATGCAAACTTGTGCAACCACTTTGGAAAGCAGTATGGCGGTTTATCAGGAAATTCAGGATCAACTTACCCCTGTACCCAGCAATACCACTCTTGGGAATATACCCAAGAGAGGCCTTATCATACAACAAAAATATATGCTCTACTATGTTCATAGCAGCATTGTTTGTGATAGCCAGAACCTGGAAACAACCTAGATGCCCTTCAATTGAAGAATGGATGAAGAAAGTATGGAATATATACATATCAGGGTACTACTCAGCAGTAAAAAACAAGGGCTTCTTCAATTTTGCATGCAAGTGGATGGAAATAGAAAACACTATCCTGAGTGAGGTAAGCCAGACCAAAAAAGAGGAGCATGGGATGTACTCACTCATATTTGGTTTCTAGCCATAAACAAAGGACATTGAGCCTATAGTTAGTGATCCTAGAGAAGCTAAATATGGAGAACCCAAAGAAAAACATATATAGGCATCCTCCTGAATATTAACCTTCATCAGGCGATGAAAGGAGACAGTGACAAAGACCCACATTGGAGCATCGGACAGAAATCTCAAGGTCCAAATCAGGAGCAGAAGGGGAGAGAGCACGAGCAAGGAACTCAGGACCGCAAGGGGTGCACCCACACACTGAGACAATGGGGATGTTCTATTGGGAACTCACCAAGGCCAGCTGGCCTGGGCCTGAAAAAGCCTGGGATAAAACTGGACTCGCTGAACATAGCGGACAATGAGGACTACTGAGAACTCAAGAACAATGGCAATGCGTTTCTGATCCTACTGCACGTACTGGCTTTGTGGGAGCCTAGGCAGTTTGGATGCTCGCCTTACTAGAACTGGATGGAGGTGGGGGTTCCTTGGACTTTCCACAGGGCAGGGAACCCTGATTGCTCTTCGGGCTGAGGAGGGAGGGGGACTTGATTGGGGGAGGGGGAGGGAAATGGGAGGCGGTGGCGGGGAAGAGACAGAAATCTTTAATAAATAAATAAATTTAAAAAAATCAGAAAACAAGTTACATCTTTCCAACATACAATGGTATAGAATATGAAACACCATTTACACTGCAAAATAGAGAAATGGAGACATAGTGAGAGAAGATTGAACCAAGAGAAGATTGAAGCATAGCAGGACAAATATTAAATCCTGTAGCTCTGTCTCTGATACACAAGGCTTCAGTTTCAAAGGGCTTAGATGGCCCTATCCCTGCATCTAGTTTTCGTTGTGTTTTTTTTTTTGAGACAGGGTTTTCCTGTAGCTTTGGAGTCTGTCCTGGAACTAGCTCTTGTAGACCAGGCTGGCCTCGAACTCATAGACATCTACCTGCTCTGCCTCCCGAGTGCTGGGATTAAAGGCATGCACCATACCACCCAGCCCTGCATCTTTTCATATATCTCTGTGGTTAATTTCACTCCCTATATTCAGCTAGTTCTCCACAGAAGATGTTTTATAGTTTAGGCATCTCAATATCTTATGCTATCAAAATGCAACCTGGCTGTATCAAAATACAACCCTGGCTGTTGTGGAATATTATTGTAAGATGTGTTATATTTGTTTATGTTGTGAAACAATTGTTTCAATGATACAAATATGTGTTGCATTCTTTTATGTTGCATGTGTATAATTCTGTGAAGCTATGATACTGGGCTGGTCTAAAATACCTATTTGGCCTAATGAACAGTCAGTAGCTTGGTAGAAAAGTATAAGAAGGGCTGGCAAGCAGAAACAATAAACAGGAGGAGAAATCTTGGAGGAAAAAAAGGAAGGATGACCAAGAAAAGGAGAGAAAAGCATGGGCCAGTGACTCAGATACACAGCAAGCCACAGAATAAGAAGTAAATAAAAATTTATACAGAATAGAGAAAGATAAAAGCCCAGAAGCAAAAGGTAGATGGGACAATTAGTTTAGAAACGCTGGCTAGAAACAAGACAACCTAAGACCAGAAATTAATAATAATAATAATAATAATAAGCCTCAGTGTATGTCACTTTTTGAGAGCTGGGTGGCAGACCTCCAAAAGAGTAAAAACAACAACAACAACAACAGGTTTTGTCCTCATAGCTTCATGGTATGAACTCTCACAATCTCTTCACTGGGTTTCTGTCTCTGCCAAACATGGATGCCAGTAACAATGCTGAATTGTAACCACAAACTAAAAACCCAGTACCCTAAATTTTGATTCTTTCTTGTTTACAGGACCAGCACATGATGAGTGGTCCTGAAAAGCTTAACTTCTTAATTGACAGACACTAACACACTTGGACCACAGGTGTAGCAGATTTTGTATGAAATTGCTTCCTAGGATTAGGAATCACTTTGCTTACTCCTTACATAAATTGAAGATTTATGTGGATGGAGTCTTACTCCTGGAGCACCTTGCTAGACTTCCATTCCATGGCAAGGGCCTGTCTATAATAGTAATAAACTCCTTGAAAATCCCTGCTTCTTTCAGTAATTGGTGGCCACCTGAAACTACCTTTTCATTTTCATTTATTACAGCCCCACGTGTTTTCTTTTTACTGTAGACCTGAATGAATCATCAGTAATAACCATCCAACAGATCCAATATTTCATTTAAGGAATCAGCCCATTTTTTTTTAATTGTGCTTTACTAAATATCCAGGTAATAGAAAGATTTTGGAGCCAAAATATCAAACAATGACCTCTAACTTAATCTGTTATGGAGTCTATAATTTCCAAATGAAATCCTATGATCTCAGTCTCTACTTTCTGGCATTCTTCTTAACATTTCTGTCTTCCTGGTCCTATAAGAACAGCCAATTTAGTTCTGTGTAAAACTTTCTATATTTTTTTCACCACCTAAAGTCTAGATATCTTCTACACTCTTTCAAGAGGCATCATTCCCAGGTTCTGCCTAGCAACAATATTACTTTTGGTTTTCCATTTCTTTGTCCTAACTTGCATTTATGTTGCTCTGATTAAATCCTCTAACCAAAATCAGCTCAGACAATGAGTGGGGTAATTTGACTTCATCATTTTTAGAGCTTAGGATAGAAAATCATGTTAATAGTTGAATGCAAAAATCCATGGACAAAGATTGTTTCCTGGCTTTCTCTCTTGCCCAGTCACTCCTTCATTCATGCTAAGATAGCTCCCTTTTGTAGCCCAAGCCCACTTTCTTAGGGATATTGCCACCCTCATTGGAGGAGCCTTCCCACGTGAATCATCAACACAATCTCTCCCAGATACAGCAGTCATGGCTTTTATGAACCACGCCACTCTGAACACAGTTGAGCAAATGTCCTTGTGGTAGGATCTTTTGGATATATGTCCAAGAGTGGTATAGCTGGGTCTTGAGGTGAATTGACTCACAACTTCCTGAGGACTGCATGTTGATTTCCACATTGGCTGTACAAGTTTGCACTTGTAAAATGAATCCCCTTGCTACATGTCCTTGCCAGTATTAGCTGCCCCTTGATTTATGGAGCTTAACAAATCTAACAGGTGTAAGATAAAATCTCAAAGTAGTTTTGATATTCATTTTCCTGATGGCTAAAGATATTGAACATGTCTTCAAGTGTTTCTCAGTCACTTTAGATTCTTTTACTGAGAATTCTCTTTAGAGGTGTTCCCCATTATAGTTGGATTATTTGCTTTGTTCTTGTCTAGTTTCTTGAATTCTTTAATATCCTAGGTGAGGAAGCCCATAATCACATGGAAAAATATGATATTTACTCACTTATAGGTGGATATTAGCAGTTAAGTAAAGTATAATCACAGTAATCACAGTTAATCACAGTACAATCCATAGACACAGACAGGCTAAGTAACAACAGCTCTAGGGGAGATGCATGGATCTCCCTGGTAAGCAGAAATAGAACAGATCTTGTGGGTATACTGGAGGCAGGGGGGATGGAAAGAGGAAGGATCAGGTGAGCGAAGAAGAGACAGATGGGGAGAAGACAGGGAAAGATGATGGGAATAGAGAAGCTTTTAACAGGGGATGTGGAAACTGTAGTGAAAACATTCTGGAAACTATAAAGGTGACCCTAGTGACTGTTCCTAGTAATCAAGAATATGGAGGTTGAACTAGCCGTTTTCTGTAACCACATAAAGCTCCCAGTGGGACTGGGACACCAAGCCAGCCACAAAATATTCAACCCACTTGTACCACCTGCAAGATATGCTGGGACACTGGTGACTCTGAGATTTCTTAATGGCCAATAAATGACTGGTCTAACTTGAAGCTCATACTATGAGAGGAAACCCATAACTGAAAACTGCCTAGATGGCCAGGAACCAGAACTTGAATGGCTCAGAGAACAGGGGTAGAACCAAATAACAGCTGACCAAGAAAATATATCAATAAAATGATTCTTAACTATTTCTTGCTATAATCATAGGTTGACACCTGGCCTACTTGTTATTAAAGAGGCTTCTTCCAGGGGCTGATGGAAGCCCATCAGAGATCCTTACCCAAACATAAGCTTGAGCTGTATTGATCTTGTAGAAGGAGGGTGTGAGGATTGTAGCATTCAGTGGTTGAGGAAATCAGGAGAACATGGCCCACACAATCAACTAAGTAGGGCATATAGTGGCTCAAAGAAAACTGATGTAGCAATCACAGAGTCTTCATGGCTCTGTGCCAGGCCCTCTGCATACATGCTATAGTTCAGCTTGGGGTGTTTGTGAAACTCCTAACTGTAGGAGTCATGGCATCTCTGACTCTTTTGTCTGTTCTTAGGACCCTTTTCCTTCTATTGCATTGGCCTTGTCTAGCCTTGAAATAAGAGTCTGTGCCTAGTCTTATTGCACCTTGGTATGATTTATTTTGTTGATTTCCCTGGGAGGTCTGCTCTTTTTTTTTAAGGGAAAAGGAAGCAGTGGGGCTGGGACAATGGGATTTGGTGGGGGAGGAACTGGAATGAGTAGAGGAGGGTGAGAATTGAATCAGGTTATATAGAATACGAGAAGAATAAATACAAATAAAAATAAAATGCATTTAGTGTAAGTTCAATGATCCTTATAATCTGTAGCAGCCCAAACATCACAAATGTCCAAAGTCTCTTCTGACATTTTAGACAATCTCTTGACTGTCACATGTTGTAAAATAAAAAAAAATAAAGATTTACAACATATAATGGCACAGGGCATAGTCCCATTCATAAAAACAGGAATATGACTGTGTTACACCTCCCATCTTAGGCAGACTCATGTGTATGTCACACCAGTGAGAACAGATAGGCAGACCACAAACCCATGAAATTTCCACACTCCCTACATTCCCACAGACATGATCTTTCAGCAACCCTACAGCTGCTACCCTCAAAACCATGTACCCACCCCTATATCAGATGCATAGCCTCTGCTCAAGTGCAGGCCACATGAGCCAAAATAAAAAAAAACAGGTAGGAAAAAAGAGGTAAAGACTCTCTGCTGGACCAGAACCTATGGAAGTCACCAGAAATTCACATGGGTTTATCTGTGCACCTCCATTCTTTTAATAATTCCACAACACTATCCCCAATCCCACTTCCCTCCTCTTCTCTGTGTTGTAGCCTTCAACTTCAACTATCTGCAAGAAGTCTATGTAGGCCACCTTCCAAATGACCTTCCTCAGTCTCTCAGTCCCCATCAACACTATCTCCAAATTCCCTATGGTCTCCTCTCCTTTCATGCCCAAACATTGGGTGAACACCATTTGTAAGATTTCCAGCTCTAACTTGGGATGAGAGCACCTGCTCAACCATAGGCCACATAAAGCAGAAAATTAGAAAGCAAATAGAAATCAAGCAAAATAACACCCATGCAACAAAGACAAACTGAGAGATGAGTACATAGATCCACAAATTCCTAAAACCCAGATACTTGGACACCAACATAAAAACACAATCAACAACAGCCAGAGCAATAAGTCACTACCAGATTCCAGGTATCCTACTGCTGCAAGCTCTGAATATTCCAATAGAGTTGAAGCACAATTAAGACAACTTTACGAAGATGACAGAAGTCCTTAAAGAAGTAAATGAATCCCTTTTTTAAAAAAGTAGAGAAAAGATAAATGCAGTATTGGAGAAAATTAATATATCCCTTAAAGAAAACCAAAAACAAACAAAGAAACAGTTGGCAGAAATGAAGCTGTTCAAGACCTTAAAATAGAAATAGGAGCAATTAAAAAATATGAACTGAAATAATTATGAAAATGAAAATCTAAATAATCAAATAAGATATTGAACAGAGAATTTCAGACTTTAAAGGCATGATCAAAGAAATGGACATATTGATCAAAGAAAATGTTAAACCAAAAATTTCCTGAAACATAACATCCAGGAAATCTGAAACACTAGAAAAATACCAACCCTAATAATAACAGGAAATGGAGAACTATCTCACCCCAAAAACACAGAAAAAAATTTCAAAAAAAATCATAGTCAAAATCTTTTCTAACTAAAATAATACAGGAGAACGCAGGCCACAGAATCAACTAAGCAGGGCTCTTAGGAGCTCACAGAGGCTGAAATAGCAATCATGGAGCCTGTAGGAGTTTGCCCCAATTCCTCTCTATATGTGTTATCATTTGTAGCATGCTATTTTTGTGCAACTCCTAACAGTGGGAGTGGGGAATGTCTCTGACTCTTTTGCCTGTTCTTGGAACCCCTTTTCTCCTACTAGATTGACCCATGCAGTCTTTGATATGTGCCTAGTCTAATTTCAATTTGCTATATATGGCTTTATTGATATCTCTTGTGTGTCTGCTCTATTCTGAAGGGAAATGAAGATTGAGTGGATCTGGTGGAGAAGGGAGTTGTGGAGAGGACTGAGAGAAATGGAGAACAGAAAAACTGCAGTTGGGATATATTATAAGAAAAGTGATGTGTGATGTCCTTCTGTATAAGTGTTGCTTTTATTGGTTAATGAATAAAGCTGCTTTGGCAAGGCAGAATATAGCCAGGTTGGAAGAGATATATATAGAGAGTAGGCAGAATGTAAGAGAGGCCATGTAGCTGCCAAAGCAGAAAGACGCCCCAGAACCTTATCAGTAGGCCACAGCCTCGTGGTGACACAGAGATTAATAGACGTGGGTTAAGATGAAAGAGCAAGTTACTAAGAAGCCTGAGCTAGTAGGCCAAATAGTGCTGTAATTAATATAGTTTCTCTGTGATTCTTCAGGTCTGGGTGCCTGGGAAATGAATAAGCAGCCTGTGTTTACAAGAAGAATAAATTTTGAAAAGAGAGAGAAATGTGGACACAGTGAGGGAAGATTGGTTCATGGTAACACAAAAACTCAGTAGGGCAAACAACAAATCCTTTAGCTGTGCCTCAAACAGGTAGGGATTCATTTTCAAAGAGCTTAGATAGCACTATTCATGAAAAATTATATATATATATATCCTTATATATTTATTATATATATGTATATATCTACCTCCCATATGTAGTTCTCCATGGCAGATATCTCATAGCTTGGGTATTACAACATCCTATCATCTAAAAATACAACTCTGTCTTCATCTTCACAGCTTCATGCAGTAAAAAGTTTCACAGTCTCTTCAGTGGGTTTCTGACTCTGCCAAACACAGATGGACAAAACCATGTTCAACTGAAACTAAAGAGGAAGAATTTATGACTTTAAAATTTTGCTTCTTTCTTTTTTCCAGAAACAATACAACATGGGTCCCTCCACAACACACACAATTTGGCTTCTAAGTTGTTATGGATGCTACTATGCTTTGTTCAGAGTTCCAGCAGCTTCTGCATGAAGTTGCTTTCTCAGATTAGGAATCAGGTTGCCTATTCCTTTGAGGAATTGAAGACTTGGATAGATGAAATCTTTCCCTAAGTTACCTTCCTAGGCTTCAAACAATAAGAAGGGCCTTCTCTTTAATGGTTCTAAACTTCTTGAAATTTTGTCCTCTTTTTCATGACAGGATTGCCCTTTGAATCTTCCTAGTGTTGTTTTTCTCCACAAAACTGACTTTTTGTTTCTATCCACATCACTCATTTTTTCCACTGTAGACCTAAATAAATCATCAGGAATAAATACCCAACCGAATCAATGCTTTGTCTAAGAAATCTCCCAACTACTTTTTAAGTTGGCCTTACTCAACTTCTCAGGGAATGGAGAAAATTGGAATGATTTGGGAAGAAAATATTATACAAATGACCCATAGATAAATTTTTCATGAAATCTATTTCCCACTGAAATCCAATGAGCTCCACTGTGTGCATTACTTTCAACACCCCCATATTCCTAGTCCTACAGGAATAGTTAATTAAGCTCTGTACAGTTTTCTATGCCTTTTGCCACCTAAAGTTCTAATATCCTCCACAATCCTCCAAAAGACAACGTTCCCACATTCTACCCAGCAACAAAATCACTTTTGGTGTACCACATTTTGACCTAATTTATTCATTTCTTGCTGTGATTAAATTCCCTAAATAAAAGCATGTGAGGTAATAAACAGGTTTCTTTGACTGATATTTCCAGATCACAATCCACAACTGTGGAAGCTTAGGATAGAAATTCAAGTTACAAAATGAAGGCAAGAGACACTAAGGAAAAATATTTACTGGTTTTCGCTCTTGCTTAGTCACTCTCTTGTTCAGCTAGCCTACTTATCCCTCTCAGTCCCACTTTCTTAGGGTATTGAAACCATGAGTGGAAGAGAAGAGCCTTCCCACATGAATCATCAATCAACACAATTTTCCCATAGTTAGTAGCAATTTTGATCTGGGCAAAGCCTCAACTGATGTTCTCTCAAGATGACTCTAATCTACATCATGTTGACAGCTGAAGCTAATTAAGGTAGAGATGATAATATAGGAGAAGAAGATTTTTTAACACAAAATCAACATATTAACCATATCAAACATGAAGAACTGAAAAACACAGATAGGTCAAGAAATGAGAAAAAGTAAGCCTCTAAGATCAAGAGGAGAAAACTAAAACTGTTTCTCCACAGAAACTTACTAAACCAAGAAATGCTGACAGACCTATGAACACCTGATATTCAATAAAGGAGCTAAAAGTATACAATGGAAGAAAGAAATCATCTTCAACAAATGGTGCTGGCATAACTGGATGTCAACCTGTAGAAGAATGAAAATAGATCCATATCTATCACCATGCACAAAACTCAAGTCCAAATGGATTAAAGACCTCAATATCAGTCCAAACACACTGAACCTGATAGAAGAGAAAGTGGGAAGTACTCTACAACATATGGGCACAGGAGACCACTTCCTACGTATAACCCCAGGAGCACAGACATTAAGGACCTCATTGAATAAATGGGACCTCCTGAAACTGAGAATCTTCTGTAAAGCAAAGGACACTGTCAACCCACTGACTGTGAGAAGATCTTCACCAACCCTGCAACAGACAAAGGTCTGATCTCCAAAATATATAAAGAACTCAAGAAACCAGATGTTAAAATGCTACTTAACCCAATTAAAAAATAGGGTACTGAACTGAACAGAGAATTCTCAACAGAAGAAGTTCAAATGGCCAAAAGACAATTAAGGTCATACTCAACTTCCTTAGTGATCAGAAAACTGCAAATCAAAACAATTTTGAGATACCATCTTACACCTGTCAGAATGGCTAAAATCAAAAACACCGATAGCCTTTGCTGGAGAGGATATGCAGTAAAGGGTACACTCATCCATTGCTGGTGGGAATGCAAACTTGTGCAACCACTATGGAAAGCAGTGTGGTGTCTCAGGAAATTTGGGATCAACCTACCCAGCAATAACACTCTTGTAAATGGACAAATGAAAACATCAAATATTTATGTTGATCACAAATAATCAACACTGAGAAGGAAACATGTTTCAACAGTAAAGAGTACTCCTGGTCTGACTCAAGGAATTACATGGGGGGATCACAACTATTCATTATTCCAAGTTCAGCGTTTCTAGTTCCATCTTTTAATCAATATAAGGATCAGGCACTTACATGGTACATATCCATGTACAAGTAAATACTCATATTAAAATAAAAATTCAAACCAAACAGAATAGGCAGGAAGAAGGTGATGCACCTGCAATCCAATGGCTCAGAAAGCACAACCAGTATCAATGTCATGAATACATGCCATCCTGGGAAACATAATGATACCCTCTGTCAAATTTTAAAATTCAAGATATGGGTGAAGCTCAGTACAACAGCATATGCTTGATAGGAACAAAAATCATCATAGAACAATATAAAAACAAAAAATCCAGGCCCACTTTTAATCCCAGTACTTGGGAATCAGGTTCAGGGGATCTCTGAGTTTGAAGCCAGCCTGGTATATAGAGCAACTTTCAGGACATCTAAGGCTACACAGACAAATCTTGTATTCAGAAATAAACAAACAAAAATGAAAACTGTAGGCTACCAAACTGTCTTAGCATCAAATAGCAGGTAATTCTACTGAATCTAATGTGATTTAGTGATAGAGTTTATAATGGTAGGGAAGTCATGACAGCAAAAGAAGAAAGCTGACCAATTAGTTTCAACCACAACATAGCAGGCACAAAGAACAGGGAATGGGTTGAGGCTATAGAAACTCATATCACGTGTCCAATGAGGAATTTCATCCAGAAAGGCTCATCCTCCTACTGGATTCACAAGCAATCAAATGAAAGTTGCCAAGAAAAGAGACATGTTCAAATACATCTTCCTATATGGGAGGTTTTTATTCAATCAATTACATCCTGACCTGGGTCACTATAGGCTCATGGTCACCAATGAAGAAAAATGCATTTAGGGTTACAGTTGGGAATCACTTTGCTTACGCCTTCCATAAGTTGAATGCTTATGTGAATGGAGTCTTACCCTTAGAGCACCTTGCTAGGCTTCCATTCCATAGCAAGGTCCTTCTCTATAATGGTGATAAAATCCTTGAAAATCCCAGCCTGTTCCAGTAATTGACTGCCATAAGAAACTGCCTTTTCATTTTCATTTATTTCTGCCCCACTTGTTTTTTTTCCACTGTAGTCTTGAATGAATCATCAGTAATGACCATCCACCACATTCAATATTCCATTTAAGAAATTAGCTCATATTTTTAAATTCTGCTTTACTAAATTTCCAGGTCACAGACAGAAAAAGACATATTTTGGAGCCAAAATATCACACAAATGACCTCTACCTTAATCAATTTCAACTGAAATTCTATGATTTCAATCTCCACTTTCTATCATTTCTCTTAACATTTCCATCTTTCTGATCCTACAAGAAAAGCTAATTAATTCTGTGTACTACTTTCTATTTTTTTGCCACCTAAAGTTTTGATATCTTCTATACTCTTCCAAGGGACATCATTCCCAGGTTCTGCCTAGCAACAATATTACTTTTGGTTTTCCATTTTTTGTTCTAACTTGCATTTATGTTGCTCTGATTAAATCTTTTAATGAAAAGCAGCTCAGGCAATGAGTGGGGGTATTTTGGCTTCATCATTTTGGGAGCCTAGGATAGAAAAGCAAGCTAATAGTTGAAGGCAAAAATACATGGACAAAGATTGTTTCCTGGCTTTCTCTCTTGCCTAGTCAGATTGGTGCCTTTTGTATCCCAAGCCCACTTTCTTAGAGATATTGCAACCCACAGTGGAGGAGCCATCACACATCAATCATCAATCAACACAATCTCTCCCAGATATAGTAGTTTATGGCTTTTATGAACAAAGCCACCATGAACACAGTTGAGCAAATGTCCTTGTGGTAGGATCTTTTGGGTATATGTTCAAGAGTGGTATACATTGGTCTTGAGGTAGATTGACTCCCAATTTCCTGAGGACTGCATATTAATTTCCACATTGGCTGTACAAGTTTGCACTTGCAACAGCAATGAATCCCCTTGCCAGCATTAGCTGTCACTTGTGTTATGGATCTTAACAGTTCTAAGACTTGTAAGATGAAATCTCAAAGTAGTTTTGATATTCATTTCCCTAATGGCTAAGGATGTTGAACATGTCTTCAGGTGTTTCTCAGTCACTTTAGATTCCTTTACTGAGAATTCTGTTTAGAGGTGTTCCCCATTATAATTGGATTATTTGGTTTGTTGTTGTCTAGTTTCTTGAGTTCTTTAATATCCTAGGTGAGGAAACACAGAATCACATAGATAAACATGGTATGTATTTACTTATGGGTGGATATTACCAGTTAAAGTATAATCACAGTAATCACAGTTAATCACAGTACACTCCATAGACACAGAAAGGCTAAGTAACAAGAACAGCTCTACGGGAGATGAATGCATCTCGTTGGTAAGAAGAAATAAAACAGATTTTATGGGTGCACTGGAGGCAGGTGGGGATGGGAACAGGAAGGATCAGGTGAGTGAAGAAAAGACAGGTGGGGAGAAGACAGGGAGAGATAACTGGAATAGGGGAACTTTTAACAGGGGATGTGGAAACAGTGTAGCAAAAACTTTCTGGAACCTATAAAGGTAACCCTAGTGAGGACTCCTAGTATGCAAGAGGAGGTTGAACTAGCCATCTTCTGTAACCACATAAGGCTACCAGTGGAACTGCGACACCAAGCCAACCACAAAACATTCAACCCACACTTGTACTACCTGCAAGATACGCTGGGGCACTGGTGACTCAGAACTTGCTTAGTGACCAATAGATGACTGGTCTAACTTGAAGCTCATACTGTGAGAGGAAGTCCATAACTGACACTGCCTACATGGCCAGGAGCTGGAACTTGAATTGCTCAGAGAACAAGGGTAGAACCAAATACAGTTGACCAAGAAAAAATATCAATGAAATGATTCATAACTATTTTCTGCTATTATCATAGATTGCTGTTTAGCTTAATTGTTATTAAAGAGGCTTCTTCCAGGGACTGATGCAAGCCCATGCAGAGATCCCGACAAACAAAAAGTAGGAAGGAGTATGGAGAGAACTACAACCAAATTCCCAAATATTATTCATAAACATTTGTTTACATTTAAAGGAGCCATGAAATAGAGATAATACTTTGCATTTGTATAGATTTTGACCTATTGATAAAAATTTAAGGTCAATTTTGTTATATATACATACATATATATATATATGTTCTTGTTTAAGGTATTATATTTGTGCAGCTCATTTAAAGATGCAATGTATAGTTAAGAAATACAAATTAGACCCCCCCTAAGCCTGCCCTGTTGTCTGCAAGGTCCTTGGCTCAGGAATAGTTTCCTGCTCCTGCACCAAGGCTACCCACCCAGAGGGGTGAGTGCCTGCCTATTAGGCAGGCCTGAAGGTCCTCTGCAAGGGAGCAAGGGCACTTTCATCTTGTGCTGCAGGGTCTCCTGTGTTCTACTCGACCCCGCCCTGCTTTCCACGTTAGCCCTTCTGTCCGTGGGTCTTTAGGCTACCAGGCTTCCTTGTTTCAGTGCTGAGGAGTTCCATCTGGATGGTGCTGAGGACTTCCATACAGACAGGAACAGTTTCTGCTTCTACACTGAGGAGATCCACCCAGAGATTCAGTCACAGCAAAGACTGAACCAAGACACCAGGCCTCTCCTGGCTCCATTTGAAGGACGTGATGGGCAGGCACCAATGCAAGAATTCTTCCAACAACCTGAAAGGCAACATGACATCACCAGAATCCAGGGATCGCAAAACAAGAAGAACTGAACACCCTACTCCAGAAGAAATAGAAGAAATCGACTTTAAATGGAACTATATGAAAATAATAGAGGACCTTAAACAGGAGGTGAAAAACTGCCCTAAAGAAATAGAGATGACAAACAAAAAGGTAGAGGAAATGAATAAATCTCTCCAAGATACCCAAGAAAAACAAGAGAAACAAGAAAAAGCAATCAAACAGGTAAGGGAAACGGTTCAAGACTTGAAGAATGAAATGGAGGTAATGAAGAAAACCAAACCAAGGAAGGCAGGAGATGGAAAATCTGGGTAAACGAACAGGAACTACTGAGACAAGTATTACCAACAGAATACAAGAGATAGAAGAAAGAATCTCAGACACTGATGATACCACAGAGAAAATAAATGCACTGATCAAAGAAAACAGCAAATCCAACAAATTCTCATCACAAAACATTCAGGAAATCTGGGTCACAATAAAATGACCAAATCAAATAATAATAGGGGTAGAAGAAGGAGAAGTACAGATTAACGGTCCAGAAAATATATTTAATAAAATTATAGAAGAAAACTTTCCCAACCTAAAGAAAGTTATTCCTATGAAGGTTCAAGAAGCATAGAGAAATAGACTGGATAAAAAAAATCTCCATATAAGAATTAAAACTCAAAACATACAGAATAAAGAAATAAAATAAAATAAAGAAATAAAATAAAATAAAGGTTCAAGAAGCATAGAGAAATAGACTGGATAAAAAAATCTCCATATAAGAATTAAAACTCAAAACATACAGAATAAAGAAAGAATATTAAGAGCTGCAAAGGAAAAAGGTCAAGTTACTTATAAAGGTAAACCTATTAGACTTACACCTGACTTCTCTATGGAAACCATGAAAGCCAGAAGGTCCTAGATAGATGTACTGCAGACACTAAGAGACCATGGATACAAGCCTAGACTATGTTCCTGTGACAAAAGTTCTTCCCAGACACACAGCTCATTGACATAAAAGCCTAGCCCAGGAACAGCTGCAGGCAGTTGAAGTAGTTTTGGGAAGACAGGCTCATCCTGTATTGGATATAGTGGCATTTCATTTATGTTGTAATATATAAAGCTTGCCTGAAGTTCAAAGAGTAAAACAGCCCCACTGGTCAGTCTTACTGACCAGGCAGTGGTAACACACACCTTTAATCCCAGTAGCCATACTTGCTGCTATAGAAACCAGTCCTAGAAAGGAATATAATATAATATAATATAATATAATATAATATAATATAATATAATATAATATCCCCAATTTCTCCAAGATTTTATTACTCATGTTCCAGTTGGACAGTCACAGCTTGGAAAGCTTAGAGAAAGCACTGCCATCATAAGGGGATGAAGAGGAGGGAGGGGTTCAGGCTCCGGTGGCAGCTGCTGGGGAACAGGAGGTGAGGTGGCAACACTCTGAGAAGCCCTTTCCTCATCATGGACTTAGAGAAGACGATCAGTCTAAGCCTCTACTGATTTAAGGCTTATTCCAGGAAACCCCAAACCTGCCTCTACCTATGCAGCCCACAGGCAGTGATGCATACACACAACAGAAAGGCCAGATGATGCCCGAGTAGGCAAGGGAGGCCAGGCAAGCATAGTGTTTTAATAAATGTGTCTTCTAGAGGCTTTCAACATACTCAAACCTATGGGACACTATGAAAGCAGTGCTAAGAGGAAAGTTCATAGCACTAAATACCCACTTAAAGAAAATGGAGAAAGCAAACATTGGAGACTTAACAGCCCACCTGAAAGCTCTAGAAAAAATAAAACAGACTTACCTAGGAGGAGTAGAAGACTGGAAATAATTAAACTGAGGGCTGAAATCAACAAAATAGAAACACAGAAAACAATCCAAAGAATCAATGAAACAAAAAGCTGGTTCTTGGAGAAAAAATCAACAAGATTGATAAATCCCTATCCAAACTAGTTAAACAACAGAGAGAGAACAAGCAAATTAAGATCAGAATGAAAAGAGGGACATAAACACAGACACAGAGGAAATTCAGAGAATCATTAGATCTTACTACAAAAGCCTGTATGCCACAAAATTGGAAAATGTAAAAGAAATGGACATTTTTTTAGATAAGTACCATATACCAAAGTTGAACCAGGACCAGGTGAACAATGTAAATAGACCAATAGTTGTGCAGAATTAGAAGCTGTTATCAAAAACCTCCCTACCAAAAAAAGCCCAGGTTCAGAGGGTTTCAATGCAGAATTCTACCAGAACTTCCAAGAAGACCTAATACCTATACTCCTTAATGTATTTCACAACGTAGAAACAGAAGAGTCATTGCCAAATTCCCTTTATGAAGCTACAGTTACCCTGATACCAAAACGACACAAAGACTCAACCAAGAAAGAGAATTACAGGCTAATCTCATTCATGAACATCGATGCAAAAATTCTCAATAAAATGCTGGCAAGCCGAATCCAAGAACACATTAGAAAAATTATCCATTATGATCAAATAGGCTTCATCCCAGGTATGCAGGACTGGTTTGACATATGAAAATCTATCACTGTAATCCGGCATATAAATAAACTGAAAGAAAAAGCCATATGATCATTTCATTAGATGGTGAAAAAGCATTTGACAAAATTCAACATCCGTTTATGATAAAGGTCTTGGAGAGATTAGGGATACAGTGGTCATACCAGTTAATTCCTTGGGCAACTGAGGAGAGTGAACCTGAAATGGCCCTATCCTATAGCCATACTGATGAATATCTTGCATATAACCATAGAACCTTCATCTGGTGATGGTTGGAGATAGAGACAGAGACTCACATTGGAGCACTGGACTGAGGTCCCAAGGTCAAAATGAGGAGGAGAAGGAGGAAGAACATGAGCAAGGAGTCAGGACTGCAAGGGGTGCACCCACACACTGTGTCAGTGGGGCTGATCTGTTGGGAGCTCACCAAGGCCAGCTGGACTGGGACTGAATAAGCATGGAATAAAACCGGACTCTCTGAACATGGCGGACAATGAGAGCTGATGAGAAGCCAAGGAAAATGGCACTGGGTTTTGATCCTACTGCATGAACTGGCTTTGTGGGAGCCTAGCCTGTGTGGATGCTCACCTTCCTAGACCTGGATTGAGGGGGGGGACCTTGGACTTCCCACAGGGTAGGGAACCCTGACTGCTCTTTGGACTGGAGAGGGGGAGGGGAGTGGGGGTAGGGAGAGAGGAGGGGAAGAAGGGGGAAGAGGGGGAGGGAAATGGGAGGTGGGGAGAAGGCAGAATTTTTTTCAATAAAATAAATAAAAAGAAATACAAATTAATAGATTGTCTTTTATAACAGTTAAACTTTTAGTCATGTTAGGCTTTCTAGAAGTACAGAGATATATTTCAGATGGGATAAGTATTCTTTAAATCTTTCAAAGACATACATAATATGGCATTTAAAATGTTTTAAAAACTTAGGACTTTTCATGACAGTGAGCCACATCTGCCTCTGGCAGCACATATTATTTCAGAGAGGTTGATGGGCATTAAAAAAACTCATTATGGAATTTGCCTTCAATGTGACTAGCCATTTGGGCAAGAAACTTCTGCTGGAATTGCTTCATGGTATGTTTTATAAACTGGACATTCAGGACCCACAGAAAAATGACTGCTAAAGTTGCCTAAAGAAGGTGAGAAAGTCATTCAAAGTTCCTGCTCCATGCAAGAGTCTGCCAGACATTCTGCAGGATCCACAAAAAAAGGTGACTAACAAACTGCCAATATAGGCAGAACTGTCTTTGAAATTTCCTGCTTCATGGAAAAGTCTGCCAGACACTATGGGCCTATAGGCTGGAGATGGATGTCCCACTGTTACAGAAGAACTTTGGGTGACTGTCCAGGCAGCAAGATGTCTTTGTCAATTCTAGAGTTTTAGAAGTTGCTTACAACGTACTTCCTGTTTACTTAGGTAGTAGTATATCCTTCTGGATTCTTTGATGGAGTTGAAGAAAGAGACAGTTTTATAATTATAAAAAAATAGATTAGACATAAAACCTTAGACTCAAAAAGATGGAATAGATGATATAGTATTTTTCTTAACTTGCCAAGTGTAAAGGGACTAAATATTGTAACTCTAATTCTTGCTGGATAATGGTTTCCTTATATGTAATCTTGCTATGTCAAAATCGAAACCTTCCTTTTTATTTAGACAGAAAATAGGAGGTGATGTGCGATTCCTCCTGTACGCTATGAAGATGTTTTATTACCATTGGTTAATAAAGAAGCTACTTTGGGCTTATAGCTTCACAGAATAGAACAAGTGGAAATTCCAAGCAGAGATAAAGGAGAAAAGAAGACAGAGTCAGGGAGATGCCACGTAGCTGCCAAAGGAGAAAGATGCTGGATGGAACCTTACTGGTAGGCCACAGTCATGTGATGACACAAAGATTAATAGAAATAGGTTAATTTTAGATGTAAGAGTTACTTAATAAAAAGCCTAAGCTATTGGCTAAGCAGTCTTGTGATTAAAATAATTTTTTATAATTATTGCAAGCCTAGGCATCTGTATACACCAGGATATAATAAAATTTGCAAGCTATACAGTGTACACAAGATTAATGTTTAAATTGAATTGTCATGTTAAACTTTCATGATTCCTTGACTACTAAGGGATCATACAAAGAAACACAAATCAGCCTGAACGTTTCACTATCTGAGGGAATTCAACTGGAACTGGGAGGTATATTGTGACCCAGGAACCATGGGCTTACTTTAACCTGAAAAACCTATGACACAGGTCTCTCAAGGAAGTTAGGTCAGGCCAACTCCATGGTTCCCTGCAGAGCTTACAACCCACAAAAATTTTATGACTTTGACCTCCACTCTCTGCCATTACTCTCAACATTTCCATCTTCTAGGTCCCAAAAGAACAGCTGATTAGGCTTTTTGTTCAGTTTTATGATATCTGTAGCATTCTTATAACAGTCAACATTCCAAAGTCTTTTGCAGCACTTGAGTCCCATTTTTGTTCCAACTTTCTTCTCTGTTGCTGCTATTACATTATCTAATCAAAAGCAACTCAGGTAATGAGTAAGTTTATTTGGTTGTTAACCCTATTTCACAATTCTTAATTATGGGAGCTTAAAGCGGATACTCAAGCTAAAAATAATAGCTAAAGGCAAAACATGTGGAACCATTATTTTCTGGCTTTCTCTCTTGTTTTGTCACTGTCTTGTGCTTAGCTAGCTCTTCTATCTATCCCAGAGCTGCTTGCTCAGGGATATTGCCAACACAGTGGAAAAACCTTCCCATATCAATCAAAACCAACACAATCTCTCTCAGACAATTTAATCAGACATTCTGATCTAGGAATACCCTAATTGGTGTTTTCTCAGATCACTCTAAGCTATGTCATGCTGATAGCTGAGGCTAATTAAGAGAAAAAGACAATATTATACAAAAATATTTTAAAGCTCTAAAGGCAATGTACTAATAGCATCAGTCACTTGACCAGCAAAAACACAAACATGAAGATAGATATGCCAGAAAATGGAAAATGGCAAACATATAAGATAAAGAAGAAAAAACTAGTACTGTCTCTCCACAGAAACTTCCCAAACCAATAAAAACTCAAGGAACTAATAACATGAGAAATTTTTTGAATACAAAGTTAGTGAGACCATTATTTTCCAGAAATGAAGAATATTCTTAAATAACAATTAATAAAATCAATAACATAGATGACAAAGACACAAAGACATATTGTGCTCCTTTAAATAAAAACTACAAGATTTTAACCAAAATCAAACTCTAAGAAATCACTGACCAGCACTCATCCTATAGACTTCAGTTCTCTCTCCTTTAACAATAACAAAAAATGGCTTGGGTGAGGAGGGATGTTCCACCAAAATTGGAGAGATTCCCTTGAAACCTTCTCATGTCTTAACTTCATAGAAAACAGTTTTGATTACTAAGAGGATCTCATTATCTTATAGTAAGGAATAGGATGTCTCCTAGGGTCACTTAGACACCATTTGTATCCCATGATTGACAATTGCCTGTAAGTCTGCAATCAGAGTGAGGAAATGAAAACATTTTTAAACAAAATGCAAGATAACAGATTTTTTAAAGAATCAGTGTACACCTAAAGCAACTTGTTTTACTTTAATTGCTTTATAAGTCAAAAGTACTTTTGAAAACAAGTTTATTGTTATTTTTTGCATATATTTTACATGAGTTAGAATATCTTCCATATGTATGCAGGTGACATACAAAAAAAAAGGGTTCAGATGCTTTGGATCTGAAATGGAAGAGTTATGAGCCTAACAACTTGAGTTAGGTATCTGAACATAGGTCATCTCCAAAATGAGTATGTGATGAGCCATCTGCCAACATCCATAATGACTTTTATCAAATAAACCAAAAGTCTCTCAGATTAACAATAATAGCAACAAAACCAAAATAAATAAAGAAGTAAATAAATGACCCTTGGAAACATGATGCATCAAAATTAAGATGATGTGTGTGGTAAATTTGCATGATAAATACATTAAAATGACAATGCAAAACAATTTATAACAGGAAAACTGATTACAAAGTTATATTCATAGTGAAAACACCCAGAGTAATCAGTGGGATTATGAAAAAATAGTACACAAATTGACATAATATGAATTCTTGCTGGGTTGTGGTGATGCACACTTTAATCTCAGCACACGGGAGGCAGAGACACGTGAATCTTTGTGAGTTCAAAGTCAGATGGTCTACAGAGCAAGTTCCAGGACAGGCTCCAAAGCTACAGAGAAACCCTGTCTTGGGGGGGAAAAGCAACAACAATCAAGAATGTGTACAATATTTGAGAAAGAATAAAGGAGATGGAGAGAAAAAGAAGAGAGAATAGGCAGAAAAATATCATTAACTATTAATAAAAAGACCAAAGAAAACTTAGAAGACATGTGATCTTAAAAAATGTTACTCACCTACCTATGATTCTATGTGTAGAGAAATTAAATAAATAAATAAAGACTTCACAATTTTCACAAAACTACCTCAAAATGACCCATAAACTCTTCTTTCTGACCCTACAGCTACTGGTATTTGTTCCAAACAGCGAGGCCCCATGCTCTAGAGACCTCTCCTTCGGTCTTGTTATGTTTTCAGGTAAACCCAGTCTCACTGATGCCCAATACCAAAGCAATATAGTATAATTTCTGCTTCCTGTCACATGGATTATGGCACAAGATATAGATTCTGCCCTATCTACCTGCCCAACACCATACACACCTAAGAAACCTCTGCAGCTCAGAAACTCTTTTTGTCACCTGGAACTAAATACCACTGAATGACATCATTGTGGCTAGTAGTATCAGACAAATTAGAAGCATTTTAATCATGTATTGCTAAAAGACAGTCAACATCACCATAGTTCCACCAGCTTTTAAATTATTTGAAACATTTATAAGACAAACTTGAAAGTAGAATGTAATATTCAGAACTTCTAGAAATAAAACTATAAGTTTTCAAATCTGTCTTCCCACTGCACACCAAAAGCATGACTCTGTGTGTACACTGGACAGTGATATTACAAGTATAATATTCTACCTTGCCGGGGCTGCAGAGTGTCCCTCTTCCCAGGAAATCCATATACAGGGAGGCACAGAGGACAACGACCACTGCCCAGGTCATTACATAGGGCAACAGAACCACAGCCTGGCTCATGGTCCATCCAAATCCCAGCAGAAATGACAGTTCAACAGACCTTCTCTGAACACCCTATACTCACCATGGCATAGCTTGTGGTATTCCTAGGGCTGGAGAGATGGCTCAGTGGTTAAGAGCACTGACTGCTTTTCCAGAGGTCCTGAGTTCAATTCCCAGCAACCACATGGTGGCTCACAACCATCTGTAATGAGATCTGGTGCCCTCTTCTGACATGTGGGCATACATGGAGGCAGATTTTTGTATGCAAAATAAAAATAAATAAATCTTTAAAAAACAAAATAGTATAGTTAAAAAAACTCACTTCAATAAAAGTAGAAAAGAATCCTGAAAAGAACCTGCAAGAAACCTGCCACTATTATACCTGATTGCTAAGACTTTCAAGAATCTCTCCTTGGCTAGGGCCATTCATCTTGGCCTCAGAATATTGTCAGCTCCCCTACTGGGTGATCAAAGATCAAATGACTCAGATAGCACAGTACTTCCTGTTCTGTCCTTCCAGCCCAGTGGTCAGGGCCCTAGATAGAAAGTTAGTAATTTAGTAGATAATCCTCCACTTTCAAAGAGCATATCCTGTTCCTCATCCAAAGCACAGGGTCTTTTGTGTGCACATCCTATTACACACTCAATGTGCACTGCAGCCAACCCATTGCCTCATACCTGGGAAATCTTGCAGCCAAACACAGGTCACATTTACAACTGCTATTAAAGACAAGTGGGCCATGAATTAGAAGACACTGAGGGATTGTGGTAAGTCTTGGGAACAGGCAAGAGAATGTGGATACAATACTGGAAAGAACCTGTAAACTATCTCCTGCTGGTGCTCCTAATTGCCAACCAGAGTCCCTCATTAGCTAGGACCACCCAGCTGGGCTTCCAGACATTGGCAGTTACCCTACTGGGAGAGCAGAAATCAAATGTCTTAGAAAGCAAAAATCCTCCAGGTTTGTCCTTCCACACTATGGTCAGACAAGATACTAATCTGGAAATTTTGTAGTTTAGTAAAATCTTCCATTTTCCCAGAGCACTTCCTGTTCCTCCTCCAAGGCACATGGTCCTATATGTACACTTTCCATTACACACTCAAGGTCCAGAGTAGCCAACCCCTTACTTCATAGCTGGGAGGTCTTGCAAACAAACACAGGTCACAAACAGTAATTGTTATTAAACAAAAAGAAGCCATGAGAATTAGAACACAACAAAGGGTCTATGGGAGGGCTTAGAGGCAGGAAAGAGATAGTGGAAATAATGTATTTATAATCCTGAAAAATTCTGTTAAAAAGTTGAAACAGATTTTATGGTCATGTGCCCCAGAGACCAGGGATTTGTATCAGAGCACACGAAGTGCTACTCACATCATTTCTCTCACAGTATACATCTTAAACCTAGAAAATAAATCATGGTAGGCAGGGCCACACCATTTTATCCAGCTCTTCTATTTTACTTGAACTACTGTAACTACAGTAATTTGGTTTAATGATAAGTTAATTTCTTTATATAGATTCTTGTATGCATGGTCTGTGGACCCATGAAATGGCCAGTCAGCACATTTATGGAACATTTAAAATTGATTACCTCACTACTCACTGCTAATGTCAACTATTGTCACAGTAGGAAAGCTTTTACCTTCCTTCTTTCCCATCCCTTTTTCTGATGTGACGATACTGGCTTTAGAATTGGTCCGTGAACTCAGTTATTACACAGGTCCTACTTCACTTGTAAATTCACAATAAAATCTAAAGAAGTTGGAGTATACTCATTCACTGATCTATTTCTCCTTCACACAGACCAGTCAAGGTCCAGCATGGTAGGAGTTGCTGGACTGTTTTTGCAGCACTAGGTAGCAGAGGCAGGATTAGGAGTTCATAGCAATTCTCAGTTACATAGTATGATGCAAGCCCGAGCTACAGGAGACACTGATCTAAACCAGTTTTTTGCAATCTTCCTAGTGCTATGACTCTTTAATACAGTTACTCATGATGTAGTATTCTCCCCACCTATAAAACAATTTTCACTACTACTTCATAACTATATTTTTGCTGTTATGAATCATAATATAAATATCTGTACTTTTTGATGGTCTTAGGCCTGTCCTGTGATAGGTTCATTTGATCCACCAAAATGAGTCATAACCCACCAGGTTGAGAATCACTGCTCTAATCTGATATAAATAAAAAGATGAATAAATAAACAGCTCTTTAAAATGAAATTCAAAACCTGGGAAACATTAGAAAATACAAGATTATAGCAGTTATGCCTTTGAAGAAAATGAAATCTAAAATATGACAACCATTAATTGATTTCTTAAAATAATAAAAAATAATTGAACACTTAGTTATACTGACTTTGTTTTTCTTTTTTTTTTTTTTTTGTTTTTTGGATTTTCGATAAGTTATAATGACTTTGAAACAGAGTAGGCACTTCCCTGGTAGGGAGAATGCCATTAGTAAGAGAAAGCATGACTTTGTTCCATGTAAAATGTTAGCTTCTGAGTGCTGTAAGCTGACACATGGAGTTACAGCCAATGGCCTGTGTCTCAAACATCTGAGCTGAATTCACTGTGTCAACCAGGATTAAATATACCTGCATGGGAGAGTTCACTAATTGGAAACTAAATATGTAGTTGTTCAAGCTATCCTCCTTAAACTGCACACCCACTGGTGTCTGTCTTCATTCACATGCAAGAAATTAATGTATGATGGGAAATCACACCAAAAGTCACACACTGTGTCAATCAGGTCCTTCTTTGTAATGGATACCCCTGAAGCTCACTCCCTTAAACTTCATTCTGTGATCTAGTTATTGTCCAGTTTTTCCCCCTTCCAGTGTACACAGTATACTGTTCCTACACTTCGGGTCTGAAGGGAGAAGCCATGCTCCACACACAAATCCTTTTATTGTTACTGCAATGGACACCACCACGATAAGACTCAAAGTGGTAATTTTAGAACTCTGTGGTGCAGCATACTTTTAATCCAAAAATTTATGGTGGTTAACCAAGAGGATAGCAAGGGTAATGCTCTGTGGGGCTACAGACAGGATTCAAGTCCACCTCAAACAGTATAGGGGACATTGACTATAAACTGCTTTTTTAAAAACTGAAAAATGCAGCTGTCCTAGAATTATACTTTCATGGTACACAGGTTGTGACCCTGTAATGGCCCCTTGGGCAGCATGTTAGAGGTCTTTGATGGGGAAGTGGGTCTTTGGCTGGTTGTAAATCATGGTTGTCTCATTTATTATAGAAATGTACCTTACTCGCTTATTAATCCTGGTGAACAAACATTTGCATCTCATGATACTAATCTCTAACAGGCATGGCCAGCATACTACTTATCTTTGGGGAATTTGGGATGCAGTACTCCCTCACTTAAATTCTACTTTGTGTGACTTAATGTCTCCTAAGAACTGGCAAATCCTTAAACTATTAATTCTATACTCAATTATGCTCTCCTACTTCACAGTTTAGCAGCGGAGTGCCTCTACACAGGAGAAACCATTTATGAGCTCCACAAAATTAACTACAGATGGATCCTAAACATAAATGTTAAAAGTGCAGAACTTCTGTAGATACTGGAGAGACCAGTAGGCTCCGAGTTTGGAAAATTTGGTGATATCTCTCCACATGCGACAACATAAGCACTACAGGCACCACCATTTGCAGCTCCCAAAGCTCTGCTCTGTGCAGACGCAGCCCACCCAGGCAGTGAAGTTATTCAGAGTCTGCCACAGGGAGTTGCAAGGATCACTTAGGGCTACTTAGGATGAGGCAGGAACACACTAAACTCTGTGTTTGTCCACTGGCTCCCGCCCAGCCAGGCGAAGATGCATCACATCAGCCACGAGCCTCAGCAGTCCGCTCCACCTAGTTTGGGGACAGCAGCCCCAAACCCACCAAGCCCAGCCACTCCTCCACACGTGGGAGGAGCAACTACCTGCACCAAGGCCAGCAACTCCTCCCCACCTGGGGACATTGGCCCCTTGCTCTCCTTGGCTTGCCTCTCCTCCCATTCGGGAGAGCAACCATTCACTCACCATGGTGCAGCTGCCTAGCTGACAAACTTTAACCCCACAAGGGATCACAAGGCGCAGTGCATGAGAGAGACTGTGATTTCTTCAGGAAGTGCTAAACCGGAAGTCTGGCTCCCGGAAGAACCCTCCCATTTGACTGGTGGAGGCTCTCATTGGCTAGTAAGGTCTGAGTGACAGAACCAGGTAAGCAGAAGGGACACAGCACAGCATTCCCAGCACTGGTGGCTAATCTACAGAAACAAATCCCAGATTGGTTGGAGATCTAAGTCAAGTTCAACAGCAAGTCTTTTGCTAATGTAAATCAATGGGTTTGGTTTTAAAAGGAAGTATACAAATTCAGAAAGAGGCTAATCAGAAAAAGTTGCACGAGTAGAACATTGGGTAAACCAAGAACATTCTAAACAAAGTCCACAGTGGTGTTGGAACTGATAACCACAGCTTTCACCCTTCTGTGTAAAGGTTTGGGTTCTGAGGATCTGAAACAACCCTTTTCCAAAGGCCCTGTCCCCACATCTTTGCCAGCTCTCCCAAGCGTATTCCTGAGATTAGAGACAGAGCTCTGTTGTTGCTCTATACATCATTGCCTTAAGGAAACCTCCCAAAGCCTAGGTGGGTTGCCAAAGTCAGAGAGGCCTAGTTTCAAGTATTTTCTAGAAGTTCTGCACTTAGCACTTGACATTTAGGTGTAAGGTCCATTTGGAGTTAATTTGTGGACGTTGTAAATGGGGTCTCATGTACTGTGTAGTACTCTACTACTCAGTCGCAATGTAGAATTGATGATATAAAGGATTGACCAATGCTTAGAGAGTAAGCCACACAATATAGAATTTAGCTGAGGGAGGGCTGCCTTTGAAATACACCCAAAGACAAGTAGTATGTTAATCAGAACTATTAGAGATTTGGATGCAAAGATGTAAATGTTTATTTAACTTTTTTGTATACATGTCTGTAGTGAAAAAAGCAAATGAGATACTCACCCATAGAAAGGATAGAGAGTCTGCCTGTGTAACTCTCTAGAGTAAGCTGGAGCATCACAGTTTTAAGAGGGATTTCTTAGTTGTGTTGAGTCCAACACAATTCCATGATATTTTGTTATGTGTTTGCTGTTTCTTGGTATCAACTACATACATTAAAACCCAAAAGCATGGTTATAGTGGTGAAATACCTGGTTAAATCCAGACCCTCCCAGCAGGAAGAAAATAGCCAAAAATCTAAGCAAGAAAAGAAGAATCAAGAATCTAGGATTAGCCAGTTCGGTGACTGTGTTTCAAGAACTAGCTGAAGATAAAGTTAGATTGTAATCTTGGAAGTGATCTTGAGAGGCAGGGAGTTGCCCCCTTGTGACCAACACTGGATTTTTGAAATTTTCTATGACACTTTTGGATTACTGGGCTATGGTTTCTTCCCTTAAAAACTCCTTCTCCCAGTCACTCAGGGTCAAACTCTTCCCCTGCATGGGTTATGAGTCTTGGCCCCAGTGTACTGGTTCCCATCTCATTGATTAAAGCCTCCTGTGATTGCAGCAAAGATGGTCCTTTGTGAGTTACTATGGGGGGTGTCGTGTTATCCCAAGACTTGAGTGAGAGTCTCCCAAGAACTGGGGGTCTTTCAGTAGTAATGCCAAGTATCATATGAATAATGTATTGTGTTTTATCTAAGGTTTAGTTGAACAGTTTATACCTAGGAAATACTAATTTATTACATTATCATATACAGTTTCTATTCAGATTTCTTTTGTTGTTACTCAGCACTATCTAAAGACAAACAATTGGTACCTTCCTGTGATCACTTGTGACTGCTTACCAAGGATGACCACCACCGGGTTTGCTGACTGTTAATATTCCATCATGAAAGAAAGTATCCCCTCCATCTGAGTACACAGCCTCTTTTCCAGTCACCTATATGCAAATCATGCCTAATGACATGTGACCTTCTGGTTTCAGAGATGAACTAGAGTACACAGCCTGGAAAAGACTTGGGAGGATGTACATTCTTTGTATGCACCTATGAGAAAGCCATTTTTAAAAGTGGGGATTTACCTTGAGTGCTATCGGGCTTACTTTCTACGTTCACTGAGAAGTGTATTGTAATGGAAAGCATATGTGCGGTGGAAGAGTAGAGAGAAGGTAAGCTCCACATATGCAGCTATGGGAGAGCCATTGTACATACTAGATGGAGACGTGCCTGTTTGGCTGCCTTTTGGGTATCTTAGTTAAAGCTTCTATTGCTGTGAAGAGACACCATGACCACAGCAACACTTATAAAGGAAAACATTTGATTTAGGCAAGCTTACAGTTTCAGAGGATTTAGTCCATTATCAACATGGCAGAAAGCATGGTGGATGCAAGCAGAAATGGTGCTGGAAAAAGAGCTGAGAGATCTCCATCCAGATCAGCAGGCAGCAGAAAGTGACTATGAAATACTTCAACAAGGCCACACCTCCTAATAGTGCCACTCTCCATGAGACTTTTGGGGCCATTTTGATTCAAACAACCACAGAATCAAAACCCTTGTAAGTACCTTTTCAACCACACTCAATAAGAAAATAAAAGGAAGATTTTGGAGCCAAAATATCACACAAATGACCTCTAACTTAATCTGTTATGGAGTGTATCATTTCCAACTGAAATGCTATGATCTCAATCTCTACTTTCTGACATTCTTCTTAACATTTCCATATTCCTGGTCCTTTAAGAACAGCCAATTTAGTTCTGTATACTAATTTCTATATTTTTTTCACCACCTAAAATCTAGATATCTTCTACACTGTTTCAAGAGACATCATTCCCAGGTTCTGCCTAGCAACAATATTACTTTTGGTTTTCCATTTTTTTGTCCTAACTTACATTTATGTTGCTCTGATTAAATCCCCTAACCAAAATCAGCTCAGACAATGAGTGGGGTAATTTGACTTCATCATTTTTAGAGCTTAGGATAGAAAATCATGTTAATAGTTGAATGCAAAAATCCATGGACAAAGATTGTTTCCTGGCTTTCTCTCTTGCCCAGTCACTCCTTCATTCATGCTAAGATAGCTCCCTTTTGTAGCCCAAGCCCACTTTCTTAGGGATATTGCCACCCTCATTGGAGGAACTTTCCCACGTCAATCATCAACACAATCTCTCCCAGATACAGCAGTCTGTGTTTTTTATGAACCACGCCACTCTGAACACAGTTGAGCAAATGTCCTTGTGGTAGGATCTTTTGGATATATGTCCAAGAGTGGTATAGCTGGGTCTTGAGGTGAATTTACTCACAACTTCCTGAGGACTGCATGTTGATTTCCACATTGGCTGTACAAGTTTGCACTTGTACATGTCCTTGCCACATATCCTTACCAGCATTAACAGTCCCTTGTATTATGGAGCTTAACAAATCAACAGGTGTAAGATAAAATCTCAAAGTAGTTTTGATATTCATTTTCCTGATGGCTAAAGATGTTGAACATGTTCACGGTGGGTTTATCATCTTATAGTTCTACCAGCAATGGAAGAGGATTTCAGTCTCTTTACAGCCTCATCAATACTTGTCGTTTCATATATTTATGTGTATGAGTGTTTGCCTGCATTTGCTGCTGTCCTTAAAGGCCAGGGATTGATTGCTGGCCTAGGATGCTGTGTATTTTAGGAAATGTCTGTCCAGGGTGTGTGAGCCAGCCCAATTGTGAAGACCGGAGGACAACTTGCAGGGGTGAGTTCTCTCCTTCCATGTGCATGTGGGTTCCAGGGATGAAACTTGGGGTAGGTATGGCAGCAATCAGCTTTACTTGGTGATCAGGCTTGCTGGCCCTGCAGTATCTTCAGAACTTCCTTGTGGACCTTACTGGGTGTGGGGACTCCAAGGGTGTTCAGTGACCATCCAAATCTGCCTAGCCTCTCCACTCATTGCCCCCCACTGTAGGTGGCATAATAACCAGGCTAGCTTAATATGAAACAGCAAATTTTAATGAAGGGATATCTTACAACACCAGCGATCCAGTGATGAGCAGGAAATACAAACAAAGAGAGCTGCAGGGCTCATGCTCACCAGATTTATAGGTAAACATTAGCCCAAGGCGAACACGCCCCCTAATGGGCTGGGCTTATCCCTACACCCCACCACCAGGAGTGTGGACATTGGTGCTGTCTGCTGCCTCTGGACCGAAGTACCACTGGCTGCACGAAGGGGTGCCCTGGGCCTCTTCCCAGACTTCCTGGTTCATCAAGGCTGCCTCCTTGCTGGCCTGGGAAGAAAGCTCCATGGCCAGACTGAAGATCCTGTGGGCAGAAGAAAGAGAAGGGACAACTTCGCCTCTGGCCAAGAACTCTAAAGGAGATCTTAGAAAAACAAACTTGTTAGAGAAATAGGTTCTCTCCTTCCATACAGATCCTGGGGACTGAACTCAGGACACCAGACTTTCCTTGCTGGCTGATCTCAGGACCCTAATGGTGTCTTTGGAAGTCAACAAGGGTGGCTGCCAACTTGGGGGCAAGTGTGCATGTGTCCATATGGCGCTGCAAACAGAAGCAGGGCCTGTGTATACTGAGTTCCCTCCGTCCCCAGCTCTCCCTCTTTTGAAGGAGACAGCACCTAAGATTCCTAGGCTGACCCTAAACTGATGACCCTCCTGCCTCAGCCCCCAAGCATCTGAGACAGCTGACAGATCTGTGCCCCCAGGCCTAGCAGGAAAGAGCTGTGTGGTGAGCCTTGAATGCATCCTTCATCCTCCTGTTCACCTGGGACCTCAGTGCCCCACACCCTCAACAGTGGGCAAATTTGATGTGAGGAGACCTTGTTGGTGCCAAGCTAGATGTGAGATTCAGCCATTACCACATGGTCAAAGGCCAGGTGTCTGAAGACTTTAAGAGCCCCTAGAAGGAGGGCATGTGTCCAAGAGTGAATACCAGGTACTGCTCAGATACTGACTGGGAAAACTTGTGGCCATACAGTGGTCACAAGCACAGGGAGACATCCTCAGTCTATGCTCCATATGAGTGATGGCTGACCCATTCTGTAGGCCAGCGCTGGGTACGGCGCTTCAGAATCCCTGAGAACTCCTATGGGCATCTCCTTAAATGCATTTTTTTGGAGGTGGCCAAAATGGCCAAGCCTGCCTGATGACCTCAGTCTGATCACTAGGGCCCACAAAGTGGAAAGAAAGAACAGACCCCAAAGCCGTCCTCTGACCTTTACACTCATGCCTTGGCATGCACATGCCCAAACATAAAAATACGTAAAAAAACAAAAACAAAACCCCAACACGTGTGATGTTCACACCTGCCATTCTAGAACTCTGCAAGCTGAGGTGGGAGGATTTCTGCACGTTCAAAGCCACACTCGGTGTTACAGATTGAGACCTTGTCTTAGAAAACACACAAAACAACAATGTCCCTCAAGAAACCACGAGAGTGGCTAGGCAGTGATGGTGTGCAGCTTCACTCCCAGCTCTTGGCAGGCAGAGGCTGGCGAATCTCTGAGTTAGAGACCAGCCTGATCTACAGAGCGAGTTCCAGAGTGAGAAACTCTGTCTAGAAACAAAACAAAACATACAAAAAGAAACCCCCAAACATCCTGCTAAGACTGACTTCTGAATGACGTTTAACATGTGTTGAGCAACTGTCCGGCTCAGAAAAGGCTCTCTCTGTCCCCTGCTGACCTGGAGCTGCCCTATCTAGGGCATGAGACTGAGTGTGGGATGCTTTCCTTGCCCGTGGTGACCTCAGATCTCTACGGTCCCCAGTCCTACTCTGCTGGACTCTGGCACAGTATGAATTGATGGCTTCACTGCACCCAAGGTCCCAGTGTCTCAGAACTCAGAAGTGGGCTAGGAGTGGAACAGTGCTGTAGTAGTGAGGCACTCAATAGCTGAGTCCTCAAAAGCCCAAACAGTCTTCACCTGAGATAGCAGCTGGGTGGGGTTCCACCTCCAGCAGAGCTCTTGGTCCTTCTTGGTAATCAAGTCCCTGAGTTCCTCCAGCAGGTGTGACACCTGCGCGCTGGTGTCTGGCACCTGCCCGCTGGCGTCCGGGGAGGAGATGCCCAGCTCGCCCAGGAGCTGCAGGGTGGTCTTTAGGGCCGGCATCAGATCATCTGTGGAGATACAGGCTGTTAGCAGAACTCCGGTGCCCAAAGCAGCAGCTGTTTGAGCTGTGCAGCGTTGGCTCTTCTCTCACACTCAGGGAACAGGGCCAAAGGGAGGGATCTTAGGAGATCTCACTCGTCCCTGGAGTGTGGGTGCCAAGTGCATGCTGGGAAGACAAACCCAGTGGGGAGCGCACAGGTGCTTCTGTGACTGCTGCCCAGGAGGCTCCTGTGGACCAGGGGAGCTGGGGCTTCAGGCTGCAAGCCGCTGCTCTGTTCTCTCACCCTCTGTCCTTCCACTACGAGCGACAAGCAGGATGCACCTGCCAGATGTGGCTTGGACCTGCACTTCCTGGCCTCCGGATCTAAAGAGCTGAGGTTCTGGTATCTGTAGCAGCTGTGTGTCCCAGGCACAGACCTGCACCACACACAACCCAGCAAGGTCATGAGGGTTAAAGGACCTGTTCCTGCTGTGTCGTGTCCTCACCTCACCGTCAGTGCTGGGGTTTTGCTGGGTACAGACTTGCGAGGGGCAGTTTGCTAGGAGGATCGCTACAGCTTCCAGGTCAACACTATGCTCTTTTATGGAGCCAGGGTCTCACTGTGTTGTAGCTCAGGCTGGCCTGGAACTCACAGCCTCCCAAGAGTCAGACAATAAATGTAGGTCACCATACCTTTTTCATTTGTTACGTAGCCCAGGCAGAGTAAACCCTGTGCAGCTAAAAAGTCCTAAGGAGGATGTCTGCTCCAGAGAATCCCTCAAATGACCTCTCAACACCCCCACCCTGTTGGTAGGGCCCAGGGCTCAGGGCCGGTAGATAGGTCACCCTGCCCCCAGAGGACTCAGAGCCGGTAGATAGGTCACCCTGCCCCCAGAGTCTTCCAGCTGTGAGGTCCAGCGTGGGGTTGGAATCGTGACTCAGCTGCCTGTGTCCTACTTGGTCCACACGGGTTCCAACACCACCCCAGGGTAGAGGCACCTAGAATATGGTGCATGTGAGACTTGAGGCTCCTTCCTGCTGAGGCAATGCCACACAGCAAGGCTGTTCTTACCTAGGAGTTCCTGCCCACTTCCCTGCATGTGGATGCCCTGCACGGGAAGCTCATGTCGTGTGGCATCCAAGGCTGTGGCCAGTGTCTTGTATTGCTCCTTGAAGCGCTTTGCTACAGCCTCAAGAGGGCCCAGCACCTCCATCTGCAGGCAGAAGGGGACACTGTAAGACACACTGCTCACTCGCACAAGAAGGGCCAGCTTCCAGGTAACAGGACCCCCTCTGACCTGCCCTGGACGGGGCCCTGTTGCTATGCTAAGCTCCACGGTGGGACAACATCAATGCTGGCAGGTGCCAAGTATTCTGCAGACTGTGTGGCAGAGACAGGTGTCCCATACAGAGTACTACACTCGTATCAGGAGCCTAAGCAGGGCGGGCAGAATGTGAGTGGTGGCATCCTGATCCTGGCTCCCTCATGCACCCCTAGCCTCAGGAGCATGCTCAAACCCACCTGGGCATCCAGGATGGTAGCCAGCTCCTGATGCTTCTGCTGGAGCAGCAGCTGGTGCCGCAGCTCCAGCACCCGCTGCTGTAGACGCTCCTTCTCATGGCATAAGGCCACCAAGTCCTTCTCAGCCTTCTCCTCCAGCACAGCCAGGTTGTTTTCCATCTGTGGGTCGCAAGACCAACTCAGGTGGGGTGGGGGAGGTGACAGAGGACACACGCTGTTTCGTGAGTCCCAGTTAAGCTCACCTTCACAGACAGCAGGGTCAGCAGCAGTGTCTGCGACTCCATCATGTCCATGGTCTCCTGTAGATCCTGCAAGGGTCCAGCTGTTCAATTCCCAGTAAGCCATGTTGACCTGGCTCTTCCGGGCATGGCAGAACCCCAACCTCTGTGCACTTTATAGGTTCAAATGGTGTCCGCGGGGCTGAGGATGGAGTCAGGTCACACCTTGCCCAGAAGTGTATGGGTGTCTCCCCACTCAGTATATGGGCACACTGACCTGAGCAAGGACCCATGGACACCACAGCCCTAGCCTCCATCCTGGAGGACTGGCTGCCGGGAGTCAGACCTACCCACCGTCTGCTCCCCAGTGCTCACCTGTCTTTTCTGGGGAAGGTGTGTCATTCCTTTTGGGCCAGTCAAGGGTACATGAGGCCCTGTGTCAAAAAAATGGGATGGTTTGGCTGGCTGAGCCCATAAAGATGCTTCCTTGCCTGGCAAGCCCGATGACGCGCTCGATCCCTGAACTCGCAGGAAGCTGGAGGGAGAGAACTCCAGAGTTGTCCTCGGACATCAAATGTGCCAAGGCATCAGGAACAAGAACCAATGACGACAAAATGACAAAAACAAAAACCAACAAACAACGTTCCTCAGCTTTGGTACTGCAGACCTCTGGGCCAACTAGATGCTAGCCAGGGGCATCCTGTGCACCAAGGGCCAACCGGCAGCTGTGGTTCATCCATCAGAAGCCAAAATCCAAATAAAATGTCTGCATACACCCTAACCCTAGTCAGTCCCTTTTGGTGAGCACCTGTTTAGGCCAGGCAGGTCCTGACTCCTGACTGGCCCGTCTTCAGGAGGTGCTCACGCCGCACATAAGAACATCCTAGCCAGGCCCATGTGCTGCTCTCATCCCCGCCTGGGAACAGAGAAATTTTTGTTCCTGTGTTTTGAGATAGGGTCTCATGCACACCCTGGTTCAATGGAGCCCACGTGGCCAAGGATGACTTTGAACTTCTGATCTTGCCACCACCTCCCAAGTGTCCAAATGTCAGGCAACCCATTGGTTATAATTTCTGTAGCATCCTAAACTGACAGCAAGTAGCAGCTCCTGGATCCGCAAGTAGTTCTGTGGACATATGGTTGGGCCTCAGACACTCTGCCTATGCTACCATCACACACTTGAACCACATCCTTTCTGACAGAGACCCTTAATGCTAAGTTTTCACTCACAACCTGACACAATCTAGGATCACCGGGGAATTGAGGGACTTTTGGATCAGGCTGGACTGTGGACAGTCTGTGATGGGTTGTCCTGATTGTCCTGAGGGAGGCCTGGCAGCTCCTTCCCTGCTGCCAGAGTCCCACCCCTCCAACCCTAGCCAGGACTCACCTTTGACCTTCTGCAATGTGCTGGGCTTTCTTCCCTCTGGTGACTTCCCTCCAGCAGATACAGAAGCCTGTTATGTAAACAGTCAGTCAGAGGTCAGGCCACTTGACCTTTGATGCATTTGCTTAAAGGTCAGACGGAGAAGCAGGAGTTTTGAGACTGCGAACACGGGAGAGTCAAACAGTGGACAGCTACGTTCATCAGACATGGGAATTAATGGCACACGTGCTGGACTGCCATCTCGATGGGTGTGTGTTTGCGTGTGCTGTGGAGGGGCTGGCGACTGACTTCCTATGGCACTCTCAGGATGCGCTGACTTCTACACAGGTTACTCTGGACTTCAGGAGACACTGACTTCTCCCTGGCCTTGTAGGGCCCTGGTCTCCCTTATTCCTGTGGTGCATTTGTGGGGACAGTTTATGATCAACTTACTAAGCTTCCTGTGTGTTTCTGTGCTATGCCTGCCCCGCCTGGTGGTTAGCTGCAGGGCATTCACTCCATTGATAATATGGTAATTTCCTACCTGCCTGGGTGGAGATCTTGGTTAGCTGCAGGGCATTCACTCCATTGATAATATGGTAATTTCCCACCTGCCTGGGCGGAGATCCTTGTGCTGCAGTCAGGTAGATAAAAACTCCCCCAACGCTGAATAAAGTGGCATTTGGCTGATCTCCTTTCGAATGACCCTGGTCTCTCTGTGTCTTCTTTTCAATCTCCAGGCCCTTGCCCGACTCGCGTTCGGTACAGTGGTGCGCGAACTGTACCGAGGGTGTAACACCAAATCGGGTGTTACATGGCCTAAGTCTACAAAGTTCACAAACAGCAGCTGCACCACCAGCAGCAGTGGATGCCCAGCTGTCAGGTACAAGAAAGGCAAGGAGCACAGTGGGGGTTGTGTCGTGGTTCATTCTCATGCACCACTGGGTCTGGTGACCCTCTGTAGGAAATAAGGAGGCAGCAGGATGGAACAGGAAAACTAAAACCTACTCCTTGTCAAAACTACACAAGCCTATTCAGACTAGAGCAAAGAAGTTTTCCAAGCCTGAGGGTCACTCTGGGCAACCACCTGCAATGGCCCTAGGTGTCAGGCCAGCAGGCAGCAGACTCCACCCTGCATAGGTGCTGCCAGCCAGGCCCTCAAGGGCACAAGAGAATCAGCTGTGAAGAACAAAGTGCAAGCTCTGCTTCTCACCTGCCTGACAGTGGGGCTCTTGACCACCCTGGCCACGATCGCACAGGAACTGCTGTGGCCTTGGCTCCGGAACTCGGGGTCATCGTGCTCTACAACTGCTTGTGCCAGTGCCCTCCCCTCAGAACAATCTGCATAAGGGACCACACACTCACGCAGACCTGGCTACCCCGGGTGGTACAACAGCCAAGGGCTGTGGGGTTTAGGGTCAGATACTGAAGAACCCACAGTGAAGGTAACTGGACTGAGTGTGACCAGGAGCTGAAGAGTTGACTCGCTGGTTAAGAGGAGAACTTGGATTAAACTCCCAGCAGTTGGGCCAGTGTGTAAAGGTGCTTGCCACCAAGATTGCCAAACCAAATTGATGCGCAGGACCCACGTGGTGGAAGGTGAGAATCAATTCCCACAGGTTGTCCTCTGATAACCATATGTACAGTTGGCCCGAACCCTTCTCTAATGAATAAAAATGTAGTTAAGTTTTTAAAAAGTCACCATGAATCTCATTATTTGTACACTCAATTCCAATTAAAATGTTTCAAAAGCACACCCCTAAGAATTCCAGACTAGCCTTTGTTTACGAGCTACCCAAGCAGCACGGAGATCTGATCTGGGCTCCAGGAGAGCCATCATTGGGGTAAGTGAGTGCAGCAGCAGCCTGGAACAGGGAACTCAGATGTTCCTCATCCCTCCTACACTTCCTGGTCATCCTGCAGGGGCTATACTGCCCAATACCTCCTCTCTCTTTCTATCCCTCCCAGCTTGCATCCAGAACCCTCCCCACCCTGTTTGCCTCCCTCCCCTCTTTGGCCACATAACATCTCCCAGCTCAGCCTGTTCAGGTGCTGGGACCGAATCTGAATCGGGAGGGCAACCGGGAGGGCAGCAGTTCCTTTGTTTCAATAGCCTGCCTGCAGCAAGCAAGGTAGGCCCTTTGTTTACGAGCTATCCAAGCAGCACAGAGATCTGATCTAGGCACCAGGAAAGCCATCACTGGGGAGTGACATCAATGGGAAGGTACATCAGTGGGCAAGGAGACCTGATCCTGTAAAAGAAGATCCATAGGGGAGCATTCGGAGGAAGAGATGGGCAGGCACCAATGCAAGAATTCACCCAACAATCTGAAAAACAACATGAAACCACCAGAACCCAGCGACCTCACAACAGGAGGACATGAACACCTTAATCAAGAAGAAGTAGAAAAAATTGACTTTATGAAAGTGATAGAGGCCCTTAAACAGCATGTAAAAAATGCCCTTATAAAAATGGATGAGAAGTATAACAGAAAGTTTGAAGAATTGAATAAATCAGTGAATGCTACCCTAGGAAACCAAGGAAAAACAATCAAACAGATAATGGAAACAGTTTAAGACTTGAAAACTAAAATGGAGGCAAAGAAGAAAACACAAACAGAGGGCCAGCTGGACATGGAAAATCTAGGTAAACAAATAGAGACTACAGAAACAAGCATAACCAGCAGAATACAAGAGATAGAAGAAAGAATCTCAGATTCTGAAGATAACATAGAGAAAATAAATGCCCTGATCAAAGAAAACAGCAAGTCCAACAAACTCTCATCACAAAACATTCATGAAATATGGGACACAATAAAAAGACCAAACTTAAGTATAATTGGAGTAGAAGAAGGAGAAGTGCAGCTCAACGGTCCAGAAAATATATTTAATAAAATTATAGAAGAAAACTTTCCCAACCTAAAAAAGATGTACCTATGAAGGTTCAAGAAGCATACAGAACACCGAAGAGGCTGGATCAAAAAAAAAAAAACATCCCCTCGCCATATAATAATCAAAACACAAAGCATATAGAATAAAGAAAGAATATTAAGAGCCGCAAAGGAAAAAGGCCAAGTTACTTATAAAGACTTACACCTGACTTCTCTATGGAAACCATGAAAGCTAGAAGGTCCTGGATAGATGTACTGCAAAAACTAAGAGACCATGGATGCAAGCCCAGACTACTATACCCAGCCAAGCTTTCGTTCATTATAAATGGAGAAAACAAAATTTTCCAGGATAAAAACAAATTTAAACAATACATAGCCACAAATCCAGCCTTACAGAATGTAATAGAAGGAAAATCACTAACCAAGGAGTCCAACAATGACCACAATAACTCAGACATCTAGAGACCCTTCACCAGCGCAACTCAAAGAAGGGAAACACACAAACTCTACTACTAAAAAAGTGACCGGAGTTAACAACCACTGGTCATTAATATCACTTAATGTCAATGGGCTCAACTCACCTATAAAAAGGCACAGGCTAAGAGATTGGATACAAAAACAGTATCCAACATTCTGCTGTTTACAAGAAACACACCTCAACCACAAAGACAGGCATCTACTCAGAGTAAAGGGCTGGGAAAAGGCTTATCAAGCAAATGGACCTAAGAAACAAGCAGGTGTGGCCATACTAATTTCTAACAAAGTTGACTTCAAACTTAAATCAATCAGAAGAGATGGAGAGGAACATTTTATACTCATAACAGGAACAATTCATCAGGATGAAGTCTCAATCCTGAATATCTATGCCCCTAATATAAAAGCACCCACATACGTAAAAGAAACATTACTAAAACTCAAGGCAGCCATCAAACCGCACACACTAATAGTAGGAGACTTCAACACTTCTCTCTCACCAATGGACAGGTCAATCAGACAGAAACCTAACAGAGAAATTAGAGAATTAATACAGGTAATGAATCAATTGGACTTAACAGACATCTATAGAATATTCCACCGAAATAGGAAAGAATATAACCTCTTCTCTGCAGCTCATGGAACCTTCTCGAAAATTGACCACATACTCGGTAACAAAGCAAACTTCCACAGTTACAAAAAAATATTAGTAACCACCTGTGTCTTATCAGATCACCATGGATTAAAGTTAGAATTCAACAACAATGCTACCCCCAGAAAGCCTACAAACTCATGGAAACTGAACTACTGAGCCATACCTGGATTAAGGAAGAAATAAAGAAAGAAATTAAAGTCTTCCTGGAATTCAATGAAAATAAACAAACAACATACTCAAACTTATGGGACACTATGAAAGCAGTCCTAAGAGTTCATCGCACTAAGTGCCCACTTAAAGAAAACAGAGAAAGCACATATTGGAGACTTAACAGCCCACCTGAAAGCTCTAGAAAAAAAAGAAGCAGACTCACCTAGGAGGAGTAGAAGACTGGAAATAATCAAACTGAGGGCTGAAATCAACAAAATAGAAACACAGAAAAAATCCAAAGAATCAATGAAACAAAAAGCTGGTTCCTGGAGAAAATCAACAAGATTGATAAACCCCTATCCAAACTAATCAAACGGCAGAGAGAGAATATGCAAATTAATAAGATCAGAAATGAAAAGGGGGACATAACCACAGACACAGAGGAAATTCAGAGAATCATTAGATCTTACTACAAAAGCCTGTATGCCACAAAACTGGAAAATGTAAAAGAAATGGACACTTTTTTAGATAAATACCATATACCAAAGTTAAACCAGGACCAGGTGAACAATCTAAATAGACCTTAGTCATGAAGAATTAGAAGCTGTTATCAAAAACCTCCCTACCAAAAAAAGCCCAGGACCAGATGGTTTCAATGCAGAATTCTACCAGAACTTCCAAGAAAACCTAATACCTGTACTCCTTAATGTATTTCACAACATAGAAACCCAAGAGTCATTACCAAATTCCCTTTATGAAGCTACAGTTACTCTGATACCAAAACCACACAAAGACTCAACCAGGAAAGAGAATTACAGGCCAATCTCACTCATGAACATCGACTCAAAAATCCTTAACAAAATATTGGCAAACCGAATCCAAGAACACATTAGAAAAAATATCCATTATGATCAAGTAGGCTTCATCCCAGAGATGCAGGGCTGGTTCAACATACGAAAATCTATTAATGTAATCCATCATATAAATAAACTGAAAGAAAAAAACCATATGATCATTTCATTAGATGCTGAAAAAGATTTGACAAAATTCAACATCCCTTTATGATAAAAGTATTGGAGAGATTAGGGATACAAGGGTCATACCTAAATATAATAAAAGCTATATACAGCAAGCCGACAGCTAACATCAAATTAAATGGAGAGAAACTCAAAGCTATTCCATTAAACTCAGGAACATGACAAAGCTGTCCACTCTCGCCATACCTCTTCAATATAGTGCTTGAAGTTCTAGCAATAGCAATAAGACAACATAATGGGATCAAGGGGATTCGAATTGGAAAGGAAGAAGTTAAACTTTCGTTATTTGCAGATGATATGATAGTGTACATAAGCGACCCCCAAAACTCCACCAAAGAACTTTTACAACTTAAACACCTTTAGTAATGTGGCAAGATACAAGGTCAACTCCAAAAAATCAGTTGCCCTCTTATACACAAAGGATATGGAAGCAGAGAGGGAAATCAGAGAAGCTTCACCTTTCACAATAGCCACAAACAGCATAAAATATCTTGGGGTAACTCTAACCAAGGAAGTGAAGGATCCATTTGACAAGAACTTTAAGGCATTGAAGAAAGAAATTGAAGAAGATACCAGAAAATGGAAGGACCTCCCTTGCTCTTGGATTGGGAGGATCAACACAGTAAAAATGGCAATTCTACCAACGGCAATTTATAAATTCAATGCAATCCCCATCAAGGTCCCTTCAAAATTCTTCACAGATCTTGAGAGGACAATAATCAACTTTATATGGAAAAACAAAAAACCCAGGATAGCCAAAACAATCCTATACAATAAAGGATCTTCCGGAGGCATTACCATCCCTGACTTCAAACTCTATTACAGAGCTACAGTAACGAAAACAGTGTGGTACTGGCATAAAAACAGAGAAGTCGACCAATGGAATCGTATAGAAGACCCGAATTTTAATCCACAAACCTATGATCACCTCATTTTCGATAAAAGAGCTAAAAGTATACAATGGAAGAAAGAAAGCATCTTCAACAAATGGTGCTGGCACAACTGGATGTCAACCTGTAGAAGAATGAAAATAGACCCATATCTATCACCATGCACAAAACTCAAGTCCAAATGGATTGAAGACCTCAATATCTGTCTGAACACACTGAACCTGATAGAAGAGAAAGTGGGAAGTACCCTCCAACAGATGGGCACAGAAGATCGCTTCCTATGTGTAACCCCAGCAGCACAGACATTAAGGGCAACATTGAATAAATGGGACCTACTAAAACTGAGAAGCTTCTGTAAAGCAAAGGACACTGTCACTAAGAGAAAAAGGCAACCTACTGACTGGGAGAAGATCTTCACCCACCCTGCAACAGACAAAGGTCTGATCTCCAAAATATATAGAGAACTCAGACTTTAAAATGCTAATTAACCCAATTAAAAAATGGGGCACTGAACTGAACAGAGAATTCTCAACAGAAGAAGTTCAAATGGTCTAAAGACACTTGAGGTCATGCTCAAACTCCCTAGCAATCAGGGAAATGCAAGTCAAAACAACTTTGAGATATCATCTTACACCTGTCAGAATGGCTAAAATCAAAAACACCAATGATAGCCTTTGCTGGAGAGGCTGTGGAGGAATGGGTACTCTCCTCCATTGCTGGTGGGAATGCAATCTTGGGCAACCACTTTGGAAATCAGTGTGGCAGTTTCTCAGGAAATTCGCGATCAATCTACCCCTGGACCCAGCAATACCACTCTTGGGATTATACCCAAGAGATGCCCTATAATATGACAAAAGCATTTGTTCAACCATGTTCATAGCAGCATTATTTGTAATACCCAGAACCTGGAAACAACCTAGATGCCCTTCAATGGAAGAATGGATGAAGAAAGTGTGGAATATACACACATTAGAGTACTACGCTGCAGTAAAAAAACAATGACTTCTCGAATTTTGCATGCAAATGGATGGAAATAGAAAACACAATCCTGAGTGAGGTAGCCTAGACCCAAAAAGATGAACATGGGATGTACTCACTCATAATTGGTTTCTAGCAATAAATAGGGGTCATGGAGTCTACAATTGGTGAACCTAAAGAATCTAAATAAGAAGGTGAACCCAAGGAAAATCATATAGTTATCATCTTGGCTATGGGAAGTAGACAAAATTGCCGGGGAGAAAATTGGGATCTTGGGGGTGGGGTGGGATTGGGGTAAGGGATGATGGGCAGAGAAAAGTGAGAAGGGGAGGATGGGGGGAACTTGGGGAAACAGGATTATTAGGATAAAGGAAGGTTGGATAGGGGAGCACGGAAGCACAATTCTTAGTTAAGGGAGCCACCTTAGGGTTGGCAAGAGACTTGAACCTACAGTGGCTCCCTGGGGCCCAAGGCAATGTCCCCAGTTAGTTCCTTGGGCAGCTGAGGATAGGGAACCTGAAATGACCCTATCCTATAGCAATACTGATGAATATCTTGCATATCACCATAGAACCTTCATCTGGTGATGGATGGAGATAGAGACAGAGACCCACACTGAAGCAGTGGACTGAGCTCCCAAGGTCCCAATGAGGAGCGGAAAAAGGGAGAAGATGAGCAAGGAAGTCAGGACCACGAGGGGTGCACCCACCCACTGAGACAGTGGGGCTGATCTATTGGGAGCTCACCAAGGCCAGCTGGACTGTGACTGAAAAAGCATGGGATAAAACCGGACTCTGAATATGGTGAACAATGAGGGCTGATGAGAAGCCAAGGACAATGGCACGGGGTTTTGATCCTACTTCATGTTCTGGCTTTGTGAAGCCTAGCCAGTTTGGATGTTCACCTTCCTAGACATGGACGGAGGGGAGAGGACCTTGGACTTTCCACAGGGCAGGGAACCCTGACTGCTCTTTGGACTGGAGAGGGAGGGGATGAGGAGTGGGGGGACGGGGAGAAGGGTGGGAGGAGAGGGAGGGAAATAGGAGTCTGCGAGGAGGTGGAAACTTTTTTTGTCCTTTTCTCAATAAAAAAAAAGAATTCCAGACTAAAAGGGGCACGTGCCGAAGCCAGATGCCACCCTCACACATCATACACGAAAGCCTGTCAGAACCCAAGAAGAATCACAGGTCTTGAGACCCCCATGCCAGCACGTCCCTGACGCTGACTTGGGAGCCCATGCAGTCAATCCCCAGCAGGTGCTGGGCTCTGGCACATGAAGGCCTGGGCTCCATCAACAGGTCTGTGTACACACCTGATTGCTGTTGGATAATCTTTTTGTACGCTGTAAAGATGTGTCTCTGCCCAAGGCACCTTCTGATTGGTTAAAAAGAACCTGAAAGACCAATAGCTAGGCAGGAGAGAACAGTTGGGGCTTCCAGGAGAGAAGGGAACTCAGGAAGAATTAGAGGCTCTCATAATTAAGCCAGGGAGACACTGAGGGAGTCAGCAGTACAGAGAGGTAAGGAGCCACATGGCAGAATGTAGACTAATATAGACGTGGTAATTTTTTTTAAGACAGATTTTTCTGTGAAACAGTCCTACTGCCCTGGAAATTTTGACCAGGTTGGTCTTGAACTCACAGAGGTCTGTCTGCCTCCTAAATGTTGGGATAAAAGGTGTGTGCCACCACCACCACCCGCCAGAGCTAGTTGGGAACAGGTCTAGACTAAGGTCAAGCTTTCATAATTAATAAGAAGTCTCTGTGCCATCATTTGGGAACTGGCAGTCTAAAGAAGGTCCAACAACAGATGACCAACAATTGCGGTTGGACGTGGTTGCCCTGTCTTTAATTCCAGCCTTCAGGAGGTAGAGGGGTGGATCTCTCTATCTCTCTAAGTCCCGGCCATGTAGGAATATGTAGAGAGACACTGTCCATAAAAGAAAAAAGGCAGAAAAATCCATAATGGTCTTTTATTTGGGGGGGGGGGGTGAGATAGGTTTTCTTTTGTATTTTAATAAATAAAGACTGCCTGAAGATCTGAGAGTAAAACAGTCCCACTGGTCAGCCTTACAGACCAGGTTATGGTGTCACACACCTTTAATCCCAGCCCTACAGAGGAATAGGATGGGGGAGACAGTTCTCAGACATAGTCTCATTCTGAGAAATCTGGAGGCAGGATCACCATTTCAGACTGAGGGAGAGGCAAGAGCCAGTGGCTGGCTGTTTTGCTTTTTAGACCTTCAGACTGAAACCCAATTTCTGACCCTGAGCGTTTATTAATCATGCTTCAGGGTTTCTCTGTGCAACAGCCCTATCTCTCCCGGAACTAGCTCTTGTAGACCATGCTAGCCTTAAACATACAGAGATCCGCCTATGCCTGCCACCACCGCCGGGCTGGAATATTGATTGGTCTTTTGAAAGCAAATTCAGAACTTGTGCTCAATGACACGAGAGCTGCTGCCTGTGGCTGTTGACAACAGGCCACGAAAGCCAACCACTGAAAACCCTGACTCACTAGCGAGAAAATGTCCAAGGTAGAACATGTAACAAACAAACCAGCAACAAAATGAGAATTTAACGTCCAACAAGCAGGGCTGTGTGGTGTGTAGTCTGGCAGTCACTTTGCAAGTCTGAAGACCTGAGTTTGAATCCCCAGCATCTACACAGAAACAAATCCACTGTTGGGCCCTAAAGCCCCACCAAGGAGAAGGTCGCCCCAAGAGACATTCACAACTCGGTTGATGCAATAGCAAGAGGAATTTTTATTCTGCCGCGGCAGAGGTCCCCCAGCCTCGAGAGGAGAAGGACGACTGCTTTGTCTATTACAAGCTCTTTTAAAGGAAAAAAAAAACACAAAATCAAGGAGGGGGGAGTACAAAATCAAAGGGAAAGCCCAAAAATCATTTGTCTACTATTTTGACTAGTTCATTTAATGGTCAGCTAACTCTACTTAATCAATGTTGTAACAGTTACAAGGAGGAGCCTTGATCAATGTCATAGTTACAAGGAGGAACCTTGATCAATGTTATGACGGTTACAAGGTCGTCTCACCCCAGTTCCAGGGTCCAGGTCTATACAATGGAGATGGAAAGTACTCAAAGCTCTCGTGCACGTGTTGTTGGTTACCAGGGCTCTGGTTCCGAGGAAGGGGGTGCAGTAGTGCTAAGGGGCCTCTAAGTCTTTCACCACAAGAACCTCTCACCCTAGCAAGGGATGAGGAACACAAAAGGATCCCAAGAGCTGGCAGTTCAGTGAAATCCTGTCACAAAAGAAAGATTTCACTCTGGCATCCATCCATGTGTACATGCATGGTTGCACAACCTGCAACACACACACGTACACACACACACAAAAAAATAACAAGGACCAATGCAGAGCAATGCCCACCACCAACTGCCTTGGAGACACCTACTGAAGTCACAGAAGTGTGCCTGGGAGAAACGTGAAATGGTGTAGCAGTTCAGGAGGAATGGGAGCACACAGCACAGCCCGAGCACCCCTTATCCACAACTGAAATCTGAAACTCAAGATCATCTGCCCCACACTCAGGGAAAGGGCTGCTCAGCTGGAAGTGGGCTCCACTCAGGACCGGCCCTTCTGAGATCCATTCAGCCTCAGGAGAAAGTGCAGGCTAATGTTACCATGACAACAGACACTCAAGACTCCAGCCAGACCAAGGTCACCTGATGGGGTACCAGAACCAAAATGCCTTGTATAAACACATGGGGGCACTGTGGCCAAGCCTTCAAGGTGGCAACAGCCACAGGGTGAATGGAAGCAGGGATAAGTAGCTTGGGAAAGCTGTCTGCAGGGTGATGTGAGAATCCCTTCCCTTAAACCAGACTTCCAGTCACAGCTTCAGGAATCCTGGGAACCCTCACCACACTTCCTGGGGCACAGGCCAGATGGGAAATTAACCTTCTGATTGTCATAAACCAAGCCTGTGCTCAGCAGTCCTGCCTGGCCGTGACAGACAACCTGGAACTGGATCCTGTGCTCCAGGGATGTGTCACCACAGGGATGAGCCTGCAGCTGACCCCAACATGTTTCCCCCATTCTTGCAATGCAGTGCAGCTTTTGGGGCCTCAGGAAGACCTGCCAGCCTTGCTTATTGACAGCTGAAAAAGTATCACACAGGAAGATGCAGAAGTGAACGTCACCCCTGCCAGCTGTGCCTGTGGCCCACACCGAGTGCCGCTGCCACTGCCCATCACTCAGGAGCCTCCCGGGTGTGAAAGGATAGTGCTGGAGGACAGATCTGACAGAACAGAGGCCCTCAAAACAGGAGGGGCAGAGGAGGTACATACGACTGATGGACACTGGTGTCACTCTCACCAGAGACTCAGGACTGTGCCCAAAACCTGGAGGCGGCAAAGGCCCCAATGGTGTCTTCCAGGATCGGGCTGCAGCTGCCACGTGCCCTCCACCCATTCCTAGTGGCTCCAAGAGTAAAAGACTCCATTACCTTCTTAGTTTTCTTCTCATATTGCAGGTATCTGGACTCAACCACTCTTCCTCCTGCAGATGACACAGTGTGTAGTAGGAGCTGCGGGCTGCATTCCTGCCACCCAGCTCCCAGCCACCTGGCTAGCTTATGCCCCAAAATAACAACACATAAATTGTATTCATTTAAACACTGCCTGGCCCCTTAGCTCTAGCTTCTTACTGGCTAATTCTTACATCTTGATTACCCATTTCTATTAATGTGTGTAATCCCAAGGTACGCTTACCAGGAAGATTCTAGCCTACATCCATCCTGGGTCAGAGCTTCATCGCGTCTGCCCTGGAGAGGAGCAGTGGCATGGCCTCTAACCTCACTTCCTCTTCCTCCCAGCATTCTGTTCTGTTTACTCCCCCCACCTATGTTGTAACCTATCAGGGCCAAGCAGTTTCTTTATTAATTAACCAACAGTGTCTGTTAGAGAAGAGGAATGCTGCAGCGTGAAGACATAGAGCATGAGCAGGACCCCACAGTGGAGAGCCGGGGCCAATGACAGGAAAAGCACCAGCCTTACAGCCCGATGCAGACTGGCTCCTTCAGTCTCCCCAGTATGCACATGGCAGCTACTGCAACTAGTACCTTCACAGGACACTCAGTGTTCATAAGACACTGATGGAACATCTCTTGTATGTGGGTCCTTGGAGTAGGAGCAAGTGCCAAGTAAGTTCAAAGATAGAAACATTCTAGACCGTGAAAGCCAGGGGCCAGTGGGATGGCTCACTGGGTGGAGGGCTTGAAAGCAAGCCTGATGACTTTGGTTCAACTCTCAAGAGCCTTCCTCTGACCTCTATATGTGCACCTTGGTATCCCCCTCACCTTCAGTAAATAAGTGCAATTTAAAAAAAAAAAAAAGGAACAGGAGAGATGGCTCAGTGGTTAAGCGCTTGTTGCTCTTGCAGAGGACTGGAGTTAGGGTCCCAGCACCCACAGGGATGCTTGCAACTGTAATATCAGTTCTGGGAGATTCAACACTCTCTCTGGTGTCCAAGAGCATCTACATTCATGTGCACACCCCCCTCCCACCTACCAAAACACAAAACAACAAATCCCACAGCATTTTGGGTCTATCCCTCTCTGGTGGAGTCCATCTCTGTTTGTGCTTCAGTACAGTAAAGCTGGGCTGCCCACCGTGGTCTTAGTATTCCCACCTTCCTATCTTTAAATCAGAGGGATAGAGATCCACTCCTGTAACCCTAGATGATGTTAACTGTTGTGAGGGAATGGCCATGCTGGCATGGATTTGGGGGTTCTCGCTGAGATCCTGCAGAGGCTCTGAGAGCATAGGTAATGGACGTAAAAGGCCAAGTCAGACTCTGCTTGGGGCTTTTGCCAGGAAAAAGCTTGGAGAATGCAGCCCAGATGTAGGAATCTGACCCTGGTTCAGTTTAAACGTGTTGAGCCTGCAGCCAGGACAAACAGGCCCACTGGTCTATGTGCCCAGGCCAGCTCTCAGACCCTGCTTGCCAACCATGGAAGACTCCAGATTTCTCATTACAGCTGGTCTGTGGTCGTTTGTACCTTGACCACTCATGTTTCTCAATTAAATGAAGCTAGCAGATTAAAAAGTAACAATAAAGTTAAAGACAGGAGAAGAGCCCACAGCAGCCCAGGGGCAGGGAAGCTGGGGCACACGTGAGCCGTGTCAGACTCTGTACCTTTGGGTTGGGGAGGCCTATGTCCATGCTCTGTCCTCACCACCACTCCAGCCTTTATCACGGGTGGACCCTCATGAGACTCACGCACAGATCCAGGCCCCCTTGGCGGTGGCTGGGGCATCTGGCCTGGCCAGTGTTAACAAAACCAGGCAGCATGCAAACATGTCATAGCTTACACACAAAACTGCCAGGCTGGGGCCACTCAGTGGCACGGTGCTCAATTGGCACAGTGAGGGCCCCAATTCTACTTCTGCCATTGCAGTAAACAAACAAACAAAATATCTGCTGAGCATATAGGTCAGTGGTTAGGCGCTTGCCTAGCAAATGTGGGGCCCTGGGCTCCATCCCTAAGACCAAACCCCAAGCCCCAAACTCAACCAGGTCCAGTGATCACTGTCAACCCTGAGGGTCCGAGTTTAGTCCTCTGGACTCCTATGGTGCAATGAGAGAAACAACCACCCAAATTATGCCTAACCCCCATGTGTGTGCCACATGTGCTACCTGCCCCACACGAAGTGTAACAAAAAAAAAGGAGCCTATGAGGCTGAGGAGTACTTGCTCTTCCAGCACCCACACCGGGCAGCTCCACAGGTTTCTGAAGGAACTTGGATCTGTGGCCTGTGCACATCTAGAGCTACACTTTTGAGGGACTTCAACTCTCCAAAGGACAACTACAGTCACAGGACACCTCAGGGACAAAGACAACCCCGAGTCCCCAAAGGCATGCCACTGAGCAGTGGAAGTTTCAGACTTGTCTCTGTCTCCCCTGCCCCCAAGAAACCCCTTTCATGAACTAGATGGCACCCTGGAGGTTGAGGCAGGAGGATCAGGAGCTGACCGGCAACCTGGGCTCCATGAGACTTTCTCAGAGAACAGTAAGGTTCAGCATGTAAGGCACTTGCTTGCTGCCCAGCTTGATTGATGACAAATTGACTCCCACAAGTTCCCTTCTGACTTCTATACTCATGATACAATATGCACACCCCTCCAAAGAGATCAATACACGTGTAATAAAAAAATTGAACAAAAATCGTTGATGAAGACAAAACAAAACAAAACAAAACTTTCCTTAAAGCGCCCACCTTGTACTCTTCTTCCTTTTGTCTTGGGGGCACCAGTGGCTGCGGGCTTCCTACAAGAGAGAAGAGAGATGTGCTATTCATCCATCTACAAGATCTGCAGAGGCCAGAGCCACCTTCTGTCAGCTGCAGCGGGGCATGTGAAGGTCGTCCCTAGACAAGCAGGAGGTGGAACCCCCACAAGACCAACTTCCTCCTGAAGGCAGTAGAATACTGGCCCACAGGGATCAGAGCTTCCCGACCAGGAAGATCCCTGTCTCATCAGGCTGGTGTGACAACAGCCAGAGAGGTGGGAGGGCTTCGGAAGGGCTGGGGCTGAGGATTTGCAAGCACAGGGGCTGGAGAAGACAGGAGGGAAGAGTCCAATGGTAAGGATGAGATGGCAGGTTGGGGAGAGGACGGTGACACAGCCTTTCTCTGCAAAGTGTCAGTTTCCTAGGCTCCCCGGTCACTGTCATGACCAGCAACTACTCAACTTTGCTATTCTAGTACCAAAGTTGACAGACACAATGCGTGGGCCATGTGGCAACAAAACTTTGCTGACATAGCACATTTTGGGTCACACATCGCTCATGTCCCCAAATAGTTGTATTCTCTAAATATTTTCATTTTTATTTATTCTGTGTATGTCTGTGTGAGTGCAGCTGTGTAAGTGCCACCAACTGTGCGTACCGTGGTGCCTCCAGAGAGGTTAGGGGACAATCTCAGCATAGGTCACGTTCCACCTTCTCATCCACGGGTGCGTATACCAGGCTAGCCAGTCCTCACTCCTGCAGACTCTCCTGTTTGGCCTCCCATCTCCCTGTAGGGTGTGCTAGGAGTGCAGGCACTACTGCATCCAGTTTGTACGTGGCTTCTGGGGACCCAAACTCAGGTTGTCAGGCTTGTTCAGTGATAATTAACACACACACACCCGCACCCACCAACAGGGTCTCACGCTACAGCCCAGGCTGGCTGAGAACTCATCATCTTCCTACCAGGGCTGGACAGACAGTTTGCAGGATAAAGAGTTTGCTGCTCTTGCAGAGGACTTGAGCTCAGTCCCCAGCAGTCCAGCTCTGGGGGTCTTAAGCCTCTGCTGCTGGCTTCTTCCTGAAGCCTACAGATGGTAGGGGCTTGGCTTTGGAAAGCAGGGCAGGTGCACCTGCTGTGGTCCCTCAGGATGCCCCGGGGTCTGCCCATCAATCACGGAGGCCTCAGCAACATGGCCTTGACCTGACCTGTGCCCATCACTACCCGTGTAAAGAGCTGGAAGTCTGAGGTATAGTGCTGATCAGGAGGCTCCACCCACCGGCCTCTTCTCTGTAGCACTTCAGCCTTTTAAATCTGATGCAGTATGTGGTGCTCACGTCCTCTGACACACGGGAGGGCAAAGGATGACTTTTGTAGTTGGGTCCTGGGAATCCTGAGGCTATGAGGCTTGGTGGCAGCACCTTTACCTGCGAGTAAGGAAGCCGGCCTGGGGCCGCGTGTGGTGGTACAAGTCTATAAGCTGCAGAGGCAGAGGCAGGTGGACCTCGTTGGGTCAAGTGTCTAAGTGAGGGGCCTACTTAACTTATCATCTCTCAGCATCCCAAGTGCCTGTCACAGAGCCAGCCTGGCAGGCATACCCTGCCCCTACCCTGAAGTTCCCCAGCTTCTCTTTTCTATATAACTCAGCCATTTTGTCCACTTGGTCTGTATGTTTCTAGTGCTCTCTTTGCTCCCTCTCTCTCTTCTCATGGCCTGGTTCAGGCTGCTGGGCAGGTTCAGTATGGACTCTTCCTGATGCCTCTGGCTGTACTTTCCCTCATATCTACAATAAACCTTCTGCTCAACCATATACGTTGGAGCAGTCATGTCCTCATTTTTCTTTTCTTTTCTTTCTTTACTTCTTTTCTTTCTTTCTTTCTTTACTTCTTTTCTTTCTTTCTTTCTTTTTGAGACAGGATTTCTCTGTGTAAAAGCCTTGGTGAGAGCTACCTGCCTCTGCCTCCCAAGTGCTGGGATTAAAGGCCTGCAGCACCACTGCTGGGCCACATCCTCATTTTTCATTCAGATCTCTGTGATCTGTGAGCTGGAAGCTCACAGGGTCTCCACAGGGAGTTCTGTGACAGTGTGCTAGTATTCTTTGACTTATTAAAATATTCCTTTTAATCGTCTTACATTCACTAGCATTGGTAAGCTGTAACTAACTGGATAAAATACATGCCTAAATTTAGCTTATATGTCCAGTTTAAATACACCAGGTAATGGTGCCCAATTCTCAAGTGCCTTTACAGATCTGAGAGTATGGCAATTTAACAAAAGTGCTTCTAACACAGACATGCCAGCTCCCATGGCACCTATAGCTCCTCCAAGAAGATACATGGTTACAAAGATCTTCCGCCTTGAGGCTTGCCTTTGGGTTTTGCAAAGACACCCACAGACCAAAAAGCGGCCTTTTACCTCTTCAGCTTCCTGGATGCCACCCGGGGACTCAATCTTCTCATCCTGCCATGACAGGTGGACTAAATCTTCCCCCCACAGGAAAATCTTGGGGCCTCTTGTACCCAGCAGCTAACGGCAATCACTGCCTCCAGGCTGATGTTCTCCGAGGACTAAGGAGAGACTTGGGATTGCCTGTGTAGCTAAAAAAAGGTGTCTCATTTTTGCCCATTTATCCCCTTAGATCTGTCTAATGGCATTTGGTGACTTAGGGTACTGTTCACTTATTACTTCATCCATGGCATTTGACAACTTAAGGTACTGGTAGCTCATTACTTCATTTGAAGTTTCCTGCTAAAATACAAACAGGTGTGCCTGTTTCAAGGCTTCATAGTTCAGATTAACAGGTGTATCTTAAAAATCCAGAGTTCCCAATTCCCTTTAATTGTCTTCTAAAATGTGCAAACCTTCTAACCTAAAGCAATAGCCTTTTGCTATGACACCAAGATGTAAATCTGTTCCAGTTCTCTTACAGATACCTACAGGTTTCTGGAAAAAGTTCTACTGCTGTATCAAAAATCAGGTCTGGTAATAATAATAATAATAAAAACCCCAAACAAACAACTAACAGTCTTCCAGAGCCTGTTTTTTTTTAATTTTTAGATTTATTTGTTATGTATACAACATTCCTTCCGTGCTGGGCGGTGGTGGCACACGCCTTTAATCCCAGCACTCGGGAGGCAGAGGCAGGCAAATCTCTGTGAGTTCGAGACCAGCCTGGTCTACAATAGCTAGTTCCAGGACAGGCTCCAAAACCACAGAGAAACCCTGACTCAAAAAACCAAAAAAAAAAAAAAAAAAAAAAAAAAACAAAAAAAAAAAAACAAAAAACAAAAAACCAAAAAAAACCCAAAAAACAACATTCCTTCCATGTATGCCAGCAGGCCAGAAGAGGGCACCAGATCGCATTATACATGGCTGTGAGCCACCATGTGGTTGCTGGGAATTGAACTCTGGACCTCTGGAGGAGCAGTCAGTGCTCTTAACCTCTGAGCCATTTCTCCAGCCCTCCAGAGCCTGTTTGAACCCCACCCATTTTTACGCATATTTTACAGGTCACTCTGGCCATCTGGGCCAAGACCAACTTACAAAGCGCTCTCCAGAAAACGCCAACACCTGCACCAGCTCCTGGGACTTCACCACTGGTACCAACTCTCCTGGATCAAGGACACCTAACAACTAAAATCTGGTTTTATCTGCTAGTGTGTCCCAATTGTACACCTGAGCCTCACCTGTACAACTAGGGCACTTCTCTGTCCCATTCTTTCTGGCAGTTAATGACTTCCCATGGCTAGCCCTATTCATAGGGCCAATGATAACAAATGCCTCCTGCCTTCTCATCTCCCTCAACCAACAGCTGCCTGAGGTCTCCCGGATGACAGTAAATGGGAAGCCGCTCCAGCCACGCCTCTCATGAGCCCACCAACTCCCCCCTTGCCAATGTCACTCCATGCTCACAGGAAGTGGCCAGACCTGAGTCGGGTCCCTATATCCAAGAGTCTGGGATGTTTGGGTGAAAGCGTCACCCCAGCCCCTGGCATCCATTTCAAGCCTCCTCCCCTGGGAAAGCCCACCAAGCCTCCCCAGGGAGGGTCAGGACCACTCCCACAGGGTTTTTAGGCTGTCCCCCAAAATATGAACATGTGGTCTCCCCTTCTCTCTCTTCCCCTCACCATGCTTTCCTGGTGCCACCCAGGGGCGCTCCATCAAACATGGGCAGCTTTTATTCGGTCTAATTTGGTCTGATTGGAATTATTTGTGTTGGCAGAGAGGCTCGTCTAAGAAATATTCCTAACAAAAACAAAAGCTGGCCAGGTGGTGGTGGCGGTGCACGCATTCAATCCTAGCACTAGGGAGGCAGAGGCAGGTGGATCGCAGTGAGTTCGATGCCGGCCTGGTCTACAAGAGCTAGTTCCAGGACAGGCTCCAAAACTACAGAGAAACCCTGTCTTGAATACAAAAACAAAAACAAAAAACCAAACAAAAACAAAAACTGGTTTATTTGAGACAGGTCCTCAGGTAGGTAACTCAGGCTGTCCTTGAACTCGGGATTCTTCCACCACCACCTCCTGCCTGTGCTGACAGGCAGGCTTCTAGTGAAGCTCAGGTGGGGTGGGAGAGTTTCTTTACCATCACTGAGTACTTGTGGTTGCCACTAGCATCAACCCGCCCAGGTGTAGATTTTTATCAATTTCCAGACCATAACTCTCAAGCGATTATTTTGTAACTCCCCGACTCTTCCCCCTTTTTTAAAAAAAAAATGTAATTATTTATTTATTTATTCATTCATTCATTTATTATGTATGCAATATTCTGTCTGTATGTCTGAAGGCCAGAAGAGGGCGCTAGACCTCTTTACAGATGATTGTGAGCCACTATGTGGTTGCTGGGAATTGAACTCAGGACCTTTGGAAGAGCAGACAATGCTCTTAATCACTGAGCCATCTCTCCAGCCCCCCCCCCCCCCAGACTCTTCCCTTATCAGTGCTTCAAAACTCCTTTCAGGAAAAAAGTAAACCTGAAATTCTAAGAAAAAAAAACCTATCCAGGCTCCAATACTTCCCAAGCTCACTAACAAGGATGAATCCCCGCAGTGCTGTGGTGCAGCAGACTGGTCCAGCTGCTGCTGGGGGAACACACTAATCATCCCCGCGGGAAGAGTGGCAGGAACTGGAGAGTTCGAAGCAAGCCTGGCTTACAAGAGACCCTGTCTTGGAACCAAAACAGAACAAGTCACACACAGAACTCAGGAGGTTGAGTGCTCCCCTAGATGCAAAAGCTAGGAACCATGAGGCTAAGTTACCTGCTGCCAACACCAAAGTACCACACACAACTCCACTCTGAGCCGCACAGGAGATGCTCAGAGCCTGGGCCTCCAGGCTGGGAGGGATTCGGGGAGTGGCTCTAAGGAGCCCCGTTCTCCCGCTTGGGCACCCGTCAGCCCAGGCTCTGGCCAGCCCTCGGGTGCCCCTAAACCCCGCCCTACTGTGCCCCCAACTCACCCCGCGTCCCGCTCCGAGGAGTCCGCCATTTTCCCGCCTTCCATTCAAAGAGCCTCTTCTCGGGGCTCCACTCTCTAGGAGGCAGGCAGGACAGTGGGGCACTGGGGCCTGTCAGCAAGTGAAGCCAAGGAGCCCGCTTTTTTGGGAGCGCGCTCTGAGGGGGCAGGGCTCTGTAGCGCCCCGCCTCTCACAGCTCGAGGGAGCCAGAAAACAGGACCACACCAACAGCAGGGGCGTGGCTCTAGTGGGCGTGGCCCAGAGCACCCCTCCTCCCTGGAGCAGGGCGGCCAAGGTTCAGGTGAGTTCTTTCAGTGGTTCCCCTGATGGGAGGACAGAGCCGGGGTTGGTGCTGGTGTCCCAGGGCGCGAGGGTGTGACGCGGCCTGGGGGTCGCGGGGTGACTGATGGGGGCGAGAATGGCGGGCTTACGGGGCTCGAGGGCGCCTTTGAGCGGTGGCTGTGGAGAGGACGTGGCTGAGGTGGACACTGAGGAGGGGGTCTCAGGAAATCCAGGAGGCCAGGAAGGCGGAGGTGAGGGCCCGAGCTGGGGAAAGAGGCATCTAAAGCGCGGTCCTAGCTCTCGGGTGTCGCCGAGGTGTGCCAGGCGCTCAGAGAATGGGACAAGTTCTGCGGCTGCCCTCTAATGGGAGTGGAGCCTGCAAAAGATGGGCCTGGAAAGCCATGCAAGAACAGCTCCTCAGAGAGCCTGAGGTGGGGGGGGGAGGAGGAGGAAAGGGCTCCAGCAGCCCGGGAGATGACGGGGTGCAGCCTCTGGAGGCTCGCCCCCGCCTTCCCCTTCTTGATTCATCATCTTCTTCCTGACTTCACACCCCGACAGCTGGGTGATCTGCAGGGGAGAGTCCCAGCGTCCTCTGGGTCTGTCTGTCTCTGCCTTGGAACGTGCATCACTTTCCACTCCAGAAAGGACTAGCCAGGTTCTAGGGGAACTAGGGAGAAGTGCTAATGCTCCAAATGGCCAGGAGCCGGGTAGGGTGGAAGCCACCCTCTCACGAGAGTTGCATCCATGGACTTAAATGGGTAAAGCCCGACATACAGGAAATGTGCCCCCCGCAGGGGTTGTGAGATCAGCACCAGGGAAGCACAGCTGCCAGCAAGTCCTCCATTCTTTTTCCGGGGTCTCCTAGCCCTAGGGCTTCTGAGGGGAGGCCTATCTGCCTCTTTGGCTTGGATGCAGCCCCTCATGTTACAGCTCCTTTATTCCCTGAGTATTGTCTGGTCTTAGACTCCAGAACCTTAAGATGTCCAGGAATGACTGGAGGTGGCATTGACAACTGAAAAGTTGTCAAAGGCCCATCTGCTCCTACAAGGGCCTGGAACTGCCTAGTTTTGGATGGCATGACTTTCTTCTTTCCCCTCCCCTATTGCTAGGATTCCCTATCTGCTGTGTTCCACCATGGAGCCATACCCCTAGCCAGGTATCCAGTGTGCTTCTTGCACAAAGCACAAAGCTGTGGCTTTGACCTCCTGGTTGGGTAAAACCCTCTCTCAAGTCCAGCTGATGACCGTGTGGGTCAGTTGGGGACTCAGGACTCCTGGCTTGACACCCTTCCTGACAAGACCATGAAATAATGGCGTCTCTTCCCTCATCTCTGGAGTGGCATGTGCTGGATGGGTCCAAAGTCTGCCAGAGCAAGAGCCGGTTGTGCCAAGTGCTACAAACCCAGCCCTACACAAAATACTAGAAGGAAAAGTCCCACCCAAGGAAGTTGGCTACACCAACAAAAACATAGACAATTGATGGTCTCATAGCAGCAAATCCCAAAGAGAAAAACACACAAATTAACATTACCAAGAATGAAAAGTAAACTAACAGGAGACAGCAATCACTGGTCATTAATATCTAACAAAATAGACTTCAAGCTAAAATCAGTCAAAAAAGATAAAGAAGGTCATTTTTCATATTAGTCACAGGAGACTAATAAGAAGAAATCTCAATACTGAACATCTATGCCACAAATACAAGGACACCTTCATATGTAAAAGAAAAACTTCTAAAGTTTAAATAATATATTAAAATCCCACACACTAATAGTGGGAGACTGTAACACTCCACTCTCACCACAAAACAGGTCAGTCAGACAAAAAATGAACAGAGAAATAAGAGAACTAACAGATGTTGTGATCCAAATGGACTTAAAAGACATATATAGAATACTCTATCGAAACAGAAAAGAATACACCTTCTTCTCAGCATCTCATGGAACCTTCTCAAAAATTGACCACATACTTGGTAACAAAACAAACCTCAACAAATAAAAGAAAATTGGAATAACCCAATGTATCAGATCACCATGTTTTAAAACTAGAAGTCAAGAGCAATACTAATTCCAGAAAATCCACAAACACATGGAAATTAAACAATGCTCACCTGAATCATTGATGGAACAAGGGAGAAATTTAAAACTTCCTAAAATTCAATGAAAATGACCACACAACATACCCAAATTTATGGGACACAATGAAATCAGTGTTAAGTGTTCATAGCACTAAACACTTACACGAAGCTGGAAAAAGCACACTAGTGAATTAACAGAACATTTGAAAATTTTAGAACTGAAAGAGGTAAACTCAGCTAACATAACTAGACAGGAAATAATCAAATTGAGAGCTGAAATCAACAAAATAGAAACAAAGAAAACAATACAAAAAATCGGTGAGACAAAGAGTTGGTTCTTCAAGAAAATCAACAAAACAGAAAACCTCTATCCAAACTAACTAAAGGCAGCAAAAGAATATCCAAATTAACAAAATCAGAAATGAAAAGGAGGACATAACAACAGACATGGAGGAAACACAGAAAATCATCAGGTCATATTTTGAAAACCTGTACTCCATAAAATTGGAAAACTTAAAGGAAATGGACAATTTTCTGGATAAATATCACTTATGAGAATTAAATCAAGAAGAGATAAGCAAATTAAACAGACCTATAACTGCTGAAGAAATAGAAACAGCTATCAAAAGTCTCCCAACCAAAAAAGGCCCAGGACCAAATAGTTTCAGCTCAGAATTCTACAAGACTTTCAAAGAAGAGCTAATACCAATACTCCTCAAATTATTCCACACAATAGAAACAGAAGGAACATCGCCAAACTCTTTTTATGAGGCTACAATTACCCTGATGATACCCAAACCATAGAAAGATATTACTAAGAAGGAGAATTACAGGCTAATCTCACTCATGAACATAGATGTAAAAATACTCAATAAAATACTGGCAAATCGAATCCAAGAACACATCAGAACCATCATCCACCATGATCAAGTTGGCTTCATCCCAGAGATGCAGGAATGATTCAACATACAGAGATCTGTCAATCTAACCCACCATATAAAAAAACTGAAAAAGAAAAACCACATGATCATCTCATTAGACGCCGAAAAAGCTTTTGACAAAATACAACATCCCTTCATGATAAAGGTCTTGGAGAGAACAGGGATACAAGGAACATACCTAAACATAATATAGGCAATAGACAGCATGACAACAGCCAATATCAAACTAATTGGAGAGAAACTCCCAGCAATTCCACTGAAATCAGGAACAAGACAAGGCTGTCCACTCTCTCCATATCTATTCAATATAATTCTTGAGGTCCTAGCTAGAGCAATAAGACATCAAAAGGAGATCGAGGGGATAGAAATCAGAATAGAAAAAGAATTCAAATTCTCACTGTTTGCTTATGATATGATAGTTTACATAAGCAATCCCAAAAATTCTACCAAAGAACTTCTACGACTTTCAGTAATGTAGCAAGATACAGGATTAACTCAAAATAATCAGTAGACCTCTTGGACACAGATGATAAAAGGGCTAGAGAAGAAATTAGAGAAACAACACCCTTCACAATAGCCACAAATAGCATAAAATATCTTGGAGTAACTCTAAACAAAAAAGTGGAAGACTTGGATGACAGGAACTTTAAATTTTTGAAGAAAGAAATTGAAGAAGACACCAGAAAGTGGAAAGATCTCCCATGCTCTTGGGTAAGTAGAATCTTACCAAAAGCAATCTACAGATTCAATGCAATGCCCAGCAAAATCCCAGCAAAATTCTTTACAGACCTCGAAAGAACAGTACTCAAGTTCATATGGAAAAGCAAAAAACCCGGGATAGGCAAAATAATCCCGTAAAATAAAATAACTTCTGGAAGCATCACAGTCCCTGACTTCAAACTCTACTATAAAGCACAGTACTGAAAACAGCCTGGAATTGGCATAAGAACAGACAGAAGGACCAACAGAACCCAATAGAAGACCCAGATATTAATGCACACTCCTTTGAACACCTGATTTTTGACAAAGAATCTAAAGTTATACAATGAAAGAAAATATAGCATATTTAACAAATGGTACTGGTATAACTAGATAACAACATGTAGAAGAATGAAAACAAATCTATATCTATTATCATGCACAAAGCTCAAGTCCAAATGGATCAAAGACCTCAAGATAAAGCCAGCCACACTGAGCCGTATAGAAGAGAAAGTGGGAAGTACACTTGAATACATTGGCACAGAAGACCACTTCCTAAATATAGCCCCAGCAGCATAGATACTGAGAGAAACAATAAATCGAACTTCCTGAACCTGTAAAGCAAAGGGTGTGGTCAACAAGAAAAAACGACAACCTACAGAATGGGAAAAAAATCTTCACTTAACCCCACATCAGACAGAGGTCTGATCTCTAAAATAGACAAAGAACTCAAGAAATTGGTCATCAAAAGAACACATAATCCAATTTAAAAAATGGATTACAGACCTAAATAGAGAACTGTCAACAGAGGAATCTAAAAAAGATTCCATCTTTTTTTTTTTTATCCTCCAGAGAACTTAGACAACAAACAATGAGGACAGTAAGAGAAACTTACATAGATCTAATCTACACAGGAAGTAGAAAAAGACAAGATCTTCTGAGTAAATTGGAAGCATGGGGACTTCAGGGGAGGGTGGAAAGTGGGAGGGGAGAAACAGGAAGGGGAGCAAAGAAAAATGTTGAGCTCAATAAAAAATCAATAAAAAACTGTAAAAAAAATTCTGTACAAGGGTGAGATATTACCCTTACTGGACAGACTTCATACTTTGAATCTTCAAGGAGGGCATTAGAACAAAATACTGGACAGGAGATCCAGACTTTACAAAAGGCAGGAGTAAAAAAAAATTAAAGATTAAAAAAATTTATCAAAAATTTGAGCAGGAACAAAAGTTACAAAGACAAAATTTAGCCCGATTAGTATGTACCAAACTCCTGGATGGCTTACCCAGAGTTCTAACTGACCATCTGTCACCAAGTACCCTAAGGTAGTCAAAAAATATAAATGGGAACCCATTCATATGAGTGATCTAAAAGAAATTAAGTAAGCAATTATTTCTTTCTTTTTTTAAAATATTTATTTTATTTATTTATTATGTATACAATATTCTGTCTGTGTGTATGCCTGCAGGCTGGAAGAGGGCAACAGACCTCTTTACAGATGGTTGTGAGCCACCATGTGGTTGCTGGAAATTGAACTCAGGACCTTTGGAAGAGCAGGCAATGCTCTTAACCACTGAGCCATCTCTCCAGCCCCAAGCAATCATTTCTTACAGCCTACATTCACCCTTTGTTAGGAAAATGATCAAAACGTGGGCTTCAAGCAATAAGGCTAACCTACAAGCTTGGCTTCAGTTAATCTCAGGGGTCCTACAAGATGGACTGCAGCTTCTCTAAAAAGGTTATTGGAAAAAAAAGACAAAAATTTTTGAACAAAAGTAAAAAGCAAAAGAACTTGAGAGTTCCTGAGATCAAATTCTTGGCGAGGGTCCTTACTCTGATCCTAAGAACCAGGCTCTTTACAAAAAACACACCTTATACTTATGCAGCACAGCAGCCTTAAATTTTTGGTACAGGATTCAGAAACCAAAATAGAAAAAATATATATTAGTGTTAAACAGGGTCAGAGAGAACCTTTTAGTGACTTTTTTTCAAAGATTAACTAAGGCTGGACAAATAGGAGTAACAGACCCAGAAGATAGATGTATACTTATTAAATATTTAGCTTTTAAAAATGACAACTTAGAATGGAAAACGATCCTTGGGCCTCTAAAGGTCAGATCAGTACTAATGGATGAATGGATCTGGATACAATGAATGTTGAGACATTTGACTATAATAATAAATTGGGTAGGAGAAGTGATTTCCAATTGTATAAGGAAACAGCAAAATGCTAAATGTTTTAATTGTGGTAAAATAGAACATCTGAGAAAGGATTTTAGACAAGAAATTCCTAGAAATAATATCTACTATAGAAATGGCAAGAATAGGAGGACTCAGCCTTTGGGTGTCTGTAGGAGGCATGGCAAAGACTAACATTGGTCCAATAATGTAGGTTGGCAAAGGAGAGACAGGACAATCCGATACCATTGGAGAACTCCCTTGTGGGTCTTTCACAGGTCCAATGGCCCAATCTTTCTCAGTTACTGTGGCAAACATGTCCCACAAAAAAATTTTAAAAATCCAGTGCCTACTGTAAAAAAAAACAATACTGGTCTGAATGATAAAATAGATATGGAGGATAAATCAAAAACTCTAGTAGGAAATAAAAAAACATATTCTGGCAGACTTCTATAAATGATCAAAGACCAAAGCTAAAAATGTAAATGGCATTGTTATTAAGGGCTTGATAAACATGGGTGCAGATGTAAATATCATTACTCCAGAATCTTGGCATCCAAATTGGCCTCATCAAGAAGCAGATATTCAGTTCCTAGGAATTAAAACCCTATCTCAAGTAAAACAATGCATGAAATGGGCCAAAAGAATAAAAGGAAGGCTGAGGCTTTATGTAGCTAATACTGCAATGAATTTATGCGGTTGTGACATGTTGCAGCAATGAAATATTGAGGTTAACATTCCTGCAGTACCAAAAACTTAAGACAAAGGTCATCAGACATTCAGGCTGTACAAGAACACAAAACAACTAGCAAATCTTCAGAGATTCTAATGGTCTTGCCTTTAAAATGGTTAACTGAGAAAGCAATATGGTTTAAACAATGGTCTCTAACAGAAAGTTTTAAAACAGTTGGTACAGGAGAAACTAGATGCTCAACATATTAAAAATTCTACCAGTCCTTAAAATTCTCCTGTATTTGTTGTTAAAAAGAAATCTGAAAAATGGAAATGGCAACAGATATTGAAGCTGTTAACAAGGTTATTGAACCTATGGGCTCTTTATAATCTGAAATTCCTCTGCCTTGTCTGTTATCAAAAGGATGGCCTGTCAGAGCTATTAATTTAAAGGATTGTTTCTACAAAACAGGACTGAGGAAAATTTGCCTTCACAGTGCCTACTTATAAAAATTCTCAGCCTACTAGGAAATACCAATGAATCATCCTCCCACAGAGAATGCTCAAAAGCCCCACCCTGTGCCAAAACTTTGTCAGTTATTGAAAATAATATGTAAGCAATTTTATAAGACTGTAATTTACTATTACATGGATGACATTTTGTTATCTGATTCAAATGCAGATACCTTAAAAAGAATGTTTCAAAAAGTAAAAAAAAAAAATGCCTAAATGGGGATTACAAATTGTTCCTAGAAAGATTCAAAGAGGAGATTCTGAATTACTTAGGTTACAAAATAGAAAATTTTTCTTTCTCCATGCCTATTTTGTCTATATTGTATTTTTATTGAATATATGTCTTTATAAATGATGTTTAGTTTTCCACAATAAACATTAGATTTTTCTACAGATCCCTTTCCTCCAATAATCTTTAAAGTTTCCAGGAAGATGTGGCCCCACAGCAATGACTCCACCTGGTTAAGATAAAATCATTATGCTGACAGAACTAAAATAAAGTTTAGTTTTTTGGGTATTAGCTGCTAAAATGGTGCACCTTCTCACAACATTCTGATCAGAACTTCAAAGAAAAACTTTGAAAACCCTATCGACTACTCAGAAATCATTTGCAATTATACTAGACAATAATCTAAAGAGAAAACAAAGAGAAAAAATTGAATGGGGTAACAGGTAATTTTGTGTGATCTTATTCATACTAATAATAATCATAGTGAGTAATAAAGTAAAAATTTTTGAGCTATTACTTATGGACAATTTACATTTGTATAGTTTGTTATATATTAATACAAGTTCTGTTGTAATAAGAGTGGTGGGGCTGCGTCCCCAGCACCCTGGTCGCCTGCTAGCTTATGCCCGAAATAACAACACACAAACTGTATTCATTTAAACACTGCTTGGCCCATTTCTATCTAGCCTCTTCTAGGCTAACTCTCGCACCTGGACTAGCCCATTTCTAATAATCTGCTGTAGCCCACGAGGTGGCTTACCAGGGAGCTTCTAGCCTACGTCCATCCTGGGTTGGAGCTTCATTGCGTGTGTCTGCCTGGGAGTGGGGAGCATGGCGTCTATCTGAGGCATCTGCCCCTGAGAGGAGAGCTGTCGAGTCTTAGCTCACTTCCTCTTCCTCCCAGCATTCTGTTCTGTTTACTCCTCCCACCTATGTTTTAACCTATGAGGGCCAAGCAGTTTCTTTATTGCTTAACCAATGAAATCAACAGATTGATATATGACACTCCCACATCAAAGTTCAAATTATATTTGTTATTTCTGTTTACAATATTTGTACACCCATGCAAAGTTATTTCATCAGATTGTATGCATACATGTTTCTACCTTTTTAAGACATTTTGTATACTGATACAATTTTAGTATATGTTTATCATATTACAATATATATTCCTACCTCTGATCAAGATACTTATATATTGCTTACATTTTGAGGTCATTGTTCCTTTTTACTGCAAAGTTGTTTAAATGTTTAATATTCTGATATAAAGTCTTAGTCTTTAAGTTATACAGGTATTAAGTACAATAGGTCAATAGTTATTCAAGTTTGTTATACATATAGTCAGATTAATTAGGTTTTTTAGATACATAGAAATATGTGTGCATAAATAGGTAATTTTCAACCACTTCAAGGATCTGTAGAACATGGCATTTAAATAACTTAGGGTTCCATTGATGTGAGACACAATACAATTGCTCCTGAGAGCACTGATCTACTCCCAAGAGAATGTTAAACAGCAAAGATATGGACTTGGAGCTTGTTTTCTTCTTGGCACAATTGGCCTTTGGTCAAGGAATTGCCCATTCATCGACCACTGACAAAGCACATGGTGTATAGCAGGACACAAGAAAAAAGACTGCCAAACCTTGCCAAAATAGGGTAAGATGGTTCTAAAAATTTTCCTGCCTCTGAAAATGGTCTGTCAGTTACACTAAGGCCTTGGTCAAAGTTGGTTGCTTCAACATTCCAAATGAGACTTTGAGTGATTGCCAGGTAGCCAGTTGCTTCTCTCATATACTGCACATTTTGGAAGCTGCTTGATTTCACTTCCTGCCTACTCAAGTAAGATTATCTCCCTTCTCAGGCCTTCAAGGGGGTTGAAGATTAGATAGTCATAGTTATCTTCCTCTTATGATTTAGCCAAACCATTTCCAATGCAAGACTTAGACTCTTTTTTATTTTATTTTTTTTATTGAGAAAAGGAAAAAAAAACAAGTTTCCGCCTCTTCCCAGCCTCCCATTTCCCTCCCCCTCCTCCCACCCTTCTCCCCCTCCTCCCACCCTTCTCCCCCTCCCCCTACTCCTCTCCCTCTCCCTCTCCAGTCCAAAGAGCAGTCAGGGTTCCCTGCCCTGTGGAAAGTCCAAGGTCCTCCCCCCTCCGTCCAAATATAGGAAGGTGAACATCCAAACTGGCTAGGCTCCCACAAAGCCAGCACATTAAGTAGGATCAAACCCCCGTGCCATTGTCCTTGGCTTCTCATCAGCCCTCATTGTTTGCCATGTTCAGAGAGTCCGGTTTTATCCCACACATTTGATTACTGAAACAGGGTCCTCCCATGGAGTCCACACTGGCCTTAGGCTCCTAACCCTCCTGCCTCAGAGTGACTGGGCTCCCAACTTGTTTTGAAGGGCAGTTGACTTACAGTGTAGGAGGTAAGGCCAATTAAGGTTCTGTATTTGGGGTCATCTAAGGCCCCCAGGGTGGTAGGGACCTAGTGTCAGGCTCTTGAGTGGGTTTCCCCAGCCTAACAGCTCTCTGTGTGGGAACTCCCCAGTGATGTCATACCATGGGACTCTCCATCTCACTGGCTATGTGAGGCTGGGCCTCAGGCTGGGATTGAAGTAGTCACTCAAAAAATACTGTCTCCTATGTTTCCAAAGGTCAAGAATCCTCTGTGGGAAATGCCCGTGATCATAGCATTTTAGATTTTTGATATTTCTGGATTTTACAACATGTACAAATACAAAAAAAAGGCAGCTCTGCATACATGCCTGTGATCCCAGTACTTGGGAAACTGAAGCAGAAGATTGCTACAAAGGAGATTAAAGACTGCACATTCCAGGCCAGCAGGCTAGCTCTAAAAAAAAAAAAAAAAAAAAGTCATGCTGAAGATTCCACCCAACTATAAGCCAAAAAGCTTCTGCATCGACCCTGCCATTCATTTGTCAGCCCTGCAACATTTGCACTGGGTCTCTGTTGACGGCAATCCATCTTATGTTGCCGCATGAGGAATATTCTATCCATGGCATCATGTGAGTGGCTCAGAAAGTTCCAGGTTTGGGAGAATTTATGAGTTTGGATGTGGAAATGATCTTCTGCTGTGGCAGAGCCCTTGCCCAGCATGCGGGGACCCAGGTTTAATTCCAACAGTGAGAACAAAATCCCAAATATTAACAATAACAAACTCCTGTCCAGTTTCCTCCAAAGTCCACAGGGACTCCGCCTTCAGGACCTCTGTGACCTGTGAGAAGGGATCTAACCAGGAGACCCAGCACCACAAGCCCTGCCCTTGTGTATACCTTTGGTGACACTCACCACCTAACCCACTGGAAACCTATCCACGTGGGAGCTCGGTGGCACTCATGTCACCAAACAAAGCCCAGGCCCTAGGGCCAGCATGGACAGGTAGTGTGGAAAGCGTGTCTCTCATGTACATCAGTGACTGCCACTGGGCTGAGTATCTCCAGGGAACAATGTCATCAGGCAGTATGGTGTCACTGAATCCTCACAGACCAAGGCTGGAATACTGCCTGCTATAGAGAACAACTACCATCCCCAAACGTCACGGAGTAACTGCCACACAGTTCAGGGGTGCCCTGGAGTCTCAGGGGTACAGGAGAAGGTTATGTTATGTTGACATAAATCTCACCTGTCATAAGGTATATTGAAGTATGTGCAATAACTGTTACCGGCCAGCAGGTGTCGCAGTTGTATTTCCTGGTAGAAAAATCCTAGCCAAGGACTTTTCAAATAGATTTTAACCCATTAGATACTGAAAGATATGCTTAATTTAGGATCAGTTATTAAAGGGATCGAAGTGATTTTGAGAGTTGGTGACCAGGATAAAGAGAAAATCCAGAGCCTTCCATCAGTACAAATCACAAACCCTGTACTCCACAAAGATCCCTCTGTGGCCGCAGCATGGGTACTGGAGGGACAGGAAGGCAGCAATGCCAACAGAGACATCCAGGGAACCCCACACCCCACCTGTGCCTTTGCAACGTGCCCAGGAAGCCAGACCCAGAGCAGCTCTGGGATGTCACTGAGGCCAGAGATTGCTATAGAGCCATGCACAAGGAGGATCAGTGCCCAAATACCTACATGTGACCCAGTGGTGGCTGGGCGGAGTTGCGTGGGTCCTAAAAAGTGGATGTAATGGTCCCCAAGCCAATTGTTGAAGGACATGGGTCAAAGAGTCCCAGGCTAACTCCAAGATATACCAATTATATTCTTCTTTATTATAAGGGGCAAACTCACAAAACAGGAATGAGAAGTCCAGCCTCAGCTGTGTAGCATGGGAACCACAGAGAGAACCCTGGGCGGGCCAGTGGTTTTCTCCAGGTACCCAAAAGGTCATGCCCTAACCTGGTCCAGCCTCTTAAAGATCATTGACTAACAGAGATTCCCCATCAAAACAACATTATTTTTACCCTTGGCATGCAATCTATTCTTATAGGTAACTGGTTTTTTTGTTTAAACCTCTTTTTTGTGGTTGGTGTATCTATTTTTGCCTAATTTAATGGACTGATTTTGTATTTTCTATGTTTTTGGTAGTCTTTATATTTTATTTTTAATCTTTGAGTTTAAAAAATGTGCATGATTTTAGGAACACTATGTGAAATTGATGCTCTAGATCATTTAGACACAGAGAACAGAGAAAATTCTTTGTACTCTTACTTTGGCCACTAAGATTTGAGCATTGTTATAGACCTAACTCAGGTCCTCCAGTCTGCTACTGAGCTACATCACTAGTCCTTGTTATTTAAGTTGGGCCTTAGTATATAGCCTGGGATGGCCTTGAACACTCATTCCTTCTGTCTGTACCTTCCTAGTTCTGGGCCACCACACTAATCAGGAATCTGTTTAATCTAGCCCTGTCTTGATGTTTTTCCCTTCTTCTCCCATCCACCCCAAGATAGAGCTCCAGGCCAGCCAAAGCTACATATAGTTAAACCCTGTTTTGGGGTGGGGGAGAAAGAGGGAGAGGGAGAGAGATGAGGGTAAAGAAAGTGTCATATAAGTTAATATACAGAAAAGAGTTCTGTAACACAGTTGTTTCTAATTTAGTCTATTTTTCATTTTGCTGGACTTTTGTACCTTTATTATTATTATAGAAATAATATAGCATCTATTCTAAGATTGATACAGTCAGGTTCAAGGGCATGTGCCTGTTATCCCAGTTTTTGAGATAGGTGAGAGAGATAGAAGGATTGCAATTTTAAGGGCGGCTTAGGCAACAGAGAAAAGACCCTAGGGTTGTAGGAGGAGATGGATATAGATGCACATAGATAGTAATCAGAGAACAAAACTGCCCTCATTGTCAATGTGGCAATTTCTCAGAAAATTAGGAAACATCCTTCCTCAAGACCCAGTAATACCACTTTTGGGTATCTATTCAAAGAGTGCTCAAACATGCAACAAGGACATGTGCTCAACTATGTTCATAGCAGCATTGTTTGTCATAGCCAGAACCTGGAAACAACTGAAATGCCCCTTGACCAAAGAATGGATAAGGAAAATGTGGTACATTGACACAATGGAGTACTATAAAACAGAGAAAAATAATGACATCTTGAATTTTGCAGGCAAATGGATGGAGCTAGAAAACATCATTTTGAGTGAGGTAGCCCAGATACAGAAAGACAATTATCATATGTACTCACTCATAGGTGGTTTTTAAACATAAAGTAAAGAAAACCAGCTCACAAACCAATCTCAGAGAACCTAGACAACAATGAGGACCCTAAGAGAGACATACATAGATCTAATCTACATGGGAAGTAGAAAAAGACAAGATCTCCTGAGTAAATTGGGAGCATGGTGACCGTGGGAGAGGGTTGAAGGGGAGTGGAGAGGGTTGAAGGGGAGCAGAGAAAAATGTAGAACTCAATGAAAATCATAATAAAAAACCTGATCTCATAGTCTTTTCTTGGATTTTATTAACCAAATAGTTTTTGATATTTAATATTCCAACAAATTTAATCATTGAAAATGTGCTTTGATATGTTGTCTTCCCCTTTAGGAAGTATTTAAAGAAAGAATTGGCTCTATACACATTTGAGGTATTAAAATTTTTGGGTCAACCATCAATAGAACTGCTTAAAGAACTATGAATATAGTAAGTTTTTAACCACTATGATGTGAAGTTCCTTTGTTTCAACTTTAAGAATAGTAACTAACCTTTTACTTCTGTGCCACTTTTCAGGCTGTAGAAGGTGATCATACTTCAGTTGGTATTTTAGGCATTAGTAATGTCCATCCTCTCCTGGTTCTTATCCAATGAATTCCAGAGCTAGAATCACATGACCTACAAATATTCATCTCTGATTGGCTGAAAAAATTTGTTGTATTAATAAACAGAGCCGAACTATGTGTGTGAATGCAAACATGGGAATAAGAATCATTGAAACCCTTGAATCCCATTCTTCCCTATATCGAACTTGTGCTGAGAACTTGGTAAAAATTCATGGTTCATTGGGGAAGAAATCCGTCGACTACTACGATTGCTGAGAGTAGATGAATCTGAGTTTATTTACCCATATGCCATTCCTGTGACTCATGCAATTCTGACAATGGCACGGAAACTTAATTTTGAGAGTGCACTGCAGTATTTTAATTTGGAATTTCTGTGCCTGCCATTGAGAAATGGCCTGGGTCTGCATTTTCCTTCTCTGCTTGGTTTTGCTTAGATCAGGATCAATTACCCCTTGACACTGCTAACAAAGGAGGAAAAAGGAAACAATTATATAGGTAATGGTACAAATGTGGAATATAAATGAAGATTGTCACATTCTTAAGTAGGATAAAGTATCTATAACAGTTTATATGAAATTTTTATTTTGTGCCTGTATATAGTTTAGAAGTGCTTTATTACTTTTAAAATAGTTCTGTATCTTATATATTTTCCTGGCTAAATGCTGAGTAACTTTAGGAAACAAAAATGAAAGTAGTATAAAAGTGGAGAAGAAATAGTAAACTGTTCCACTGCAGGAGTTGTGTTCTCATGTAAAACATTCAGGCCTCAGGTAGCTAATAATTTTTAATATGCCTTATTATTAAAACTTTTATGTGTGCTTTCTGGATATTTGGAAGACTTTAAAAGATTTGAAATTTGTGGTTTTGTTCTAGCTCAGAGGTTCTCAACCTGTGAGTCCTTTGGTGGCCATCGAAGGACCCTTTCACAAGGGTTACCTAAAACCATTAGAAAACGCAGATAATTATATTTGCTTTGTAACAGTAGCAAAATTACAGTTATGAAGTAACACTGAAATAATTTTATAACTAGGGGTCACTATCACATGAACTGTATATTAAAGGATCACGGCATCAGGAAGGTAGAAAACCACTGTTCTAGCTTGATAATGAAATTCCACTTCCAGTGTTACCTTTTATAATTTTTTAACTTTTATGCCAAAAATGGATTTAAAAAATGACTGAAACCAAGTCTGTTGTATAGCAATGGAATTAAGATTGCAGCATTGTTGATAAAGATATTTGTAATCACATTATTTGTTCACGATAATGAACTTCAATGATGAAGAGAATTGTCTATTTTATTTCAGAGGTTCTGATAACATATATTTTTGTTAGTTTTTTTTTTTACAGGAAATGGAATGGGTTTTGAAGCTTTTATTACTCACTTAGGTATGTTGGTTGTGGCAGTGTGCACAAAAAGAGAATAAGCAACAGTTATGTTCCTGACCACAGTTTCTGTGATTCTCTCTGGGTAAGACTTCAGGATGCCACCTCAAACTCTTCATTCTATCTTTCCTTTAAGATGTATAACAGTTCTTGCCTTTAATCTCAGCACTCCGGAGGCAGAGGCAGGCGACTCTCTGTGAGTTTCAAGGACAGCCTGGTCTACAAGAGCTATTTTCAGGACAGATTCCAAAGCTACAAAGAAACCCTGTCTCAAAAAAGAAGTATAACAGTTTGATGCATTTATAGGAGAAGGTTTTGTCTGCTGATATTCATTTCTAATGAATTAATGTTAAATCAATGTATTTTTGTTGCTTACTTCAAAAATATAAAATGGTTCTCCTTGAAGAAAATCATTTTAAGAATATTTAGAACCTTAGAAAATGCAAAAGAAACATAATTTTTGTAAGTCTTCTGATAAAGGCTTACTAGTTTTATAGTACATGAAAATTGTTACTTGTTTTGAGAACATCATTGTGTCAGCATTTTAGCTTTCCTTAATATTTTCTTCACACAAATTATGAAGTAATAATCTGTAAGCATATGTCATTGCAAAGACATGATGTAATTTTAGTCATTTTAATGTGTGCTTTACTTCATTAGCACAACATAACCATTGTTCACATGCCTGGGCAAAGGCCCTTTTGTCAGAGCACCATCTATATCTATGACAATGGACAACAAAAGGTTTCTGCTCCTCTCAGATTCCCTGCCATGAATGAGGTCAGTATATGTAGCTTCTTTGTTTTTTAGGACCCTAATTGATTGCAAAATCCTAAGAATATTTAGAAAATACATTGTAAATATTTTCCTAAAATGCTATGATATACTTTTCTATCTCTGTGAAATATGAACTAGTGATGAAGTAGCTTCAAGCTTTATTCTCCACACAGGTTAGAAAAGCTTTTTGAGATTGGCTAATTTAAGAAAGTCATCTAGATGAAGTAGAATATTTGTCAGAATGATTTTCCTAGTAAGTTTTTTATTTGTCATCATGACTATTGAAGGTAGCTTTTAATTAACATTATACTGTTACATAATACTCAATAAATTTTGTAGGGAAAAGTAATTATCTCTATTTTAGATAATAGTAAAGCTCTTTTAACTTTTAAAATTAATACCCATTGTTGCACAGTAGTAAATCCAACACTCAGGAGGCAGAGGCAGGTGTATCTTTGTGAGTTCAAGGCCAGCCTGTCTACAAGAGCTAGTTCCAGGACATGCTCCAAAACAAAAGCAAAAAAAAAAAATCAACTTGAAAAAACAAAACCAAAAACCAGACAAACAAAAATACCCATCAAAAAGACTTATTGATTCATAAAAGTAATGTCTGGTTTATCTCAGTTAAAAATAAATTTGATGTTGATGCCTTAGGTATATACTTCTCTATTTATGTTGTGATCCTGTTGAAAAATTGACTTTCACTTCTATTTTCAAAGTATTTGCTTACTTTTATATAAGTGATTTCCTCTTATTTTTACTTAATTTTTAAATTTAGTTATTTATCTTTCCATCGGTTGGTATCAAACCCAAGCTTCATACATGCTAGACAAGTACTCTACCATTGAGCTACATGTTCAGCTCCATAGTATCTCAGTTCATCGTTTAGTTTTGTGTTTTTTAGGATAGGGTCTTATTATCAGCTCATGATCCCTTTGCTTTGGCCTTCACCAATGCCAGGACTTAAGTATGTGCTACCAGCTTTACACTGTTTAAATGTGAAGAGAGAGATATATTTCAAATTGTATGATTTTAAATAATTTTTGTCATTTGTTGTTTAATTTTTAGAAATTTACTTCCTGTTGTATTGGTTCAGCTGAGCAAAGAACCACTACTCCTCCGCCATCATTAGTAAGAAAATGTATGACTTTGTCTCATGTAAAATGTTAGCTGCTGGGTGCTGTGAGCTGACACATGGAGTTACAGCCAATGGCTGTGTCTCAATCATCTGAGCTGATTAACTGTGTCAAGCAGGACTGAACATATCTGCATGGGAGAGTTCACTAATGGAAACTAAATGCTTAGTAGTTCAAGCTCTCCTTCCTAAACTGTACACCCACGGGTGTCTGTCTTCATTCACATGGAAGGAATTAATATATGATGGAAAATCACACACTGTGACCCATCAGATCCTTCTATGTAATGGACACCCCTGCCACCCATGACCTTAAACTTCAGTCTGCGATCTAGCTATTGTCCAGTGCATCCCCTGCAGTGCACACTGTACACTGTTCCTACTCTTCTGGTCTGAAGCTCATGACCTTAAACTTCAGTCTGTGATCTAGGTATTGTCCAGTGCGTCCCCTGCAGTGCACACTGTACACTGTTCCTACTCTTCTGGTCTGAAGCTCATGACCTTAAACTTCAGTCTGTGATCTAGCTATTGTCCAGTGCGTCCCCTGCAGTGCACACTGTTCCTACTCTTCTGGTCTGAAGCTCATGACCTTAAACTTCAGTCTGTGATCTAGCTATTGTCCAGTGTGTTCCCTGCAGTGCACACAGTACACTCTTCCTACTCTTCTGGTCTGAAGGGAGGAGCCATGCTCTATATGACTCAAATTGATAATTTAAAAACTCTGTGGTGCAGCATACTTGTGATCCAAAAATTTATGGTGGTTAGCCAGGAGGATAGCAAGGGCAATGTCCTGTGGGACTACAGACAGGATTCAAGTCCAGCTCAATCAGTATAGGGGACATCGACTCTAAACTGCTTTTCTAAAAACTGAAAAATGCAGTTGTTCTAGAATTACTATGCTTTCATGATACACAGATTGTGACCCTGTAATGGCTCCCAAGAAGCAGGTTAGAGGCCTCTGATGGGGTAATGGGTCTTCTGGCTGGTTGTAAATCATGATTGTCTCATTTGTTATAGGAATGTACCTTAATGGCTGATTAATCCTGGTGTGTCAGGCCCACCTCGACCAGCAACGAAGATGCAACATTGGATCTCTTCCTGCAAGCAGTTTATTCAGGACCTTTGACAATCGAATATATTTCTCTCTCTCCCCAGGCATACCTCTCCCAGCCCTTAAAAAGGCACAGGCCACCAACCCCGGATTGCCAGGTGGGCATTGCCCATAGGTCCACGCACATGCAAGCAGCTGACAATCATTGCATGATAATAGGATGAGTCAGGCCTTAGCCAATAATAGGAGTTGATTATCATAGAGAGCACTCGCTTTTGGGATCGTGGAGGGCAGAAGCCAGCACCATCGGGTGCGGCTCCAGGCAGCTCTCTACATCACCATCAGGTGCAGCTCCACGCAGGTCTCTACAGTTCCCCCTTTTTGTTTTGAAAAGCAACAGGCAAGAGTAGAGGTCTTATCTCTGTTAAAAATGGAACATGTACTATTGTCTGTCCAGGTATCATTCACTCAGAGAACACTAGACCTGTCCAGTGTCTTTTTACAGAGGTGGGAGTTAGACACCAACCCACAGGCAATCAGACTTGTTCTTCTTGAGGTCAATTTCTCTGACCTCAAGTGCAGTGCACAAGCCTCGCATCCTGTGCTCAAATATAGATAACCAAGTTTGAGGGGACTGTCCTGCTTCAATGGCCATGAAGGCCTGAATGATCATAACTGCATTGAGATGCTGTGAAACCCTTATGTGACAAATGCACCATAGGCATACCAGGGAGGCAAGCACCATTAAGCCTGTTAGGGCTCCTATTCCCACCCACTCCTTCAGATGATCCATGGCTGTAGTGATCCAGGAGGATAGTCCTTCTGCCAGGCTGGTATCCATGCGTGTGGAATTTGCAGTCGCAATCGCCACTCGCAGCTTTTCCAGTTGTTTTTCGAATTCACCAGACCAATTACCTAAAAGATAGCTAGACAATTCTCTAGACAAATTAGCTGCATGAGTAAATTGACACGGGTCATCCCTGAATTCCCCAAGAATGCCCCTCCTACTGTGTTCAGGGCAGACCACACAGAGATAGCCACGCCCCAGCCAATCCCACCAGAAGCCACTCTCCCACCATCAGGACACCCACCAGAAGCCACTCTCTCGCCATCAGGAACTCCCAAAGGTCTCGCGCTCAGAGCAGCTGTGCTCCAGCTTGTCTCAGCTCCAGCACTTGTTGTTGTGTTTGCTGATACTCTTAACACTGCTGTGGCATCCACCAGGCTAGGCACTGACTGGGCTGAGGCAATGTGCCTTCCACCACAGCCACCCAGCAAAGCTCTGCTCCAGCTGCCCTCTAGCCCCACTGCACTCGCCCTGGGTCCAGACTGGTGCATGGAGTGGAGTGGAACTCAGGAAAGCAGGCTAGCTGCTCTGCAACCACTGAAGGGGCCCCACTTACACCACGTTTTAGGGAATTTGGGCATTGTCAATCTGTCTGGCTACTTCCTGCTGAGCAGGGACACTGCATTCTTATGGGTTTTTACTGCAATTTACTGCCTTTTTCCAGCCACGCTGGGACGAGGGTCATAGCAGTGGGGAAGAGGTGGAGGCTCCACCTCCCCACCGAGCTGGAAGGTGGAGGTGTGGAGGCGCAGAGCGGCTGGCCACTACCCCGTCCGGGAGGGGTGGATATTGGCCAGGCCGGTTGCCCCGGGCTGGGACAGAGATCCAGGCCAATGGACCTTGTCGCAGTCGTGCTGTGCTTCTGTGCCCTGAGGCCTGCACTGAAAGTGGGCCTAGCGTTTTTGCCTCGTCGGTCCTCGAGGCAGGTCCCAGGGTTTGCAGGCATCGCAGACCCTCAGCGTCCGCGGCATGGAGCCACTTGGTCTTGGAGCCGCAGCTGCTCACACTCCACTGCAACATCAGGAAGCCTCGGTAATTCAAACCACATGAATATAACTCCCTTCCTTCGCGTACCTTGTTTGGCGGCAAAATCCAGATCTCCATCAAGCTTGTCGCAGGATGACACATTAAGATTGCCAGAGACAGCAAACCAAGGAGCAATTGTGTCACATTCAGCAAAAAACCTCTCCAATGTGCTCCATAACAGCTCCTTAAGAGCCAGAAAAATCGGGTATGATGTTGAAGCGCCCATTCTAAAATCCTATTCTTTCTTTTTGTTTCTTTAGTCGCGGCTCTCACTACTCCGCTTTGTCGCGGATCCCCAGCCTTGTCTGAGGATTTACCGGTGCACCCCCTGACTACAGCAAGTTCTGAGCTCCATGGAGAGAGGTTTGGAGGTTCCCCGTACGGGCCACCATTTGTCACACCCACCTCGACCAGCAAGGAAGATGCAAGCAGTTTATTCAGGATCTTTTGACAATTGAATATATCTCTCTCTCTCCCCAGGCAAACCTCTCCCAGCCCTTAAAAAGGCACGGGCCACAAACCCTGGATTGCCAGGTGGGCATTGCCCATAGGTCCACGCACATGCAAGCAGCTGACAATCATTGCATGATAATAGGATGAGTCAGGCCTTAGCCAATAATAGGAGCTGATTATCATAGAGAGCACTCGCTTTTGGGATCGTGGAGGGCAGAAGCCAGCACCATCGGGTGCGGCTCCAGGCAGCTCTCTACATCACCATCAGGTGCGGCTCCACGCAGCAATCTACACTGGTGAATAAACATTTGCATCTCATCATGCTAATCTCTAACAGGCATGGTTAGCATACTACTTATCTTTGAGGTATTTGCAGTCCTCCCTTACTTAAATTCTACTTTGTGTGACTTAATGTCTCCTAAGAACTGGTAAATCCTTATACCATTAATTCTATTATCAATTCTATTCTTCTACATCACAGTTTAGCACTGGAGTGATACTCTACACAGGAGAAACCATTTACAAGTTCCATAAAATTAACTACAGATGGATTCTAAACCTAAATGTTAAAAGTGCAGAACTTCTGAAGATACTGGAGAGACCACACGTCTCCAAGTTTGGCAAATCTGGTGATATCTCTCCACATGCAACAACATAAGCACTGCAGGCACCACCACTTGAGGCTCCCTACACTCTGCTCTGTGCAGACACAGCCCAGACAGTGAAGTTATTCAGAGGCTGCCAGCAGAGATCACTTAGAACTACTTAGGATGAGGCAGAAACAAATTAAACTCTGTGTCTGTCCACTGACTCCCACCCAGCCAGGGGAGGTCCCACCACACCAGCAGCGAGAGCGGCCCCTCACATACCAAGGCCGGCCACTCCTCCGCACACGGGGACATTGGCCCCTTACTCACCTTGGCCCACCGCTCCTCCCATCTGTGGAGAACAACCACTCACCCTCCATGGTGCAGCTGCCGAGCTGACACGCTCTCTTCCCACAAGGGAGCCTAAGGTGCAGTGCATGAGAGAGACTGTGATTTTTTTTCTTCAGGAAGAGCTAAACCAGAAGCCTGACTTCAGAAAGAACCCTCCCATTTGACTGGTGGGTCTGCTGGAGACTGTGATTGGCTAGTGAGGTCTGAGTGACAGAACCAGGTGGATTAATCTAAAGACAGACATATCCCAGATTGACTGGAGATTTGTGCCAAATTTAACATCAATGTCTTGCTAATGCAAAACAATGGGTTCGGTTTTAAATGGAAGTATACTGATGTGGGAGTGTCATATATCAATCTGTTCATTTCATTGGCTAAGCAATAAAGAAACTGCTAGGCCCATTGGATAGGCCCACCCTTAGGTGGGTGGAGTAAACAGAACAGAACGCTGGGAGGAAGAGGAAGTGAGGCCAGACTCTACAGCTCTCCTCTCCGGAGCAGACGCAGGAGAGACGCCATGCTACCTGCTCCAGGGAAGACGCACACTATGAAGCTCCGACCCAGGATGGACTTAGGCTAGAATCTTCCCGGTAAGACCGGTGCTCACAGATTGTTAGAGATGGGTTGATTGGGATATCAGAATTAGCCAGTAAGGGCTAGAGCTAAGGGCCAAGCAGTGATTAAATGAATGGTTTGTGTGTAATTATTTCGGGTAAAGCTAGCCGTATGGGCAGGGTGCTGGGGACGCAACCCTGCCGCCGCCCATATTACTACAGTATACAAATTCAGAAAGAGGGTAATCAGACAATGTTGCACAAGAGGAACACTGGGTAACTCAATAACATTATAAACAAAGTCCACAGTGGTGTTGGGACTGATAACCAGTTTTCACCCTTCCATGAAAAGTTATTGGTTCTGAGGATCTGAAAAACCATTGTCCAAAGACCTTGGCCCCATCTTTACCAGCTCTTTCAAGCATATTCCCGAGATTAGAGACACAGCTGTTATTGCTATATACATGAGGGCCTTAGAGAAACCTCTTAAAGCCAAGGCAGGTTGCCAAACTCAGAGAGGCCTAGTTTCAAGTATCTTCTAGAAGTTCTGCACTTAGCATTTGACATTTAGGTGTAAGGTCCATTTGGAGGTAATTTGTGGGAGTTGTAAATGGCATCTCATGTACTGTGTATTACACGACTAAATTGCAACACAGAAGAGTAAAATTGGTGATAAAAAGGATTGGACAATAATTAGTAAGTCACACAAAGTAGAATTTGGCTGAGGGATGGCTGCCTCTGAAATACCCCAAAGACAAGTAGTATGTTAACGAGGACTGTTAGAGATTTGAATGCTAAAATGTTAATGTTTATTTACCTTTTGTGTATACAAATCTGTAGTGAGAACAACAAATGAGAAACCCCCTGTGTAAAGGACACTCTAGATTAAGCTGGAGCATCATAGTTTTAAGAGGGATTTCTTAGTTGTGTTGTACTGGATGTTGTAAACATCAATTCCATGATGTTTTGTTATATATTTGTTGTTTCTTGGTATCAACTACATACTCACATTAAAATCCAAAAGCATGGTTACAGTAGTGATGCCATGTATCATATGAAGAGTGTCTTGTGTTTTATCCAAGGTTTAGTTGAACAGTTTGTACCTAAGAAATATTAATTTATTACATTATCTTTTAGTTTTGATTCAGCTTTTTCTCATTTAATTGTTATTACTCAGCACTATCTTAAGACAATGAGTACTTTCCTGTGATCAGCTGTGCCTGTTTACAAAGGATGACCACCAACACATTTGCTGACTGTTGATATTCTATCATGAAAGAAGGTATACCCTCCATCAAGTATGTAGTCTCTTTCCCAGGCAACTGTACACAATGATATGTGACCTTGTGGTTCTAGGGATGAACTAGAGTACACAGCCTGGGAAAGATTTGGGAGGATGTAGATTCTGTGTATGAACCTATGAGAAATCCATCTTTAAAAGTGTTAATTTAACTTGAGTGCTAACAGGCTTACTTCCGACATCCACTGAGAAAAGTAATATAATAGAGAGTATACGGGCAGCAAAAGAGTAGAGAGAAGGTAAGTTCCACATATGCAGCTATGGAAGAGCCATTGTATACACTGGAGACATTCCTGTGGAGCTGCTTTTGGGAATCTTAGAGTTTCTATTGCTGTGAAGAGACACCATGACCACAGCAAAAACTTATAAAGAAAAATATTTTATTGAGGCTGGCTTACAGTTTCAGAGAGTTTAGTCCATTATCATCATGACAGAAAACATGGTGGACACAGGCAGACATGGTACTGGAGAAAGAACTGAGAGTTCTACATTCAGATCAACATATAGCAGAAAGTGACTATGACATACTTCCTCCAACAAGGCCACCTCCTAATAGTACCACTCTGTATGGGACATTGAGGTCATTTTGACTAATATCACTGCAGTAATAAAATCCTTGTATCTTTTCACCCATGTTCAGTAAGTAAACTCAACAAAATTCTTGGTTCTTCAGGATGGACTTTGGTGAAATTGTACTTTGCATCTTCACTGGGACTTACATTTGGGAAAGACATTGCTTCCTCCCCTCCACAGGGGAGAAATATCTCACAACAGATCATAAACATATTTGTCAATGTTTCTATTTCTCATGATACTAGAAAATAGAAGCAGTACATAAAAGAACATGTTAGAAGAACATTAAAGTGTAAATGCCCTTAGTGGAAAAAAAAGAACTATATGAAGATAATGATGACTGAGTGGCTCTAGAATAAATGAGGGTCTGGGTAAGTTGTTTAAGGTATATAAAGGATGAGATTTAGAGATCATATATTTATTGAAGTTGGAAAGATCAGATATCAATTATTTCAAGGACTGGCTAAAATGTATGTCAAACAAAGTTTATTAAGTTGTATCTTAATATTGAAATATTATAAAGTAGTTAAAAGTACAAAACTGGTGTAAAACTGATTTTCTAGGTGTTTAATAATCATTCTTAGAGGCCATTCTAATGTGGTCAGAGGGATCAAAAGGGGGAATATTCCTCCCCTTTCCATACAAGGTCAGTGAGGTCCCTAGGAACAAGGGCCATTGATCACTTATTGTTCAGTTCATGGAGGCCATGGAGAACCCACTCAATGAATCTGAAACATTATCAAGTCTAAAATGGAGGATCAAGGTAGGAAATATTTCCTCAAGGCTTCAAAGGAAGCCACAGTAATAAAGCAAAGCCTTTGCATTGTTCTCACAATGATGGACACATGATAAAAGAGAGACTTGAAGAGTCTGAGATCCCTTCCAAGCCCAAGTGACTTCTGAGGACTAGTTACTCAACTGGCCTTGACAACAGAGAAAGAAAGATTAATTTTGGCAACCTGCATTGTTCTTCAGTACTCAAGGAGAAAATTTAATCAAAGACTAAGAGAATTGGTAACAACACAAGGGATAGCACTCCACAGACATTAGATATAAGTCTATATGAGATGTTATTTAGATAACAAATCTCACTAACATTTTCTTCTTGACTAAAAAGGTGTTGTCCAGATGTGAGACATCAGACCTTGGCTCCTAGAAACCTTCCCACAGCAAAGAAGGACAGGACATTTATTGTTTTAACATTCAAATTAAATGATGCTAAATACCCTTTCTCTCTCTATTTAGAAGATACATGGGAAGGGCATCATGCTGACTTTTGGCTGATAAAACACATATAAAAGGGTGTGAAAGTTGGTTATGTGTTCATAACTCTGGAGACCAACTTTAGAAGTTAAAGGGAAACATCTAACAGATGGGGACTATTGTGAGCTCATCAAGAATGTCTTATAGACTTTGGATATTTTAGTTCCTTTTCTATCTACATCTGAGAGTTTGGTCTTTACAAGAGTCTCTCTGGAAGGGTATCACAATACTGTCACCTGATACCCTAAAATCAGCTAGAAGAAACCAGATCAGTCATTGCCCCAATCCCACAATGGTAGTTAGTGTTATCTCTTCAGAGGGAGGTGGGATAAGAACTGGAGGTAGAAATTAGACAATTTAGGGTAAAAAAAACTCGTATGGCTCCCTATTGGCTCCATCATGGCTCATAATCTACTTCTCACTGGTACTCCTGATTGCTAGGCTTGCCCAGAGTACCTTAATAGCTAGTATTACCCAGCTGGGCTGCAAGACAGTAGCAGCTCCCTTACAGGACTAAGTCAGCACAGCCCTTCCCAACTTTGCCATTCCACCCTAGGGGAGGACAGGGCCAAAATCTGGTAAATTTGTATTTTAGTAGAAAGTTTTCCAGTCTCCTGTTCCTCTTCCAAGATACAGGGTCTCTTGTGTATGATAGAATTTCTATCATAGAGTCACTGACCAGTGTAACCAACCCTTTTCCTCAGAGCTCAGAAGTCCTGAAGCCAAAAATAGGTCACATTCAAACAGTAAGTCTTGTTAAATCAAAATGAGGCCATGAATTAAAAAACAATGAAGTATCTATGGAAGGGCTTAGAGGCAAGAAAGAAATTATGGAAATGATGTAACTATAATCCACAAAATTACTCTAAAAATTATTCATAAAAAGGCTTTATGATCATGTGCTCCAGAGACTAGGGATTTATATTAGAGAGCACAAAATATTAGTCACACATTTCATCTCAGGCTGTACATCTTAAATATGTAAAATAACAGTTCTTTTAGGCAGGGTCATGCCATTTTATTCAGTTCTATTTTGGTCAAACTAGTATAGCTATTTTAATTTGGTTTCATGATAAGTTCTGTTCTTTATCCAGATTCTTGATTCCTCGCTCTGTGGATGCAAGAAATGGCTAGTAAGGAGATTTAATAATCATCTAAAATTGATTACCTCACTGCTTATTTCTAATGTAAGCTACAGTCGAAAGGGGGGAAACTTTCATCTTCCTTCTTGCCCATCCCTTTCTGTGCTGGGACTACACCTGCTTTACAGTTTGTCAGTGAACTCAATTCTTACATGGGTCCCTCTTTATTTGCAAGTTCATAATAAAATCCAGAGAGCTGGAGGACACTCATTTACTCATCTATTATCCTTCTCACTGAGCAGTTAAGGCCCAATCTTGAAGCAATTGCAGGACTTGCTTTCTGGGTAGCAGGAGCAGGATTAGGTGTTCAAAGCAATTCTCAAATATGTAGTGTGAGATAAGCCTAAGCTACAGGAGACAGAAATAAATAATCAACAGCATTTGAGAAAAATGGAAAGAAATTCTTAATGACCTGGAAATAATAGGAAATAGAAACAAATAGATTAGAGCAGAGATTAGAACATTTAAAGTAAATAAAATTTAAAAAGTGGAAATAGCAATTATCTTTTTAAAAAACATAAATATAATTTTTTAAAAACACAGTTATACTGACTTTGGACAAGAGAAAAACCTTCCCTGGTAGAGAGACTGACATTAAAAAGGCATTACTTCACCATGCTCCTATGTGCAATGTCAGCTGCTGAGACCTGTGACCTGAAACACACAGCTGCAGCTAATGGATAGAATCATGACAGGCAGGATTGGACATATAAGCATATTAGAGTTCCCTTGTTAGAAAGTCAATATTTATTGACTCAAGCTAACCTTCCCGAATTATACGGCCCAAATCTAGCCTGCCTTCATTCTCATGACAGATTAACATATGCTGGGAAATTACAAAATCACTGATCCTGTCACAATCAGGTCCTATTTTATAATGGTGACTCCAGCAGCTGTTTGCCTACCTACAGTGTATACAATAAACTATTCCTCCTATTCTGGTCTGAAAGTGGAAGCCATGCTCCGCATACAAATCCTTTTCCTGTTACTGTAATGGACAGTTGACTACATGTCTTAAGTTTTTAATTTTAGAGCTCAGTGGTCATTGTGTTCTTTCATCTAAGAATTTAGTTTAATTACAAAGACAACAAGGTCATTGCTCTGGGGAGCAATGGTGTGGGATCAAAGCTACCTAATCCAAGAAAGAAACATTTTTCTCAGAAACATTTTTATACAATGCTTGAGGTACTGCTATTCTAGAATTAATATGTCTTCCCAGTGATAAATCATTCACACACTTAAAGTTTAATAGACATAAATTCCGTTAATAACAGTATGCATTCATGGTGGTTAATGCTAAAAGAGGAGACAACCTGGTCCAGATTTTGCATTCCACATATGCTGTCATCCTTAAGTCTTTTTTTAGGTTCAGGCCTGAGGTTATACATTGAACAGTGTAAATAGGGACAGGAGAATGCAAGTCTAGCCACTTAGGCAGATGGAGATTTACAGAACAAAACTATCTTTGAGATTATGCATTATGATAAAAATAAAATATATCACAATGTATGACTTAAAAGAGAAATAGATCTTAATATATGATCTAAAAGATACATTTAAGATGTATTGATGCTACAATCCTCACACATACAAAGGACATAGAATACAAATTAAAACAATGTTATGGGAAAGTCACCTATCCACACTGTGATTGTTCTTAAGTCAACAGCTATTCTGAGCCATTCTAACCTCAAGCTAGCTGTCTCAGAGAAAGGCCACAGTTGCTTTTTTGATGAACAGCCCTGATTGGTGTTTATTTCAAGTCTGTGACATTACTGTACAGAATCTCATTTTTTAAGTTTTATTTTATGTATATGGGTGTTTACCCACAGGTGTCTCTGTGCAGTACCCGCAGAAGCCAGAATTGTTTGCTGAGGAAGGAAGCAATACATTAGATTATAAATGCTGCTGGGTTAATCCAACCTATATATTTTGAAAATGGTTTGACTTCAAAATTTAAGTCAAATGATATGTTACTTTGGAGAAGAGGTTTTACTTTTGTTTCCATGGGAAATGGGAGGATGTGGATTCTTTCTTGGTTAAGAAAAATAAGATTTGATGGCCAGATGATCTAATGTTTCAGAACACCTCTGTGCAGTTTACATCCAGAACAGCCTCAAGACTGCTGGCTGAGATAATCACAGAATATTCCAGTTAGCATTTAACATAACACTAATTATGTTTTGGGTCCCCATAAGATTATCAGTGCTCTCAATCAGCACGAAGTAGCCTAGAAAACTATGCCCACATCCCCAAATATGGATTATGGATGTTTGTCTTGTTTAATGTGTTGGTTTCAAGTTTTTATGGATAATAACCAGGGAAAAAAACTAAACAAAGGAAATTAGATTCAGAAATGTTGTGGGAAGCTGGGCGGTGGTGGCGCACGCCTTTAATCCCAGCACTCAGGAGGCAGAGGCAGGCAGATCTCTGTGAGTTCAAGGCCAGCCTGGTCTAGAAGAGCTAGTTCCAGGACAGGAACCAAAAGCTACAGAGAAACCCTGTCTCGAAAAATCCAAAAAAAAAAAAAGAAGAAATGTTGTGGGATAATGTTCTTGTACACTGTCACTCATATTAGTTTAATAAAATTCTGATTGGTCAGTAGCCAGGCACAAAATATGGTGGGGCTACCAGACTAGGAGAAATCTGGGAAGAGGAAAGGCAGAGACACAGTCACCAGTCAGATACAAAGGAAGCAAGACGAGAATGCCTTATGGAGGAAAGGTACCAAGCCATATGTCTAAACATAGAAAAGAATTATGGGTGAGTTTAAGTTGTAAAAGCTAGTTAGTAATAAGCCTGAACAATAGGCCAAATAGTTACAATTAATATAAGCCTCTGTGTGTTTATTTGGGACTGAATGTCTGTGGGATTAAGTGGGACAGATACTTCTGTATTAAAGTATTCCCCTTTGCCCACATCCTTGACAGCATGAGCTGTCCTTTTTTAAAACCATTCTGACTTTTGCAAGTTGAAATCTCAAGGGAGTTTTTATTTGCATTTCCTCTGATGACTAAGGATTTTGAACATTTCTTTTAAGTGTTTTTCAGTCATTTGTGTTTCATCATTTGAGAACTCTGTTTAGCTCTGTGTGCAAAGTTGTCATCAAAGGCAATATGTGATTCAGCTAATCCTCTTCTCGGCTTTCACACATCTCTGTGGAATACTGCAGGGTGATCTGATAGCCAGGAAGAAATGCATTTAGATGAGCATTTTCGGGAAGTATATTCAGGAGGTAGTTCCCAGCCATTATGACCTCTGAAGTTCAGGGCATGGCCTGGAACTCCCAGTTACACAACTCTTTCCTTTAAATAAACCAAACTGTAAAATTAAGTTGTTCCCCTTTTTCAGTAAAAGAAACCCTGCCTGTCTATGTGACTCTCTGCCTTTAGGGCTATTGAGCTTTATCAGGTCTAAAGGAACTCCATCTCCCCTAATTCTGGCAGTTAGACAGAAGCCAGCATTCCTTGGGAACTTGGGGGAAAAGTTCCCTTTTACAAAAGGATCCATTCCCTTATCACTGGTGGAAGGGACAAATGGTGCCTAATAGCATACCAAAGCACATGCTGGGCTCCATGATCCCTCAGTATTACAGGTACCTAGTTCTCCTTACCACCTAAACTTCTCCAGCTCATGGGCTTCCCTCCCTTCAGCCACTCACTTCTGCTTATAACCCTGCTATTTCAGCTATTTCTTTGTCTTCATCTCTCAATTCCACCCCCACCCTCTCTATTCAACTCCTGCTTCTCTCCTGGCCAGGTCCATGATGATGGCCATGTTTAGTCTACAACTTTCTCTCTCTCTCTCTCTGCTGTGGACTCTTCCAGATGTCCCTGGATAGTCTCTCCCTCATATCTGCATTAAAACCATCCCCTTAACCATACCATGGAGTGGTCATGTCATTACTACTTATACACTCCTCTCTTCCAGAAACTCCAAGTTTTAACATTTGCTATGCTGCATATGGCTATTTTCAATTGGGTATTGGTCTTCTTGATGTCTAGGTTTTTAGAAGTTCGTTATATATTCTTGATATTAACCTTCTATCACATGTGTGTCTGTTAAAGATCTTTTACCATTTTCAGGCTCCCACTTTGCTTAAAGGTGTCCCTTACCATACAGAAAATTTTCAGCTTCATGAGGTTGATTTATTAATTTCTGTTTTTAGTTACTGTGCTATTGGTATGATTGGTATGCTGTTCATAAAGACTATTTTTGTGCCATGAGTTCAAGACTATTCCCCACTTTCTCTTTGATGAAATTCAGAGTATCTGTCCTTATGTTGAGGTCCTTGATGCATATAAAGTTGAGTTTGGGGCCAGGTAATAAATATGGATCTTTTTACCTCCTTCTACATGTAAGCTATCCAATCTGACCAGCACCATTTGTTGAGTATACTGTCTTTTTTTCAGTGTTTATTTTCAGTTTTTTTTCAAAATTCAGGTATTCATAGGTCTGTGTCATAGATCCCATTCCATCAACATGTCTGTTTTTATGCCAATAAATACTATGCCTTTTTATTGTTACTTTAGCTTTGTGGTACAACTTGAAATCGGGGATGTGATATCCCCAGAATTTCTCTTACAATTCAGATTTGTTTTAGCTATCCTGGTGAGTGTGTGTGTGTGTGTGTGTGTGTGTGTGTGTGTGTGTTTGCATATGAAGCTGAAAATTGTCTTTTTAATTTCTGTGAAGAATTGTTTGGAATTGTGATGGTGATTGTGTTGAATCTATGGATTGCTTTAGATAGGATGTCCATTTTCACTATATCAATCCTTCCGATCCATGAGAATCAGAAATCTTTCATCTTGTGTCTTCAGTTTCTTTATTTACTGTCTTAAAATTTTTACTATGTAAGTCTTTCACATCATAAGTTAGAGTTATCACAAGATATTTTATTTTTACTGATGCTGTTGTGAAAGATGTTGTTGCCCTGATTTCTTTCTCCATCTGTCATTAATATATGGGAAGGTTACTGCTTTTTTTAATACAAATTTTTTATTGTGCTACTTCGCTGAAAGTGTTTATCAGCTGTAGAAGTTTCCTGTAGGAAGTCTTATATATAAATTCATAACTGCAAATAAAAGTATTATGACTTCTTCCTTTCCTGTCTATATTCTCTATATTCAACAGGTCTGGAGAAAGTAGATTTTCCTGGTTTTAGTGGAAATACTTTGAGTTTCTGTTTAGGTTGATGTTGGCTGTGGACTTGCTGTAAACTTCCTTTATTATGTTGAGGTATGTCCTTTGTATCTCCAGGTTCTTCAGAACTTTTATCAAAAAGGGAGGTTGATTTTGTCAAAGGCTTTTACTGCATCTAATGAGATGATCATCTAATTTTTATCTTTTAGTTAGTTTTATAGCAGATTATTGTCAACGTCTAGTGCATTGGGGTCCCTGGGTAAGGGTCTCATGCAAATCAGGACACAGGGGATGAAGAGTGTGAACAACTACATAATAAGCTTTATTTTGTATGGCTTTTTATACAGACTAAAAAGCCTTACCTCATCTCCAAAACCCCCCTTTACTCATGTACATGATCATGAGAAACTCTTGCCTCACCTTGCAAGAAACAATACCTCAATTAATAACAGTAATAAAAATGAAAAGAAGTACATAGAAACAAGGCAATATGTATACAGAAGCAAGGCCCTCCTTTGTAACTGGTAGAGCATGAAGAACTGAGCTCAGAAGCCACTTCCCTATCCAGGGTACAGATTCTGACAGAACGTTTGAGAAATGGGCAGAGAAAGTTTGCTTTCAACTATGCTTGGTTTGCCAAGCAACCGTTTCCCAACTTCGTCTCATTTGTTCCAGGAGTAGCCTGCACTCTAAGCCAGTTCTGTGTCTCCACAGTTTATGTTTATCGATTTATGTATGCTAAGCCATCCCCCCATCTCTGGCCTGGAGCTTACTTGATCATGATAGATAATCTTTTTGATGGGTTCTTTGATTTGGTTTTCAAGTATTTTATTGTGAACTTTCGAATTTAGAGTCATAGGTCTGTAATTTTCTCTTTGTTGGATTTTTGTGTGGTTTAGGTATCAGGGCATTTTTGGCTTTGTAAAAAGAATTAGACAATGTTCCTTTAGTTTTTATTTTGTATAATAATTTGAGGAGTATTGGCATTAATTTTTCTTTGAATTCTGGGCAGAATCTATCTGACCCTGAGCTTCCTTTGTTTTGGAAACTTTTAATTACTACTTCTATTTCACTAGGGGTTCTGGCGCTGTTTAAATTGCTTATATGCTATGGAATTGCCTCTTCGAACTGTCTTCATTTTATCCCATAGGTTTGGGTGTGTTGTGTTTTTATTTTAATTGAATTATAAAAAGCCTTTTAGTTTTCTTCTTAATTTCTGCCTCCACTTTTCATTCAGTAGTGAGTTGTATATTTCCATGAATTTGTATACTTCCTGTTATTGTTGATATTCAGCTTTCATCCTTGGTGGTCAGAATGTAGGGTATTATTTCAATTTTCTTATATCTGTTGAGACTTGATTTGTGTCCAAGTATGCTGTTAATTTTAGAGAAAGTTCTATGAGAATACAGTATATTCTTTTGTGTTTGGATGAAACACTCTGTATATATCTGCTAGATGCACTTGATTTATGACATCATTCAACTCCAGCATTTCTCTGTTTGGTTTTGGTTTTTGTCCAGATGACCTGTCTATTGGCAAAGTGTGGTATTAAAGTCACCCACTATTGGGGGCTAGAGAGATTGCTCAGTGGTTAAGAACACTGACTGCTCTTTCAGAGGACCCAGGTTCAATTCCCAGCACCCACATGGCATCTCACAATTGTTTATAACTCCAATATTCAACACATTCATACAGATATACATGCAGGCAAAACACCAATGCACACAAAAGTAAAAATAAATTATTTTTTAAAATATGATGAAGGTAAAGTCATCCACTATTACTGGTTGAAGGTCAACAAGTGGTAGTGTTTTTAGTTTTGTTTGTTTGTTTGTTTGTTTTGTTTTGTTTTATAAGTCCTGGGTATCTTTGCATTTGGTACATGAATGTTTATATCTTCTCTACCCCAAGAGTGGGGTCCTCAGAGCTTTGGAAGTATTGAGGGAAAGAGGAGTTCCTGCAAGTTGGTTGTAGTAAGACAAAGAATAATCTGGAGAGACAGGATAAAAAGTTTATGGGTACTCTTAAAAGTTTATGAGTCTGTAACAAAAACCAGAGTCTCCAGTGAACTGAGTTGAGGTGGAAGAGGGGAACCTGCAAGCATGTGGTTGATGGTGTCTGGAAGAGGCATATTGTTCGTGTTTGTGGTATTTGTCCTGGCATCTAGACATCTAAAGTAATGATATTTAAAGTTTTTCTTTTTATTTATTTATTTTTTAAAGATTTTATTTATTTATTATGTACACAGTGCTCTGCCTCTATGTCTGCCTGTGCACCAGAAGAGAGCACCAGATCTCATCATGGTTGTGAGCCACCATGTGGTTGTGGAAATTGAACTCAGGACTTCTGGAAGAGCAGCCAGTGCTCTTTACCTCTGAGCCATCTCTCCAGCCCTTGAAGTTTTTGTTTGTTTGTTTGTTTGGTTGGTTGGTTGGTTGGTTGGTAGTGTGTGTGTGTGTGTGTGTGTGTGTGTGTGTGTGTGTGTGTATTTGGTCTTGTCTCTATTTGGTGTGCATTCTTTTCTATGGTTCCTGTTGCCTACCCTATATCCTAGGCAAGTGGAATTCTTAGTGGAGAATGTTTCTTCCTGTCAACCAGTGACATAAAGAATGAAGATAGGCTAGAACAGAAGTCCACAGTAACGAGCTATGAGGATCCTGGGTCTGCACCGAGAAGTGGAGTATCCAGGGAATGGGAGCTGAATGCAGGGTTTCTGCACACAGAGTGCTACAGGACTATGAGTAAGTCTGAAGAGACCAGAGTAGAGGGCAAAAAATATAGTGAAAATCTACTGTGTCTCAGTTTCTGTGAGTTTATATGTGCATCAGTCCTACTGTATTTAAGCCTTGTTGTTCTCCAGCTCCTCTAACTTTCGTAATCTTTCTGCCTTCACTTACACAGAGCTCCCTAAGCCCCGAGGGAACATTCCATTTAGGACTGAGTTTTCCAATGTCTGTCACTCTCTGCACATTGTCCATTTGTGGGTCTCTGTTTGTTCCCACCTACTGCAGACCGAAGTTTCTCTGATGATGACTGTGCAAGACACTGACCTATGATTAGGAGACATTTTATTGCTGTGTAACTTAATCATCACAGTAGAATCTTGTTTTCCCTTAGGGTCCCAGGTCTACATAGTCTCAGGGGATTTGACACCTTCACAGCATGCACATAAAATAGAATGTAAATGATCCATTTTCTGCTTATTACCAGAAACTCATCTTAGAATGAAAAAGAGATGGCACATGAAAGCTTGGAAAAATCATTCCAATCAATTAAATGGGATCAGGAAGCAAGCAGGGATCTCTTTCCTAATAACAAGCATAATAGACTTCAAACTAAAACTAATCAGAGGAGACAAGGAAGGCTATTTCATTCTAATTAAGGGAACAATTAACAAAGAAGGCATGATGTATAGTCCTAAGAACATATGCACCAAACATATGGAGCACCCAGTTTCATAAAGGGCCTTCTACTGGATTAAAGACATAGCTTAGAGATGGAGAGATGGGTCAGTGGTTAAGAGTGCTGCCTGCTCTTCCAAAGATCCTGAGTTCAATTCCCAGCACCCACATGGTGGCTAACAACCATCTGTAATGGGGTCTGGTGCCCTCTTCTGGCCTGCAGTCATACACACAGATAGAATATTGTATACATAATAAACAAATAAATAAATAAAAGACATAGCTTAATGTCAACCCATTAATAATAATTGATTGTAATACCCCCACTTTCTCTAATGCACACAAAGGTCATCTGAATAAAAATAATAAATGGCATCATATGCAATAAAAGTTAAAATGGACATCAAATAAGTACACAAATTAATGGAGATTAAACAATGCATCACTGAATGATGAATAGAAAATAGAAAAAAAAATATCCTGGAACTAAACAAAAATGAAAATACAGCAAAAAAAAAAAACCTCTGTCCTATTTTAAAATAAATCAGAAAGAGCAAAAAAAGACTTACTGACACAACCCAAAAACCTGGAAAAAATAAGAAAAACCAATCCAAAGTACATTAGATAGCAAGAAATAAATATCAAAGCAAATATAGAAGCAAAGAGAACAATAAAAGAATCAGTGGATCTAAGAGAAGATCCTCGAGATAATAAACAAGAAAATCAAAAGAACCTTGGCCCAACTAGTCCAAAGAAAAAGACGACCCAAATTAGCAGAATCAGAAATAAACCGAGACACAATGGCATAAAAGAAATTCAGAATATACATGGGAATACTTTAACACCATGCACTCCATTATTTTGGAAAATCTAAAATAAATAGATATATTTCTACATTCATACAAACCAGCAAAGTTAAACCAAGAAAAGGTTAATAACCTAAACAGATCCATAATAAATGAGGAGATTGAAACAGTAATAAAAAGTCTTCCAACTAAAAGAGAAAATCTCATGTCAAGGTAGATTCATAGCATAATTCTGACAGACTTACATAGAAGATCTATATCCAATTCTACTTAAATTATTATTATTTTATTTTGATTTTTCAGACAAGGTTTCTCTGTGTAATAGCACTAGCTATTCTTAATAAAATCATAACAAACTGAATACAGGCATATAAAAAAATATTATCTACCAAGACCAAGTTGAATTTATCACAGACATTCAGAGACAGTTCAACACATGAAAATCACTATCAGTGTAATAAGTCACACAAATGGATTTAATGACAAAAATCACATGGTCATTTCAATAGATGCGGAAAATGTTTTTGACAAAATTCAACATGTGTTCATGATAAGGGGCTAGCGAGACAGGAGGGAATATACCTCAATATCATAAAGACTAAATATGACAAACCCACACTCAACATCCTAAATGGGAAAAATTCAAAGCAATACTATTAAAATCAGGAATGAGACAACGCTGCCCACATCTCCACTCCTCTTCAATACAGTATCTGAAGCACAAAGCTGGAGCAATAAGGCAAGAGAAGGAAAGTAAAGGGGTAGAAATAGGAAAAGAAGTAAAACTATCCCAGTTTGCAGATGATATGATATTCCAAAAATTCCATCAAAAAGCACCTTCTAGAAATGATCAACAATTTCAGCAAGGTGGCAAAATACAAAATAAACTTATCAAAATTAATAGCTTTTCTATATGCCAACAATTAACTTGCTGAGAAAGCTATCACAGACATACTCCAATTCACAATAGTCTCACAGACAATGAAATATCTACGAATAAACCTAAGTAAGGAGATAAAATGTGTCTGTATTAAATCTCTGGAGAAAGAGGTTGAGAAAGACATTGGCCGAGACACTGGAACATCATATCTCATGCTCAAGGATCAATAGGCCTAGTGCTGTAAAAATGATCACCCTACCCAAACCTATTAAAGGTCCATTGCCATCTGCATAAAAATTCCCATCTCATTTCCCCAAAGAAACTGAAATTCATATGGAACCACCAAAAAAAACCCTGATAACCAAAGTTATCCTTGACAAAAACAAAACAACACAACAGCAAAACCAAAAATGAGGGAGCAATTACCATTCCAGATTTCAGAACATATTACAGAGCCAAAGTAATAAAACAGAATGGAACTGGCACAGAAATAGGCATATAGATCAATTAAACAAAATAGAAGACCCAAACATGAGTATACACAAAATACAGTCTTCTGATAATTTATGAAGATGCCAGAAACACACACTGGAGAAAGGACAGACCCTCATCAATTCTGGAAAATCTGAATGTCTACATGTAGAAGGATGAAATAAGACCCACGTCTACCATCTTGAACAAAAGCTCATTTCAAATGCACCCCAGACCTCAGGGTAAAACCTGAAACACTGAAACTGCTGGAAGACTACAAAGGCAAGACTACAGGATGGAGGTGTAGGAAAGGGCCTTCTAAATAGAGCTCCAGTGCCCAGGAATTAACCAACAATGACCAGTGGGATCTTATAAAACCAAAGGGCTTCTGCCCAATCAAAAAAACAAAAAAAGAAAAACAACAATTGAGTAAAGAGGAGGCCAGTGGAGTGGGGGAGAATCTTTCCAGCTATTCATTTGATAAAGCGTTGACAGTAAAGAATACAAAAAAAAAAAAAAAAAAAACAAGTCAAAACATTAAAGACCCAGAAGAAGAATTCTCAGACAGAGATATAAGAATGGCTAATATTGTGGCAAATGTTCATCCTCCTTAGCAATTAGGGGAAAGCAAATAGAAACAACTTTGAGATTTCATCTCACCCCAGGCTAAAGGCAAAGGTCTCTCTCTCACACACACAAAGCTGGAGAAAATGTGGGGGATGGGAGCCTCATTTACTCCTGGTGGGTTGTAAACTGGTGCATTCACTCTAGAACAGCTTGGAGAATTGTCAACAGGCTAAAAATGAATGCAGCACATGGCTCAGCTATGCCACTGCTTGGCATATTCTCAGAGGACGTGACATCCTACCCCACTGATATTTCCTCAGACATGTTTGTTGCTCTTCATAATAATTATGAAATGGAAACAACCTAAATAATTTTCAACTGACAAGGGATAATGGAGATGTGGGACATTAACACTATACAATGCTATTCTGTATTTTAAAAAATGAAATCGTGACATATGCAGGTAAATGGATGGACATAGAAAGCATTGTATTCAGTGAGGTAAATCAGATCCCAAAAGACTGCATGTTCTTGCTCCTCTATTTTAAAGCTCCCAAACTCCAGATGTGAGCATACAACCCAGAATAACTGCAGAAACTAGGAAGGTGAAAAGGGACTATGACAAGCTGTCTTAAAGTTTCCACTTCTGAGATTAAAGCAGCATGGTCAAATGCAGCTTTGAGAGGAAAGGGCTTGTTTAAATTTACATCACTGGGGGAGCAGGAACTGAAGCAGAGAGTTGCCTGTATCTACCTCCCAAGTGCTGGGATTACAAGCATGTACCACCACACCCAAGTAACGGTCTATTTGTTAACAAAACTTTTCAGTGTCATTTCAGACTGTTTTGGGAGCAATATCCAGTAAAATAAGGTCTAGTTGATTAGAGCCACCCCCAAGATCCCAGCGTAGAAGGGAAAACCTATCCTCCAGGTCTCTTTAACAATGCGACATAGCAGGAGTAAAATTAATGAAGGCAGAATGGAAGGAGGCGTGGTCAGAAGATGTGACCTTTATGATTTGATATCAACACCGGTGATTATAGAAAGAACAAAGAAGCAGATGAACTAACACTTCTGTAATTACAAGGCCTATGTGTTAGGAAGAAAGGCCCATAAAGCTAGCCTCTGTGCAGGGTGTGGAGATGGGGCTATCTAGCTCTCCTGCCTTCGATTACACCACCTGGGAAGCTTGAGAAGGCTCGTCTGAGAAAACAGTATTGGGGTTAGGTCTAGTGGAAACACCTAGGCATGGGCTTGGAAGCATGAATTTCCTAAGGTACCTATTTGTGCAGAGACCTTAGTCAGGGAGAAGCTGCATCTAAGGCACTGGATCATGTGAGGCTGAGAGTAGGTTCCAGTTGACACTCAAAGGCAGACCAGAGCAGGGCCAGGATGCTCCTCTAGGCCATCCTGATGATGACTTTTTCTTCCCAGGAAGGCTGTTTCCATACAGAAGAAACAGAAGCTTAGGGTAACGATGAAGGTGGAGATGTAGAGAAGAGGACCCACTTAAGAGACTGGACGAAAAGACAGAGCAAGCTGGTGAAGGAGACAAGAAAAAGGAACAGGGAAGACTGTATCTGGTAGTTGAGGGAGTCTGCTTTACCAGTGATGACTTCTTTCTTGGGGTGACTCACAGTTCTGAGTAACTGTTTTGTCACTGCCTTTTTCCATCATGAGAAATAGGGAACGACCAAATCCTGGGTACACCTTGTAATCCTACCTCCATTCTCACAATCTTGAGATGATTGAGAGTGGGTGGGAAGGCAGAGGAAGAAGCCAGTAGGCAAGGTTGGCCAGAGGGCAAGGAACGTGAAGGAAAGATTCTTTTTTTTTAAAGATTTATTTATTTATTGTGTATTGGGCCAGTAGAAAGCACCGGATTTCATTACAGATGGTTGTGAGCCACCATGTGGTTGCTGCCAATTGAACTCAGGACCTTTAGACGAGCAGGTGGTGCTTTTAACCACTGAGCCATCTCTCCAGCCCCTGAAGGAAAGATTCTTGATTGCAGATATCCTGCTTGTTTCTCCTGTGCTATGGCCCAAAGAGTGTGCACATCTTGTCACTCTTAGCTTTTCTTCACATCAGATTGCCACACGCCTTCAATTTGCACAAACCATGATGTAGTGCAATAAAATAAAACACACCTGTACTCTCCTGAAACGGAGGCAGGAAGACAGAGAGACAAGGCCAGCAGAGAACAGATCAGGTTAGGGGGAAAGTGTCTGGGGACCCCTGATACAGGAGATTTGGGGATAGGAATGCTGTGAAGGAACTTAGCCCACCCGGTCTTATCCTCTCAGTGTACTGATTTGAGAATCATGTCTATCCTTATTTATTCTAAACGTGTGGAGATCTGGAAGGAGTCAGAAGTGTAAAACAAAGTAGCACCTGCAGATAGCCAAGCTAGCCAGGTCGAAACTTTTCTCCTTTCCTCCATTGCATTTTTAATATCATTGAAGTTTTAATAAAATTACGACGTTTGTCTCACTTTTAACATTGAGATGGCAAACCGGTCTCAACCTCTTTCTTAATGCATGGGAAAGCAGGTTGAGAGAAGTTGATTGCTCTGGGGGGTGCTGATTAAAGCTGCATTCCAACAATCAACCACTAGGGGGTGACTTTGTAAAAGAATAATTCCTTTGCCAGAGCCTGCTCTTCCGGATTGGGCGGTCGCTTTGCCAAAAACGCAGACCTGTTCTCCTCAAGCAGCGTGAAAAGAAAAGGGCAGAAGTCGAAGCCTAGGGCTGTGTAAACCTCTGGCGCCATGTGGAACGTATCGTGCCTGTTGTTTTGGGTGTTCGCGTGGGTCTGGGTACAATCAGAAGGTGAGTAGAAGTGCGCACAGAATGGTCTGGAGAAGGAGGAAGAGAGTGTGAGGCTAGCAGAGCTGTGCTCCTGGGTGGGTGGAGGTGGACCCTGGCTGGCTTGAAGTGCACTGGTGGGAAGAAAGTATGCTGATCTGGCTAAGACCTAAATGCAGTTCTGAACCCTACTCTCCCTTTGAAAGCCCATTAAGGCTTTTTCCTAACAACCTGCCTGCTGAATTGGACACTTACTGTGATCATTCGGTTTTCATTGTTTCCAGCCCAGCAAAAGAATTTCCCCTTCAGGATCCTGCAGATCTCTTCCTTCCCAAACAGTAGTAACTCAAGCACAGATGGCTTGGCCTGGCTGGGGGATCTGCAAACTCATCGGTGGAGTAAGGCCTCGGACACCATTGACTTCGTGAAGCCCTGGTCCCAGGGCAAATTCAGTGACCAACAGTGGGAGAACTTGCAGCGGATTTTTCAAATTTATCGATTAAGCTTTACCAGGGACGTACAGGAATTTGTCAAAATGCTGCCTAATATACACTGTGAGTGGAGGGATGGAGCCCTGAAAAGGTACCTAGTGGATGAGAGAGAAACCCAGACCCCAACTGGATAACTGTGGGCCTTCTTGATGAGATTTTCTTTTTTCTCCACCCTTAAGATTTTCACTTCTGTCTAGAGGGATCCTTGTCTCTTCTGAAAATAATCCCTGTCTCTGCTCCAGGACCCGCAATCATTTCCCTCAACAGGGACAAACTGTTATCTCCATGCCAATTTTTTCTCCTTTCTTCCAAACTTTAACCATTCTTGAATCTCAACACACTGCCCTTTACAGATCCTGTTGAGATCCAGATGTCTGCTGGGTGTGACGTGTACTCTGAGAATGCTTCAGAAAGCTTTTTATATGCAACATTTCAAGGAGAATATATCCTGAGTTTTCAGGGAACTTCCTTTCAGAAGGCCCCAGATGCTCCAACTTGGACAGAGTTGGTTATTAAAGTGCTCAATGGTGATCAAGGGACAACGAAAACAGCACAATGGCTTCTGTATGACATCTGCCCCAAGTTTGTCCATGGCCTCTTGGAGGCAGGGAAGGCAGAGCTAGAGAAACAAGGTCAGCCTGCTAGCCTCACCCCGGCTCTCCCTATGTTTCTGCATCTCTGTAAACATTAGAGGAAGGGCAAGGCCTAGAAGGAGGTGAATAAGACATGTGGGGTTTATTCTTGTCACTGGCACTCACTCTTATTGAGTTAAATAAACACTGGGGATCAGAACTGAGCCAGGTGGTATTTGAGACATGCTATATCAGCTGAACTCAGGGTGTTCTAGAGTACAGAGAAGGACTGTTCCTGGAACACTTGGATCAAGGAAGGGGTAGAAATGTCAGGGAAGGTTTCCCTAGTCACAGTGATACAAATGGATTTAAACTAATAGGCAACATCATCTCCAGAAGGGGACCTGTGGAAAGCATGAACTTGATAGGAATTCTGGAGCCTCTAATATAAATGTTTTTGCTCTAAGATATTTTTATTCTCTTTCTGGGTGCAGAGAAGCCTGAGGTCTGGTTGTCCAGTGGCCTCAGTCCTAAACATGGTCATCTACAGTTGGTATGTCATGTCTCTGGCTTCTACCCAAAGCCTGTGTGGGTGATGTGGATGCAGGGTGAGCAGGAGCAAAATAGTACTCAGACAAGTGCCTACCTGCCCAATGCTGATGAGACATGGTATCTCCAAGCAACCCTGGATGTGGAGGCTGGAAAGGAGGCTGGCCTGGCCTGCTGCGTGAAACATAGCAGTCTAGGAGGACAGAATAAAATCTGCCGTTCACGTAAGAAAAAAACCTGTATCCTGGGTGAGAGCAAGTAGAGGTACCATTCAAGCTTGGAGTAAGAACTAAACAAACTGAGTTTCAGATATGAAACCCCTAACTATTATAGGAGAGAGAGAAGAGGGAATTCTAGATACAAAAATCAATCCCAGTAAATTTGAGTTAAGATGTTCTGTATATGTGAGAAGAATGTATACCAAGAAACTCAGAAGACCCAGAGGCAAAGGGCAAATAAAGAAGTTCAGGAGGATACACGCCCCAGGATAGAGGATCCAAGCCCAAGGAATAGCTGTAGGTTATTGATGCCTCCTATGTGTGCACTGACCACTCTGTTACCAACATATCAGTTCATCACTTAGCTTTGAAGCAAATACTGCTATTCTGATTTTATAGATAAAGAAGTCAGTGCTAGGATAAGGTAACCAACCAAAGTCATTCAGGAAATTCAAGAGCTGGGGTAAACAGATTCACATCTGTCTGGAGAGCATACAGTCAAATCCTGACAATAGATGGTCAGTCTAAACTCACGAAGACTAAAAGAATAGAGTTTAAATAAAGAAAAAAACCAATGGCATGGCTTCCTCACATGTGCTTAGAATAGGGAACTTGAAATATGTCTGGGTTCCTTGTTTAGTGATACCTTGCATTCTTCCAAAGCAGGTGGCAGACATTTATCCATGGGTATTATCATCGTGGTAGTACTAGTAGTACTAGTACCAATATGTGCTCTAATCTGTTATGTGATCTACACCAAGAAGCGCCGGTAAGTCTCCCCTTTCCTGTGTTCCTTTTTTCAGTATCTTTGTTTTGTTACCACCTTTTCTTTCCTAATGGCCTCTCTCTTTTTTCTCAGCTCCTATCAAGACATCCGGTAGGTCTTCCTTACACCTGCCTTTTCTGAGACTCAGACCTTCTGGCTTCTAGGACTTCAGTCATGGTTGCTGAGGACCTGAGGAGGGTAAAACAACCTTGAAGAAAGTGAAGAGCAATGGCGCCCCCATTCAGTATTTATTTTATAAATTAATTTCTTTTTAATTGTATTACAAGTTTATAAAAGCCCAGGTGGTTTGGAACAAATACAATTGCAAATAAACATACCTGCCAAAAACGAGCTGTGGGCAGTATTTTATGGGATTTGCACTGAACTGGAAAGCACAGATTCTGCCCAAACCAATGGTTCCAAGTTTGTTGAAAAATGTAAAGTCTAATGCCAACATGGCTGAACTCTACAGGTTTCAAAAAACCTAGAAATACTTATTTGAGAGGAGCGGTGACATACAGATATTAAAGTAAACTCAAATATTTGCAAATATCAGTATTCTTTGATATCTTACATCCACATCTGATGGATGTCCATCTAATGACAACCCAAGGGCTTCCAGTTTGTGGCTCTTTAAAAGAAAATATTTGTCCTAAATGCCATAATGACAATCTTAGGACAGAGTCTCGATTGTAAACATGCATTCAGGACTAAAGGGTGTGTTCTCTTTAAAATAAAATTTAGGAGGGCTCTTGGGGATTTACTTGGAATCACTGTATTTAAAAAAAGAAGTCATAGTGTATACCTACTTACCTTGAGATATTTCCTTCAAACACTGCTATAATTTCATTTGAAATGTATCCCAACAGACCATTTATTAAAGGTCAAGTTACCAGCCCATGGCACTATCAGGAAGTAGTACTGACATTAGCAGGTGAGGCCCAGTAGAAAGGAGTTGACATAATGAGTTCATACAGTCATAGTAGGACACAAAGTCTCTTTTGCAGTAATGTAATTCATAGATTTAGAAGGGAACTCAAGGCCTTTTTTTTTTCTAGTCTGAGATATGCTTTCTTTTCTCCATTTTATTTATTTATTCATTCATTCATTCATTCATTCATTCATTCATTTATTGCTTCTTTGTCAAAAGTCAGGTGTTTGTAGGTGCATAGATTGATATCTGGTCTTCGACTCAGTTCCATTGGTTCTCCTGTCTGTTTTTATGTCAATGCCAGGCTGTTTTTCAGTACTGTAGCTCTGTAGTAGAGTTTGAAGTCAGGGATTGTGATGCCTCCAGAAGTTCTTTTATTGTATAGAATTGTTTTGCCTATCCTGGGTTTTTTGCTTTTCCATAAGAAGTTGAGTATTGTTCTTTCAAGGTCTGTGAAGATTTTTCTGGGATTTTAATGGGCTTTGCATTAAATTTGTAAATTGCTTTTGGTAAGATTGCCATTTTTATTATGTTAATTCTACCTACCCAAGAGCATGGGAGATTTTTCCATTTTCTGGTGTCTTCTTCAATTTCTTTCTTCAAAGACTTAAAGTTCTTGTCATAATGGTGATGGGCGGAGAAATCAGGTACTTAAAAGACATCTCACACTGGCTCAGAATTGAAAGTTAGACCGTTATTTACCTGCGCGCGGGGGGGGGGGGGGGGTACTTACAACACCATCCAAAAACAATCCTACCAGCCAAGCAGGATCTAGGGGGATGCAAGAATGGGACTTTAGTTTGAAGTCTATTTTGGATATTAGGATAGCTATACCAGCTTGTTTCTTAGGTCCATTTGATTGGGATTCGTTTTCCCAACCCTTTACTCTGAGGTGATGTCTGTCTTTAACATTAAGGTGTGTTTCTTGTATGCAGCAGAAGCATGGATTCTGTTTTTGTATCTAATCTGTTAGCCTGCATATTTTTATAGGTGAATTGAGTTCATTTATATTAAGGGATATTAATGACCAGTGATTGCTAGCTCCGGTTATTTTAGATTTCATTGTTAGAGATGTTATCATGTGTGTTTTTTCTTCTTTGGGATTTGTTGCACTGCGATCATCTGTTGTCTGTGTTTTTGTGTCTGCTCCCACAGAGGTCGCTGCCTGAGAGCTGCTGCAGAAAATATTTTTGACAAAATTCAACATGCCTTAATGATAGAGTGCTAGAGAGAGCAGGAGGGAATATACCTCAATATCATAAAGACTAAGTATGACAAGCCCACACTCAACATCCTAAATGGGAAAAATTCAAAGCAATACTATTAAAATCAGGAATGAGACAACGCTGCCCACATCTCCACTCCTCTTCAATACAGTATCTGAAGCACAAAGCTGGAGCAATAAGGCAAGAGAAGGAAAGTAAAGGGGTAGAAATAGGAAAAGAAGTAAAACTATCCCAGTTTGCAGATGATATGATATTCCAAAAATTCCATCAAAAAGCACCTTCTAGAAATGATCAACAATTTCAGCAAGGTGGCAAAATACAAAATAAACTTACATACTCCAATTCACAATAGTCTCACAGACAATGAAATATCTACGAATAAAACTAAGTAAGGAGATAAAATGTGTCTGTAATAAATCTCTGGAGAAAGAGATTGAGAAAGACATTGGCCAAGACACTGGAGCATCGTATCTCATGCTCAAGGATCAATATGCCAAGTGCTGTAAAAATGATCACCCTACCCAAACCTATTAAGTTCCAATGCTGTCTGCATAAAAATTCCCATCTCATTTCCCCAAAGAAACTGAAATTCATATGGAACCACCAAAAAAAAAACCCTGATAACCAAAGTAATCCTTGACAAAAACAAAACAACACAACAGCAAAACCAAAAATGAGGGAGCAATTACCATTCCAGATTTCAGAACATATTACAGAGCCAAAGTAATAAAACAGAATGGAACTGGCACAGAAATAGGCATATAGATCAATTAAACAAAATAGAAGACCCAAACATGAGTATACACAAATTACAGTCTTCTGATAATTGACAAAGATGGCAGAAACACACACTGGAGAAAGGACAGCACCCTCAGGAATTCTGGAAAATCTGAATGTCTACATGTAGAAGGATGAAATAAGACCCACGTCTACCATCTTGCACAAAAGCTCATTTCAAATGCACCCCAGACCTCAGGGTAAAACCTGAAACACTGAAACTGCTGGAAGACTACAAAGGCAAAACTACAGGATGGAGGTGTAGGAAAGGGCCTTCTAAATAGAGCTCCAGTGTCCAGGAATTAACCAACAATGACCAGTGGGATCTTATAAAACCAAAGGGCTTCTGCCCAATCAGAAAAACAAACAAACAAACAAAAAAACACAATTGAGTAAAGAGGAGGTCAGTAGAGTGGGGGAGAATCTTTCCAGCTATTCATTTGATAGAGCGTTAACAGCAAAAGAATACAAAAAAAAAAAAAACAAGTCAAAACATTAAAGACCCAGAAGAAGAATTCTCAGACAGATAAATAAGAGTGGCTAATATTCAGGCAAATGTTCATCCTCCTTAGCAATTAGCGGAATGCAAATAGAAACAACTTTGCTAAGATCTCTAACACACACACACACACACACACACACACACACACACACACACAGCTGGAGAAAATGTGGGGGATGGAGACTATCATTCACTCCTGGTGATTTGTAAACTACTGCATTCACTCTAGAACACAGTTTGGAGAATTCTCAAGAGGCTAAATATAAATGCAGCACATGGCCCAGCTATGCCACTGCTTGGCATATGTTTAGAGCATGTGACATCCTACCCCACTGATACTTCCTCAGACATGTTTGTTGCTCTTCATAAGAACTAGGAAATGGAAACAACCTAAATAATTTTCAACTGACAAGGGATAATGGAGATGTGGGACATTAACACTATACAATGCTATTCTGTATTTTAAAAAATGAAATCGTGACATATGCAGGTAAATGGATGGACATAGAAAGCATTGTATTCAGTGAGGTAAATCAGATCCCAAAAGACTGCATGTTCTTGCTCCTCTATTTTAAAGCTCCCAAACTCCAGATGTGAGCATACAACCCAGAATAACTGCAGAAACTAGGAAGGTGAAAAGGGACTATGACAAGCTGTCTTAAAGTTTCCACTTCTGAGATTAAAGCAGCATGGTCAAATGCAGCTTTGAGAGGAAAGGGCTTGTTTAAATTTACATCACTGGGGGAGCAGGAACTGAAGCAGAGAGTTGCCTGTATCTACCTCCCAAGTGCTGGGATTACAAGCATGTACCACCACACCCAAGTAACGGTCTATTTGTTAACAAAACTTTTCAGTGTCATTTCAGACTGTTTTGGGAGCAATATCCAGTAAAATAAGGTCTAGTTGATTAGAGCCACCCCCAAGATCCCAGCGTAGAAGGGAAAACCTATCCTCCAGGACTCTTTAACAATGCGACATAGCAGGAGTAAAATTAATGAAGGCAGAATGGAAGGAGTCGTGATCAGGAGATGTGACTTTTATGATTTGATATCAACACCGGTGATTATAGAAAGAACAAAGAAGCAGATGATCTAACACTTCTGTAATTACAAGGCCTATGTGTTAGGAAGAAAGGCCCATAAAGCTAGCCTCTGTGCAGGGTGTGGAGATGGGGCTGCCTAGCTCTCCAGCCTTCGCTTACACCACCTGGGAAGCTTGAGAAGGCTCGTCTGAGAAAACAGCATTGGGGCTTGGTCTAGTGGAAACACCTAGGCATGGGCTTGGAAGCATGAATTTCCTAAGGTACCTATTTGTGCAGAGACCTTAGTCAGGGAGAAGCTGCATCTAAGGCACTGGATCATGTGAGGCTGAGAGTAGGTTCCAGTTGACACTCAAAGGCAGACCAGAGCAGGGCCAGGATGCTCCTCTAGGCCATCCTGATGATGACTTTTTCTTCCCAGGAAGGCTGTTTCCATACAGAAGAAACAGAAGCTTAGGGTAACGATGAAGGTGGAGATGTAGAGAAGAGGACCCACTTAAGAGACTGGACGAAAAGACAGAGCAAGCTGGTGAAGGAGACAAGAAAAAGGAACAGGGAAGACTGTATCTGGTAGTTGAGGGAGTCTGCTTTACCAGTGATGACTTCTTTCTTGGGGTGACTCACAGTTCTGAGTAACTGTTTTGTCACTGCCTCTTTCCATCATGAGAAATAGAAAATGACCAAATCCTGGGTACACCTTGTAATCCTACCTCCATTCTCACAAACTTGAGATGATTGAGAGTAGGTGGGAAGGCAGAGGAAGAAGCCAGTAGGCAAGGTTGGCCAGAGGGCAGGGAACCTGAAGGAAAGATTCTTGATTGCAGATTTCCTGCTTGTTTCTCCTGTGCTATGGCCCAAAGAGTGTGCACATCTTGTCACTCTTAGCTTTTCTTCACATCAGATTGCCACACGCCTTCAATTTGCACAAACCATGATGTAGTGCAATAAAATAAAACACACCTGTACTCTCCTGAAACGGAGGCAGGAAGACAGAGAGACAAGGCCAGCAGAGAACAGATCAGGTTAGGGGGAAAGTGTCTGGGGACCCCTGATACAGGAGATTTGGGGATAGGAATGCTGTGAAGGAACTTAGCCCACCCGGTCTTATCCTCTCAGTGTACTGATTTGAGAATCATGTCTATCCTTATTTATTCTAAACGTGTGGAGATCTGGAAGGAGTCAGAAGTGTAAAACAAAGTAGCACCTGCAGATAGCCAAGCTAGCCAGGTCGAAACTTTTCTCCTTTCCTCCATTGCATTTTTAATATCATTGAAGTTTTAATAAAATTACGACGTTTGTCTCACTTTTAACATTGAGATGGCAAACCGGTCTCAACCTCTTTCTTAATGCATGGGAAAGCAGGTTGAGAGAAGTTGATTGCTCTCAGGGGTGCTGATTAAAGCTGCATTCCAACAATCAACCACTAGGGGGTGACTTTGTAAAAGAATAATTCCTTTGCCAGATCCTGTGCTTCCGTATTTGGCAGGCTCTTTGCACAAAGCCCAGAGCTGTTCTCCTGAGGCACTGCAAAGAGAAAGTGGAGAAGTCGGAGCCTACTGCTGTGTAAACCTCTCTCACCATGTGGTACCTACCATGCCTGTTGTTTTGGGTGTTCCCCTGGGTCTGGATACAATCTGAAGGTGAGTAGAAGAGGGCACAGAATGGTCTGGAGAAGAAAGAAGAGAGGGCTGGGCTAGCAGTGTTTTCGTCCTGGGTGGGTCGAGGTGGACCTTGGCAGGCTCCAAGCACATTGGTGGGCAGAACAGATGCTGATCCCGCTCAGAGCTAAATGCAGTTCTGACTGGTACTGTCCCTTTTAAAGCACAGGTAAGGCGTTTGCCTAACAACCTTTGCTGCTGACTTAGATTCTTACTGTCCTTATTTGGTTTTCATTGTTTCCAGCCCAGCAAAAGAATTTCCCCTTCAGGATCCTGCAGATCTCTTCCTTCCCAAACAGTAGTAGCTCAAGCACGGATGGCTTGGCCTGGCTGGGGGATCTGCAAACACATCGGTGGAGTAACGCCTCAGACACCATTGACTTCGTGAAGCCCTGGTCCCAGGGCAAATTCAGTGACCAACAGTGGGAGAACTTGCAGCGGATTTTTCAAATTTATCGATTAAGCTTTACCAGGGACGTACAGGAATTTGTCAAAATGCTGCCTAATATACACTGTGAGTGGAGGGATGGAGCCCTGAAAAGGTACCTAGTGGATGAGAGAGAAACCCAGACCCCAACTGGGTAACTGTGGGCCTTCTTGATGAGATTTCTTTTTTCTCCACCCTTAAGATTTTCACCTCTGTCTAGAGGGATCCTTGTCTCTTCTGAAAATAATCCCTGTCTCTGCTCCAGGACCCGCAATCATTTCCCTCAACAGGGACAAACTGTTATCTCCATGCCAATTTCTTCTCCTTTCTTCCAAACTTTAACCAGTCTTGAATCTCTACACACTCCCCTTTACAGATCCTGTTGAGATCCAGATGTCTACTGGATGTGACGTGTACTCTGAGAATGCTTCAGAAAGCTTTTTATATGCAACATTTCAAGGAGAATATATCCTGAGTTTTCAGGGAACTTCCTTTCAGAAGGCCCCAGAAGCCCCACCTTGGACAGAGTTGGTTATTAAAGTGCTCAACAGTGATCAAGGGACAATGGAAACCCTCCAATGGCTTCTGAATGACATCTGGCCCAAGTTTGTCCATGGCCTCCTGGAAGCAGGGAAGGCAGAGCTAGAGAAACAAGGTCAGTCTGCTAGCCTCATCCCGGCTCTCCCTATATTTTTCCATTCCTGTATGCTTTAGAGAAAGAACAAGGCCTAGGAAGAGGTGAATAAGACATGTGGGGTTTATTCTTGTCACTGGCACTCACTCTGGATTCTATAAATTGAGTTAAATAAACACTGGGGATCAGAAATGAGCCAGGTGGTATTTGAGACATGCTATATCAGCTGAACTCAGGGTGTTCTAGAGTACAGAGAAGGACTGTTCCTGGAACACTTGCATCGGGGAAGGGGTAGAAATGTCAGGGAAGGTTTCCCTAGTCACAGTGATACAAATGGATTTAAACTAATAGGCAACATCATCTCCAGAAGGGGACCTGTGAAAAGCATGAACTTGATAGGAATTCTGGAGCCTCTAATATAAATGTTTTTGCTCTAAGATATTTTTATTCTCTTTCTGGGTGCAGAGAAGCCTGAGGTCTGGTTGTCCAGTGGCCTCAGTCCTAAACATGGTCATCTACAGTTGGTATGTCATGTCTCTGGCTTCTACCCAAAGCCTGTGTGGGTGATGTGGATGCAGGGTGAGCAGGAGCAAAATAGTACTCAGACAAGTGCCTACCTGCCCAATGCTGATGAGACATGGTATCTCCAAGCAACCCTGGATGTGGAGGCTGGAAAGGAGGCTGGCCTGGCCTGCTGCGTGAAACATAGCAGTCTAGGAGGACAGAATAAAATCTGCCGTTCACGTAAGAAAAAAACCTGTATCCTGGGTGAGAGCAAGTAGAGGTACCATTCAAGCTTGGAGTAAGAACTAAACAAACTGAGTTTCAGATATGAAACCCCTAACTATTATAGGAGAGAGAGAAGAGGGAATTCTAGATACAAAAATCAATCCCAGTAAATTTGAGTTAAGATGATATATATGTAAGAGTAATGTATACCAAGAAACTCAGAAGACCCAGAGGCAAAGGGCAAATAAAGAAATTCAGGAGGATACACACCCCAGGATAGAGGATCCAAGCCCAAGGAATAGCTGTAGGTTATTGATGCCTCCTATGTGTGCACTGACCACTCTGTTACCAACATATCAGTTCATCACTTAGCTTTGAAGCAAATACTGCTATTCTGATTTTATAGATAAAGAAGTCAGTGCTAGGATAAGGTAACCAACCAAAGTCATTCAGGAAATTCAAGAGCTGGGGTAAACAGATTCACATCTGTCTGGAGAGCATACAGTCAAATCCTGACAATAGATGGTCAGTCTAAACTCACGAAGACTAAAAGAATAGAGTTTAAATAAAGAAAAAAACCAATGGCATGGCTTCCTCACATGTGCTTAGAATAGGGAACTTGAAATATGTCTGGGTTCCTTGTTTAGTGATACCTTGCATTCTTCCAAAGCAGGTGGCAGACATTTATCCATGGGTATTATCATCGTGGTAGTACTAGTAGTACTAGTACCAATATGTGCTCTAATCTGTTATGTGATCTACACCAAGAAGCGCCGGTAAGTCTCCCCTTTCCTGTGTTCCTTTTTTCAGTATCTTTGTTTTGTTACCACCTTTTCTTTCCTAATGGCCTCTCTCTTTTTTCTCAGCTCCTATCAAGACATCCCGGGCCGGGCGGTGGTGGCGCATGCCTTTAATCCCAGCACTCGGGAGGCAGAGGCAGGTGGATCTCAGTGAGTTCGAGACCAGCCTGGTCTACAAGAGCTAGTTCCAGGACAGGCTCCAAAACCACAGAGAAACCCTGTCTCAAAAAACAAAACAACAACAACAAAAAAGACATCCTGTAGGTCTTCCTTACTCCTGCCTTTCCTGAGCCTCAGACCTTCCGGCTTCTAGGACTTCAGTCCTGGTTGGCTGAGGAACTGAGGAGGAAGGTAAAACAACCTTGAAGAAAGTGAAGAGCAACCAGCACACCCTTTCAATATTTATTTCAAAAATTAATTTCTTCCTCATTGCATTACAAGTTTATAAAAGCCCAGGTGGTTTGGAACAAATACAATTGCAAATATACATACCTGCCAAAAACGAGCTGTGGACAGTATTTTATGGGATTTGCACTGAACTGGAAAGCACAGATCCTGCCCAAACTGATGGTTCCAAGTTTGTTGAAAAGTGTAAAGTCCAATGCCAACATGGCTGAAGTCTACAGGTTTTAAGAAACCTAGAAGTACTTATTTGAGAGGAGAGGTGACATACAGATTTTAAAGTAAACTCAAATATTTGCAAATATCAGCACTGTTTGATATCTTAGATCCACACCTGATGGATGTCCATCTAATGACAACCCAAGGGCTTCCAGTTTGTGGCTCTTTAAAAGAAAATATTTGTCCTAAATGCCATAATGACAATCTTAGGACAGAGTCTCGATTGTAAACATGCATTCAGGACTAAAGGGTGTGTTCTCTTTAAAATAAAATTTAGGAAGTCTCCTGGAGTTTTACTTGGAATCACTGTATTTTAAAAAGAAGTCATAGTATATACATTCTTACCCTGAGATATTTCCGTCAAACACTCATATAATTTTCATTTGAAATGTATCCCGACACCCCATTTATTGAAGGTCAAGATTCCAGTCCATGGAAGTAGTACTTACATTAGCAGGTGAGGCCCAGTAGAAAGGAGTTGACATAATGAGTTCATACAGTCATAGTGGGACACAAAGTCCCTTTTGCCGTAATGTAATTCATAGATTTAGAAGGCAACTCAAGGCGTTTTTTTCCTTTTTTTTCTTTCTGAAAAAACAAAAAAACAGTAGGGCAGACTTTGCTTTATGTATAAAAGCTACTTGTGACTACATGTTATCTGTTTTTTTTTTGTTCTGTGTTACCTCACTCAATATGGTGTTTGCTTGATCCATCCATTTGTCTGCAATTTTCAAGATGTCATCATTTTTTCCAATGTATAGTATTCCATTATGTAAAAGTACCACATCTTCTTTATTCATTCTTCAGTTGAGGGGCATTTAGGTTGTTTCCAGGTTCTACCTATGACAAATAATGCTGCTATGAACATAAATTAGTACATGTCTTTTTGGTATGATAAAACATCCTTTGGGTATATACTCAAAAGTGGTATTGCTGGTCTTGAGGTAGGTTGTTTTCTACTTTTCTGAAAAACATCATACTGATTTCCAAAGCAGCTGTACAAGTTTGCACTCCCACCAGCAAAGGAGGAGTGTTCCCCTTACCCCACATCCTCTCCAGCATAAAACTGTCATCAGAGTTTTTGATCTTGGCCATTCTTACAGGTATAAAATGGAATCTCAAAGTTACTTTGATTTCATTTTTCTTATGGCTAAGGTTGTTGAGCATTCCCTTAGGTGTCTTTCAGACATTTTAGATTCCTCTCTTGAGAGCTCTGTTTTTTTCATTAGATTATTTGTTCTTTTGAAGTTAATTTTCTTGAGTTCATTGTATGTTTTGGTTATCAGTCCTCTGTCTGATGTGGGTTTGGTGAAGATCTTTTCCCAGGCTATAAGCTGCTGTTTTGTCTTGTTGACTGTGTCCTTTGCTTTGCAAAAGTTTCTCAATTTCAGAAGGTCCCATTGCTTCTCAGGGTTGCTCTCAGGGTTGGTACTTCTGCAGTTATATTTAGGAAGTGGTCTCCTGTGCCAATGTGTGCAAGTATACTTCCCACTTTCTCTTCTGTGAGGTTCAGTGTGATTGGTTTTATTTTGAAGTCTTTGATCATTTGCATTTGAGTTTTGTGCATTGTGATAGATACTGATCTACTTTCATTCTTCTACTTGTTGAAATACAGTTATGTCAGGACCATTTGTTGGATATGCTTTCTTTTATCCATTTTATTTATTTATTTATTGCTTCATTGTCAAAAATCAGGAGTTTGTAGGTGTAGATTGATATCTGGTCTTCAATTCAGTTCCATTGGTCCTCCTGTCGGTTTTTATGTCAATACCAAGCTGTATTCAGTACTGTAGATCTGTAGTAAAGTTTGAAGTCAGGGATTGTGATGCCTCTAGAAGTTGCTTTATTGTATAGGACTGTTTTGGCCATCCTGGATTTTTTGATTTTCCATAAGAAATTGAGTATTGTTCTTTCAAGGTCTGTGAAGATTTTTCTGGGATTTTGATGGGCTTTGCATTAAATTTGTAGATTGCTTTTGGTAAGATTGCCATTTTTACTGTCTTAATTCTACCTACCCAAGAGCAGGGGGGATTTTTCCATTTTATGGTGTCTTCTTCAATTTCTTTCTTCACAGACTTAAAGTTCGAGTCTTACAGGTTTTTCACTTGTTTGGTTAGAGTTACACCAAGCTATTTTATGTTATTTGTGGCTATTGTTAAAGGTGATGCTTCTCTAATTTCTTTCTCAGTCCATTTATCATCTGTATAAAAGAGGGCTACTGATTCTTTTTGAGTTAATCTTGTATCCTGCTACGTTACTGAAGGTGTTTATGTCTTGTAAAAGTTTCTTGGTAGAATTTTGGGGGTCACTTATGTAAACTGTCGTATCATTAGCAAATAGTGAGAGTTTGATTTCTTTTTTTCCGTCTTGAATCCCCTTGATTTCCTTTTCATTTTTTTCCTATTGTTCTGGCTAGCACCTCAAGTACTTTGTTGAATAAATATGGAGAGAGTGGACAGCCTTGTCTTGTTCCTGATTTCATTTGGATTTCTTTGAGTTTTTCTCCATTTAGTTTGATGTTGGCTGTTGACTAGCTGTATATTGCTTTATTATGTTTAGGTATGTCCCTTGTATCCTTGCTCTCTCCAAGACCTTTATCATGAAGGGATATCGTATTTTGTTGGTTTTTTTCAACATCTAATGAGATGATCATGTGTTTTTTTTTCAGTTTGTTTACATAGTGGATTACATTGACATATTTTTATATATTGAACTATCTCTGCATCTCTGGGATTGAGGCCTCCTTGGTCATAGTGGATGATTTTTCTGATGTGTCTTGGATTTGGTTTGCCAGCATTCTATTGAGTTTTTTTGCATCAATGTTCATGAATGAGATTGGTCTGTAATTTTCTTTCTTAGTAATGTCTTTGTGTGGTTTGGGTATCAGGGTAATTGTAGCCTCATGAAAAGAGTTTGGCAGTGAAAACAAAAAAAGTGAAAACAAAATAAGAAAAGAGTTTGGCATTGTTCCTTCTATTTCAATTTTGTGGCACAATTTGAGGAGTATTGGTATTAGTTCTTCTTTGAAAATCTTGTAGAATTCTGAGCCTAAACCCTCTGGTCCTGGGCTTTTTTTTTGGTTGGGAGACTTTTGATGACTGTTTCTATTTCTTCAGCAGTTATAGGTGTGCTTAATTTGCTTATCTGGTCTTGATTAAATTTTGGTAAGTGATATTTATCCAAAAAATTGTTCATTTCCTTTAAGTTTTCCAATTTTGTGGAGTACAGGTTTTTGACCTATGACCTGAGGATTCTCTATATTTCCTCCACATCTGTTGTTATGTCCTCTTTTTCACTTCTGATTTTGTTAATTTGGATAGTCTCTCTCTGCCTTTTGGTTAGTTTGGATAACGGTTTGTCTATTTTGTTGATTTTCTCGAAGAACCAACTCTTGGTCTCATTGATTCTTTGTAATTTTTTATTTCTATTTTGTTGATTTTTAGAAAGTCTTTAATTTCTTCCTTGACCCATTGATGACTCAAGTGAGCATTGTTTAATTTCCATATGTTTGTGGGCTTTCTGAAATTTGTTTTGCTGTTGAATTCTAATTTTAAGCCATGGTGATCTGATAAGATACATAGAGTTTTCCTTTTCTTTTTTTGTTTTGTTTTTTGTTTTTCATTTATTTTTCCATTCATATATTTACACTTCATCCCCTCCTCCCATTTCCCTCCAGTTCCCCCACTCACCCTCCCTCCTTCCCCTCCCTCCTTAAGAAAGGGCAGGGAATCCTGCCCTGTGGGAAGTCCAACCCCCCACCACACACACACACACATCCAGGCCTAGGAAGCTTTGCATCCAAATAGACTGGGGTCCCAAAAAGCCAGTACATGCAGTAGAAACAAGTCCCTGTGCCTTTATCAATGGCTTCTCAGTCAACCCCCATTTTCAGCCACATTCAGAGAGTCCGGTTTGATTGCATGCTCATTCAGTCCCGGTCCAGCTGGATTTGGTGAGCACAGGTACACTGTCTCAGTGGGTGGATCAACCCTTCGAGGTCCAGACTTCCTTGCTCATCTCCCTCCTTCTGCTTTTCAACTGGACCTTGTGGGCTCAGTCCGTTGCTCTAATGAGGGACTTTATCTCTATCTCCATCTGTCACCGGATGAAGACTCTATTGTGATATTCGAGATAATCATCAGTGTGATAGTGGGGCAAAGCTAGTTCAGGCACCCTCTACTCTGCTGCCCAACGACCTAGCTGGGGATATCCCCGTGGGCACCTGGGGTCCCCTCTAGAGCCAAGTCTCTTGACAACCCTAAAATGGCTCCCTTAATGTAGATATCTTCTTCCCTACTCCTATATCTGTCCTTCCTCCATCTCCACCCTCCCACTCCCCCAAGCACTCTCCAGTCTTTTTCTTTTTCCTTCTCTCTCCCCCTCTCCCCTTCCCCCACCCCACCCCCATGCTCCCAACTTTTGCCTGGCAATCTTATTTGCTTCCAATTTCCAAGAGGATCTATATATGTTTTTCTTTGGGTTCACCTTGTTATTTGGCTTCTCTAGGCTTGTGAACTGTAGGCTTAATGTCCTTTGTTTATGGCTAGAGTCCACTAATGAGTGAATACATACCATATTCATCTTTTTGGGTATGGGTTATCTCACTCAGGATAGTGTTTTCTATTTCCATCCATTTGCATGCAAAATTCAAAATGTCATTATTTTTTTATCGCTGAGTAGTACTCTAATGAGTATATTTTCCACACTTTCTTTATCTATTCTTCCATTGAGGGGCATCTAGGTTGTTTCCAGGATCTGGCAATTACAAATAATACTGCTATAAACATAGTTGAACAAATGCTTTTGTAGTATGATTGGGCATCTCTTGGGTATATTCCCAAGAGTGGTATTGCTGGATCCTGACGTATATTGATCCCCAATTTCCTGAGAAACCGCCACAATGATTTCTAAAGTAGTTGCACAAGTTTGCATTCCCACCAGCAATGGATGAGAGTTCCCATTACTCCATATCCTCTCCAGCATAGGCTATCATTGGTGTTTTTTATTTTAGCCATTCTGACAGGTGTAAGATGGTATCTCAAAGTTGTTTTGATTTGCATTTCCCTGATTGCTAAGGAGGTTGAACATGACCTTAAGTAGGAAAAGGTAAACTAGCAGAAAGTGAGTCTGATCCATTTCATTTCTCATCTGTTGTCCTGGATTAAGTACTGAAGGTTTTTGCCGACCTCCTTTTCCCTGGTAGCTCAACTCCTGCCTCCTTGTCTTCTGTAGGTGGTCACAGAAGCTGTGTATTCTTAACTGCAGCAGCCATTGGATCCTCAAATGACAGCACTCTATGGTGTTCTTCGCCAGTCTCTCAGTCTTTCCCTCTATTACCATGTCCTCTGAACCTCAGAGTGGATGGTATAGATGCCTTACTTAGGACCAAGCCCTGTGAAGTCCCTTATTATCAGCACTTGGTCAAGTTGTGATTCTCTGCTTTGACCATCACTCACTGCTTTTGTTGAACCCTAAATTACTGAGGAGGAGTTCCCCCAAGAGACCACTCTCACACTGCAGTTGATGTAAAAGCAAGAGGATTTAATTCTGTCACTACAGGGTCCTTCAGCATTCGAGAAGCCAAAAGACCCCAAATGACTGTCACAAGCTACTTTTAAAGCAAAAAGCCATAGAAACAAGGGGGGAAAGTTGGGGGTTGTTTTTCAACTATTAAGGTTGTCTTATTCAAAGGGCTACTAACAATAATTGGTCTGAGCCAGGGCTGGAGAGCGGTTGCCAGATCAGGCAAGGTAAGAGGAAACATCTGAGGGTTACTTTGACCCCCTTTCCAGGGACTGAGTCAAAACATCTGTGGACATCTGTGGGTTATCTTGTCCCAGTTCCAGGAATGGAGCTCTATTTGGAGAACATCCACAAGGACACGGGGAGATGGAAAGTCCCCAACATTTCAGTACATGCATGTGTAGTTGCTAGGTTCCTGGGGGGTGGGGGAGCACGAAGTCTGAGAGGCCTCAGAAATGGCATCAGAGTTGTCCTAGAGTTCTACACCATTAGATTTTTTGACTAAGACTGAGAAATGCACTATTCTATATGCATTACAAAAGAATTCAGAAAGCAGTGTAACTACATGTTCTTTAAGCAAACACCAGTAGTAAATTCTTTCATATGATTTATGACCTCTCCAGTCACCAGTTTTTACCAGGTTTACAATACTAGAATCTACATTGTCTGTCATGGATTGGGCCTCAGATTAAACCAGGATGTGGTTTGTTATTTCTGAGACAGTTATGGTATTATTCTACCCCTGTGCACATTTTGTTTAGCTTGTCAGTATTGTAGCATACAGGTTCCACCACTGGATTAGACACTCACTCCCCCAGGAGTTTGCATAGCATCTTCTATACTATGCATACTCAGGGCAGAAGACCCCAGCTCAGTTCCACCTTGCTTTATATATTCTGTATTCAAAATGCTTGTTGTCTTCAGTAATAGGGTCTTACTGCCTACTTCTGCTAGGAAGCAAAGAGAAGTAACAATGCCCTGTATTGTTTTGTGGCGGGGACTCCGTAGCTAACAACTCATTGGGAGATATTCTACAACTGGTACTACGACTTTAGATTAATAACCTATGAGTTCCAGAAGCCACATTACCTACCCATGCAGGGAAAAGCTTCTTTCTGTTGGGTTATAAATATACGTTCCCAGTGGCTGTCCTGGTTAGCTTTAATAGTCAATTTGACATAGCTCAGAGTCACTTTATTAGTCAAGGTTCTCTAAAGGAAAAGAACTGATAGAATAAATATTAAAGAGGGATTTGTCAGAGTAGTTTACAGGCTGTGGTCTGGGTAGACCAACAATGGCTGTCACATGGTGGAAAGCCCAAGAATCTGGTCGTTGTTTGTTCATGAGAGTTGGTATCTCTGTTGCTCTAATCTGGTGCTGGAGTCCTGGAGGTTTCCTAGAGAGCTGCTGGTTTTTAATCTTTGAGAGAATCTCCCCCAAAGTAGGTTCTAATATAAGCAAAATAATGTCTCAGAAACAGGATGGGTGAATTTGCCGTGAGAGTGAGGACAAGCAGATATGGCCCATGTTTAGAGTGGCTCTTCCACCATAAATGATCCAATCAAGAAATGTCTCACAGCTATGCCCAGCTGCTTAATGTAGTCAAGTTGACAACCAAGATTAGCCATCACAACATCTTAGAAGGGGGTTCTCAATTCAGGGGTTATCCAAATTAGAACAGCCTGTGGGGATATCTATTGAGGATTGTGTTGATTGTTAATTGATATAGGAGGGTCAGCCAGCATCCTCTGAGTAAGTTATCCTGGGCTGTGTAAGGAAGCTACCTAAATATAAAACCGAGCAAGCCAGCGAGACACACTCCTCCATGGTTTCTGCTTCAAGATGCTGCTTGAGGTCCTGGCCTTACTCAATGAGGAGCTGTAACATTTATGACAAAATAAACTCCTTCTTCCAAATTGCTTTTTGTCAGAGTGTTTTCTTACAGCAACAGAAAAAAATTGGAATAATGTCCAAGAGTGACTGAAAGTGCTAACTATTAAATACTCACTCATTGCATTTAAAACCATGCATATGTTAGTTTTATTAAAATATAATATGTTAGAAATTGCCACTAGAGGTGATTTTCTAAAAGCTTGTGAAAAAATAATTTCTACGATATTAAATCTTCAAAATGAAACCCTCTCTAGAGATCTTAAGTTTTTCCTCATATGGAAAAACAAATAAACAAAAGTCCCACAAAGAAGAGAGGGTAAGGAACATGGGAAAGAGACACCCATATGCTATCATATGCTATATGACATTTTAAAAAATCAAAGATGGAATGTTATTGCTCTTGTAGACTAAAATTTACTGAAATATTAGGAATATTAAGACCCAGAGCTGATACCTTTTTAATTGAAAGATCTTTTGATATTATAGTATAGCAAAGGTTCTGAGTTCCTAAAAAAAGAATTACAAGTTATTGATGAACCAGCCTGACTCCATCCTAAGATTAGGAGCCGTCTCATTACAAGATTAAAATAAGTTCATTCCTGTTTTCTTGGGTAAAACTTGGGTTTGGTCAAGTCTTGACCCATATTCAGGAATTTGATATTTCCATACCCTATACCCCCACCCTGATAAGATATTCTCCCAAATAATTTTAAGATGTTCAATCAAGATCTCTCACAACTAAAATTCCTCTGGAAATTTCACAACCCTTAAATATTCCATAGTCTTTAGAGAGATAGCGTTGTCTGACAGAAAATAAAACTTGCATAATTTGACCAAAGAATTTGGGTATTGGTCTTTACTCTCATTCAGTGGGATTTACAGTTATTTGTGATAAAAAAGAAATTATATGATATTAACGTAATAGGCAATATACTATTTTAAAATACTTTGAAAATGGACAGTTCATTTGATTTGGCAATTAAGGTTTTGGAACACAATTTTCTAACTTGTTTAGCTCAGGTGAATATTATAAAAATTACAAAAGTTCCATGTTAAATTTGGGCATAGTGGCAAATGCCTGTAATACCAGCATTCATGAGGCAGAGGCAGCCTGGTCTACAGAGTGAGTTCTGGAAGAGCCAGAACTGTTAAACAGAGAAACCTTCTCTCAAAAAAAAAAAAATAACAAACAAATTACATCCTCAGTTAGATACCTATTGATATTTTAAACAATTATCTTAAAACTCTATGTAAAATTTATATAGCTTTAGCTCTAAATAGGTAGGTTAATTAACATTAATCTTCATTTGTGAAAAAAAAACATCTTCTTTAAAAATTTCATTGTAGTGCCATGTGAATATAGTGTTCCGCTCTTTTCATTTATAAAAACTGAATAGAGAACCTCATGGGATATTTTACTGCCCATTTGAAAGATTATAATAGGGAGACAATGTGGTTATTTGTAATTTCATCAAATCCCTTCACGTGACACCATTTTATTGTGTTAATTTTCTATTTTTAATGTTACCAGAGAATTTTAAAAAAATGAAATAAAATAGCCCTTGCTTTAGCAGGGTGTTGGTGACATATGCCTTTAATCCCAGTGCTTAGAAGACAGAAACAGGTGGATCTCTGAGCTTAAGAAAAGATTGATATACAGAGTGAGTTCCAGGACAGTCAGAGCAACACAGAGAAACCTTATCTTGAAAAAAACCAAAATCAGTAAATAAGATTAAAAAAAAATAATACTGTTCCCAGGAAAGAAGTTCACATTATTTTATTCTTACAGACAAGTGACTAGAAAGTGGCATAGTTACTATTTTAGAAATTTTATCCAAAATAGTTACTTTACAGTCTCAGAATCATAGATTTAATAAACAACTAAAACTCATACTTTATAGCTTTTGTTTTTCTTACTGTAGTACATACTTTTCTTCCAAAGACACTGAAGGTAGATCCAGGGAGGTTCTGGAGAAGTGGTTTAAAGCACACACTGGTGCTGCGGAGAAATGGGGCTCAGTTTATAGCTCCCGTACACTGTAACTCCAGCTCCAGGGGATCACAGACCCTCCTGCTTCAAGATAGTTAGTACGCAAGTTCACAGAGACCACCACTATCCAACTCCATGTATATGCATAATTTGAAATAAAATAAATCTTAATTTAATTAAGTTAATGTTTCTAAATTTTTTTAAATATTTATTTATTTATTATGTATACAATAGTCTGTCTGCCTGCAGGCCAGAAGAGGGCACCAGACCCCATTACAGGTGATTGTGAGCCACTATGTCGTTGCTGGAATTGAACTCAGGACCCCTGGAAGAGCAGGCAGTGCTCTTAACCGCTGAGCCATCTCTCCAGCCCAATGTTTCTAAATTTTTACAACTCTTGTATATTTAATGATTATCTTTGCACCTCATTGGAGGAAGTATATATTTTGTTGTCTTTAAATGATGGTACTGTTAAGTTGGGAATGTAACCCCAGCCCCTGGCTCCCTGGCTCCCTGACATGGGAGTTGCTTTGTTCTGGACTCCAAATCCCAGCATGCCAAGTCCTGATAGGAATGGGGGGGGGGTTCAGGACCACTCCCACAGGGTATTTAAGTAGGCTACCAGAGGACAAACACATGGGCTCCCTGCTGCCCTGTCTCCCCGTCATACACTTGGCCACCCAAAGACAGAGTTAAATTAAGGAAAAACAATTTTTTTAGGACCAGGAAATTGAGGGGGCTGTATCTGACCTGTTTAAGGTGGATCCTTTCATTCGGCTCCCTGGAACTCACAAGAATTCTTTGGGTTTGTGAAAACAGAAGTTTTAGACACATACATTGTATAATGACTGTGACATATTTTTGTACAATGAAAAGTATTTTTAAGATTATGAAAAGCATTATGAGAGGAAAATTTGATCTGAAATTTGTTTGGTGAGGTTGTTTTTTTTTTAAGACAGTTGTCTTCCTGCCACCACACCAGTGGACCTTAGTGCCCTTAAGCCTGCCCTGCTCCCCAGGGGACCCAGTACTCAAATAGTTAACTCCTAGCTCTCTCGAACCTCAATGGACAGGACCTCACACGGTATTCATCAGCACCTGGAACCATCTCTCCAGGCTCAAGCGGGCACCTACTCAAGACACTTGGTCTGTCCAACAGACAGGACCTTCCACCCTCCGGTTTTCCAGGATGCCACAATGAAGGGCCTACCTGCTCCTCATTCTGGCACACTCATCTTTAGCAATAACAATTTTTTTCCTAGACACCTATCTTCTCATCTCCCCCAAGGAACAGATGCCTGCCTTCTCTGGGATGACAGTTCATGGGATGCCTTTCCAGTCACACCTCTCGCTAAATGTGGACACGTAGCCCTCCCCTTCCCCACGCTGCCCCGTGTCCGCAGGAAGTAGCCAGAATTGAGTATACACCCTTTGTTCCCAAAGAGAGACTAAGTGTTTGTCATAATTACCATTCCAATTTTCTGTCACCCCTATATCCAAAGAGTCTGGAATGTCAAGTTGGGAGCATAGGCCCCTGCCCTCACATCTATCCCAGCCCTCAGGCCTGGTCTGGACTCCAAATCCCAGCAGGCCAGAGGTCAGGACCACTTCCCCAGGGTATTTAAGTGATTCCTCAAAAGAGGAACACCTGGTCCCTTTTCCTTCCTCCCGGTGGTGGTCACATTCCCACGGCTTCCCAGTTCCCCCTCGGGGCCACCCGAGAGTGCAGAACTCCCATTAAACCTGGATATTTCTTAATTCGGCTTGTTCTGATTTGGCTTTATTGGGAATTTTGCATTGGCAGGGAGCTCGCGTTAGGAAATATTCCTAACACCAATGCCTTCCAAAACAGCTCCTTGAAAGGACTATAGCTCATTAGTACTTGGCATTAGAGATATTAAGACTCACGCTAATGAACTTACCCCCTTAATCCTGATAAGGCAATGTGAGCAAATAGCCGTGAGCTTGGCCACCTTGTTCAGTTCTTCAGAGACATCTGTGTTAAATTCTAGGACATGGCGGGAGAAGGGAGCTGAGGCAGGAGGATTGCTTGGGCAACTCTATAGAGGAACATAGGAAGACTTTACTGGGGAACAAAAAGCTAAATTCTAAAATTGAAAATAACCAACACTTGTGTTTTGTTTTTTTATTGAGACAGGATCTCACTGTGTAGCCCTGGCTGTCCAGAAACTAGACCGGGATGGCCTTGAACTCAGAGATCCACCTGCCTCTCTGCTGGGATTAAAGGTGTGTGCACCACAGTTTATTAAAAGAAAAGAAAGAAAAAGAAAAAGAAAAAAAATAAAATAATCAACACTTTATTAAAAAGAAACAGATGAAGCAAGTTGTGTCCCCAATTCACGAACAATATAAAATTTACATTAAGCTTTTTAAACTCATTTAATAAGTTTAACAAATTCTCAGCAAAGCATACCAAAATATGTTGGCATTTATTATCTAGACAAACACCTAAAAAGTTTTTATAACTGCAGACTGAGCTGATTGCTCACAGAAAGATAAAGGTTTTTATAACTGCAGACTGAGCTGACTGATTGCTCACAGAAAGATAAAGGTTTTTATAACTGCAGACTGAGCTGATTGCTCACAGAAAGATAATACCTTTTGTTGTTGTGTGATATTAATTTCATATTTAAACTGAAGCTGCTATGGTAAAATGTGGTATGATCTCGAAAATACTTAAAACGTAGTGTAAGAAGCCTTACTAGGTAAACATATGAGCTAAAATGTCATTCCCTTTTCACAGGTCTTTCAATACAATACTAGAATTTTATTGCTAAAGTAATACTGAAAACTCTTATCAATGTGTGTTCATGGTGTAGTATGTATGGACAAAATGCTATTTTATTAGTGCAATTTTATATATAGGATATATAAAGGATAAATATATAAAGTTATATAAAGGATAAATATAAACATCATCTCCCATATTTACTCCTTTCTGGCCTTTGAGCTCCAGAACAACAACAACAAAAGGCTTCAGTACTGCATGATGGTATGCTTAGAGTTCCCCTTAGCCTGCCTGCATATTTTATGGTTTATAAAGTATGTGTTGAAGTTCTGCCATGTCCATTTGGAAAATTCCACTCCAGAACCAGAATTGAACGTAAACAGGCTCAATGTCTTGTTGGACTGTTTATTTAGTACTCACCCCTTGTTGGGTCCAGGGATTATGCAATGACGGAATGACAGACTGCCAAAGTCTATTAAAGCAGAATCAAGCTTTATTCCAGAAAAAAAAATCACTATCGGGCACACAAAGCTTATCAGCTATAGCTGTGACCACAGCCAGAGATCAGGCTTCTTAGCTGTGGCCATGGGGGCTGGTTTTGAACCCTCCTCTTATAGTAAAATCAAGCACCAGGTATGGGTCAAAGAGCTTTTACAACCTTGAGGTCAGGATTAAAGTTACATTACATTTTAAGTTTTACAACTTTTGGTCATAGGATGTTATCTTATGATGTTTGTGAAAGTCTGTGGCTGACACAGCCACTTTTCATTGTCCCTGAAAAAACACAAGGCAGAGAGTAGAGTCACATAGGGAGACAGTTAAAAATTAATGAAATATAAGCAGAGGGCCTCATAGAGGCAATAGTTAGAAGATAACCTTTGCAATATCTGCCTAGCTGGGAAGCTGGGAGGCAGGAGACAATTGTTAAAAGTTCACCTCTGTACACAGTGACTGCCAGGATTCTGCTCTTAAGGCAGAAAATGTTTGTTAAAGGTTAACAGTGGCTGCCAGCTTTATTTTTTTTCCTCCCAAAATGTGTTTGGGCTTACAACTTTATATTTCTATATTCCTGGACCAGACCCTTTATTTCTATAATCTATTCCTGGACTCTTCAGTAGTAATGTTGTACTGATTCTCAGTAGGGTTTCCTTGGCTTGAAGTTCTAGGGTTAGTTCATGACATCAGAGAAGACACAGCAGCAGCTACTTGGTGCTGGTCATACCACATCCGTAACTGAGAGCAGAGAGCAGTGCTTTCGCTTTCGTTGGGATTTGTTATCACAGTCACAGAAGTGAAACTAAGGCAGTTGTTTTCAGTAGAATTTTTTAAGCTTTTTTTCTGTTTTGTTTTTTTGAGATAGGGTTTCTCTGTAGCTTTGGATCCTGTCCTGGAATTTTTTCTGTAGACCAGGCTAGCCTCAAATTCAGAGATCCACCTGCCTCTGCCTCCCCAGTGCAGGATTAAAGGTTTGCACCACCACCACCAGCAGGAATGGCAAGAAGTTTCAACAAGAGAGTGTGTGTGTTATAAGGACAATGTGTAGGTGAATGCAAATGGAGCAGTCCCACACTAGCTCAGAATTGAGTATAATAAAGGGTTTTTTATTTAGAGATACACTCACAGATCACAGTCCTCTGCATGATCAAGGAACAGGAACCAAATCCAAATCCAAGAGAGCGAGCAAACACATGTATTTTTGGTACTCAAGGCCACACCCAAAATGGTCCAGCATTTCAAAGGTCATTGGCTGAAGGAGTAAGGATTTTTCCCTAGCACCTCCCTCTTTTATCTAAATAATAAAGTTTCAAACCCAATATAAAACTATATACAATAAGAACAGATACCAAGTATAAAAACTGAAATTACAACCAGCATAAATAATATTAAGCAAGAAACATATGCTAAATGTTTCAATAATTGTTTTATCCTAAGAAGTCTAAGTCTTGTATTAGAAATGGCTTGCTTAAGTCATGAGAGAAAAGTACCTAGTCTTCAACCACATCAAAGACCTGAGAAGGGAGATAATATTACTTGAGTAGGCAGGAAGTACAACCAAGCAGTTTCCAAAAGGTACAATAAATGACAGAGAGAACTGGCTATCTAGGCAATCACCCAAAGTCTCATTTGCAATGTTGGAGCAACCAACTTTGGCTAAGGCCTAGAATAACTGACAGACCATTTTCAGAGGCAGGAAAATTTTCAAACCCATTTTATCCTGTCCTGGCAAGGTTTGGCAGTCTTTTGTTATTGTTGTTGTTGATGTATTCTGTTTGTCCAATCCAAACTGTACATTTTGTCAGTGGTTGAGACATGAGCAGTTTTTTGCCCAAAGGCCAGTTTTGCAAGAAGAAAACAGGCTCCAAGTGGAGTGTCTTGGTGCTCAACATTCTCTCAGGAATAGTTTGGTGCTGTGAGGAGCACTGATCTCACATCAACAGAACCCTCAGTTATTTAAATGCCATATTTAATTCTTTGAAGATTACCTATCTATGTGGAATACAAACTCTATGTATCTAAAGAATATGATTAGTCTAACTACAAGTATGACTGACATGGATAACTATTAACCTATAATTTTTAATGCCTATATAACTTAAAGACGAGGACTTCATATAAAAATATTAAACAATCTTTAAACCACTGTGCAGTAAATGAGGACAATGACCTCAAAATGTAAACAATGTATAAGTATCTTAATCAGAGGTAGAAATGTACAGTGCAATATAATTAATATATCCTAAAATTGTATCAGTATACAAAAATGTCTAAAGTAGAGGTAGAGGCATGCATACATACAAATGGACAAAATAACTTTGCACAGTATACAAATATTATAAACAAAATAGGATCATATTAAATATAACAAATATAATTTGAATTTGTATCAATATACAAGAATCTATACCAATGTAAATTGTCTATCAATAATAGCTCACAATATTCACTCTATTACTCACTGTTATTATTAGTGTGAGTAAACTCACATTAATCTACCTATTATCCCATTCAATCTCCGTTTTTAAAAAAGATCACAGAGCCTATATAATTTCCACCCCAACCCCCAACCCTATACCAGTTATAATTAACCCCTAATTGATGTCCCTAACCTTGAGGACAAAGCTTGTTGGAAGAGGGGATGTCATCTTCTAGAATTACTTTCAGCTGTCATGGGGGCGATGTTCTTCCTATGGGGTCCTGTAAAACTAAAATGATGGTTAGGGTTCAAGATTGCTGTCTGGTATAATTACAAATAGTCTCTGAGTAATTGGTAGGGTTTTTCTAAAATTTTTACTTGGAGTTTTGGCTAGAATATTGTAAGAATAAAACCAAAGAGCATATTGGAGATCTGATTTTTTTTCCAAAATGCTAACCTAGGCTCCTCTGGTAGAAGTAAGGAGAGCTGGAGAAAGAAAATAAAATATCCCCATACAAGAAGCCTTTTTTGACCCAAAGAAAACTCAATGAGGCATCATGAAAAACGGATACACTTTAGCTCACGTTAGTGGAGGGAAAGGATACATGGACCAGCATCAGACAAGGTCATTTCTGGGTGTATCAGTGGAAGGTAAGAAGATTTCTAAATGCTCAGTTTTCTTAAAAGCAATTTAGTGATGGAAATTTCACAAGACAAAGAACCATAGGTGACTAAGGAATACCGAGAGCAGGAGAAATAGTCTTCCTCAGGGAAGAGCACACCAATCAATTATCCAACACCAAATATTCAGCCTGGAAACCACACATATTATCTTGACTGAGTAGGTTATATTTATGTGTTTGGGGACAAGGACACACACACACACTAGAGAGAGAGAGAGAGAGAGAGAGAGAGAGAGAGAGAGAGAGAGACAGAGAATCTAACAATAATTAAAGAAAATACTATGAATTTATTTTATTTATTTATTTATTAAAGATTTCTGCCTCCTCCCCGCCACCGCCTCCCATTTCCCTTCCCCTCACCTGACCAAGTCCCCCTCCCTCATCAGCCCGAAGAGCAATCATGGAATACTATGAATTTAAAAGTGCAAGAGAAGAGGTACATTGGGAATTAGAGAGGGGAAGCGAAGGGAACATTATGTAATTATATTATAATCTCAAAAAGTTAAAAAATTATTTGCAAAATATTTTGGACCCTTTTCCTGTCTTTAATTAAAAACAAACAAGCAAAGTTTAATGTAGATGAAACTCTGTCAAGTTATTGTAAGTGGAAGAAGAGTAAAGGATATACATGAATTCTGCTATTTACGTAACACTTAAATCAAAATTACCTTAAATTTTTTTCTTTTTTTTTTTTATTGAGAAAAGGAAGAAAAAAAAGTTTCCCCCTCCTCCCAGCCTCCCATTTCCCTCCCCTTCCTCCCACCCTTCTCCCCTTCCTCCCACTCCTCTCCTCCTCCCTCTCCAATCCAATGAGCAGTCAGGGTTCCCTGCTCTGTGGAAAGTCCAAGGTCCTCCCCCCTCCGTCCATGTCTAGGAGGTGAACATCCAAACTGGCTAGGCTCCCACAAAGCCAGAACATGAAGTAGGCTCAAAACCCCATGCCATTGTCCTTGGCTTCTCATCATCCCTCATTGTTCACCATGTTCAGAGAGTCCGGTTTTATCCCATGCTTTTTCAGTCATAGTCCAGCTGGCCTTGGTGAGCTCCCAATAGATCAGCCCCACTGTCTCAGTGGGTGGGTGCACCCCTCGTGGTCCTGACTTCCTTGCTCATCTTCTCCTTCCTTCGGCTCCTCATTGGGACCTTGGGAGCTCAGTCCAGTGCTCCAGTGTGGGTCTCTGTCTCTATCTCCAACCTTAAATTTGTTTAATGAGTGGTTAAAACATCCTGCTGTGTCCCTCCCAGAAAGGGGTCACATAGAGCACACAGTGGCCCCCTAGTGGCATCACTCTGTTAGACATGTGTTTGAGAAAGTTGTTAGAGTCAGCATCAATCAGGCATTCAATTACCATTTTATGGTATATGTTTAGTTTTCCAGAAGGAAAGTGGGCAAGTGGCATCAGTCCTAGCACTTACCCAATGTCGGTTAGTGAAAGGAACAGCTTGTTGGTCCACCTCCTCAGGGACAGCCAAAGGGCAGCTTACAAGCGAGAATCTGCCATATCAGCTCCTTATGTACTCAGTCCACTTCTTTGGTTCTTGGCTGCCTTAAGCTATCAGGGAGATCCTCTGTAACAGGTGAGACCAAGTTATTTGTGCCTTTTAAGTGTCTTGAACTCAGTCAGTTAAATGTCCTGTGACTTCATTCTTATGTTTGTTTGGTTCCGTTTTTGTTTTGAGGTCAGATCTCACTGTGTAGCCCTGGTTACCTGGAACTCACCAAGTAGACAAGGTTGGCCTGAACTTGATCTACTTGCCTCTGCCTCTTTGCTGGGATTAAATGTGATTGTCACCACACCTGGATCCATTATTAAGTTTTCTACTGTTTTTGTCATTCCTGAAATTCTTGGGTTTCTTCCTTCCTTCCTTCCTTCCTTCCTTCCTTCCTTCCTTCCTTTCTGTCTTTCTGTCTTTCTTCTTTCTTTCGACAGTGTTGTGTTGTTTTGCACAGACTGGTCTTGACTTCAGGATTCCTCTCTTAGTCTTTTAAATGTTTCAATGAGAATTAGCCTTTAAAGTCTGGCCTTTATTAGTTCTGGTATTAGTTCTGATCAGTCTAGGGTTAAACAGCTGTCACTGTAGAATGAACACACAAAATACAGTTCCATAGAGCATATGTTAGCATGCTGCGTAGTTGTTAGGGCACCTGTACTCAGGACATCTGTTATCCCACAGTGAGGTCACTGCATTCCAGTGCAGTTACTGTGCAACTTTTCACTCTCTTCTTTGTTTCTGTTTCATCCTGAATAATTTGATTGAGTCCCTAGTTTCAGAGGTACTGTGTCAGGCAGTCAGTTTTAAAGATTTTGTTATCTTTGGCTTCAGTTTGTGTGTGTCTAGACTGTGGACAACATTTGAAGGCGTTTGTGGGAAAGTCGGAAGCACAAATCAACCCCTGCTGTCTTCAAGTCTGTCAGGCTAGAGAGAGGCACAGCAACCAGTTTGAGTTTCAACTGATCACAGCAGCCTTCAGGGCAGTGTTGATTTTCCCCTTCCAGAGGAGAATAGTAAGAAAGGTTTTAATGACTGATGGCCTCCCCATTCCTCCACACCTCCCTAGGCCTTGGGTGTTTCTCTGTGTCATAATAAATTTGATGTTTCCATTAATAATTATAACTTGAATTTTTCCACCTTTTTTTGTCTTCCCATAATATGACTTTAAAATCTACCTGTTGAGGCTGGAGAGATGGCTCAGTTGTTAAGAGCACTGGTTATTCTTTCAGAGGACTGGGTTCAAGTCTCAGAACCAACATGGCAGGACACAGCCATCAGTAACTCCAGTTCTGTGGGCTTTGTTGCCTCTTCTGACCTGTGTAGACTCCTGCACACACATGGTGCACAGGCACACACCCAGGAAGAACACCATATACAACATAAAATAATTTTTTTTGATTTAATAAAGTTTTATTTTTCCAAAAGTACAGCTGATTGAACCTGTTCATGCATCTTCACCAGCAGCTGGGGCATCTCCACCCTTTGTGTTTCTGGTGTAAATTACTTGGGCTCTGTGCTTTGAAACCAGCTTGATAAGCCCTTTACTAAGGAGCTCCTGAAGAGCTGCCCTGGCCAAGGAACCGCGAATCTTCAGTCTCTCCGAGACCACGGCTGGAGTAATAAGTTTATAGTTGGGCACTTCCTTACAGAGTTTGTCGTATGTAGCCTTGTCAAACAGGACTAGATTGTTGAGCTTGTCCCAAACTTTGCCTTTGGACCACTTCTTCTTTTTGGCCTTGCCACCGGACTTATTTACTGGGTCTTTGTCTTTTTTGGCCGACTTTCCGGCATCTTTCTTCTTCTTGTCATCCTTGGGCGGCATGATGAAGTTCGGAGAGTGGCGACGACCACTGCAGCCTCCCTAAGATGTCGAGAAAAAAGGAAGCCCGGCTCACCAACAACCCATAAAATAATTTTTTAAATTTAAAACCTACCTCTTTTATTCTGATTGTATATTCAGTGATATACAATCTAAAAAATGGCTGTCTTTTCTGGGGCCAGCTTCAATGGCTGAACTGCCTTACTGAGATGTATGGTGTGTCAGGAGGAAGGTGGTAAGGCTTGTAGAATCAAACTAAGCATGCCTAAACCTGAAAGCTGAATGAGCATGGTAAGTCCAAAGCAATAGATGCTGGCAGAGGATGTTAGCCTCTATGTACACAGAGGGTAGTTAGAAAATCTATGTGTAAGAAGTTGAAGCTTTCCATGAACAACTTTCTGAACATACCCTCTCAGCATCATAGTTAAATTGTACACTAACTGTTTACTTTAAATGTTGTAAGTACCAAGGTTATTCTGTATATTTTACAAGGTGAAGAATAAATTTGCCTTATAAAATATTTATAAACTAATGAAATTATTTCATTTTATGTTATTTCTTTGTAGGCCAAAAAGAAAGATAATATGTTTCCATAAATATGTAAGTATTATTTATAAGCATATTCCCAAGTTTCAATTAATGCATTAATAGCAAAAAGGTTTTTTTCACTATTAATGAACATTATAAATTGTGGGGTTTTTATTTTGTTTTTTTAGTTTTATATTGTAAAGAAGAGATAATGAAGTCACATGTGCTGGAGTTTCTTGCTGTCCAGTACCTGATTTTAACCACCATGCGACCTCAGACATGTGGCTTTCTCTACAGGGCTTCTGGTGACAACTTCTACACAATGGAGAAAAGATTCTGACATGGTCCAGATTTCTTCAGGGAAATTTCATTACAGCCCTGGAACAATGTAAGATCCCAAGACTCATTGTTATGCTGTGGTTTTGAGTGTGACTATATTTTCCAGAATATTTTTTCCCAACAAATCAATTCAACCACATAGACCTTGCTCATGTCTATCCACTGAGTGGTGTCACCTGCTCTAGAACTTGTAGGCCATGAGAGGCTCAAATGACAGAACATTCTACAGAGTTATATTCTTAATCACTTCAGTGTGTCTGTAACACTTCCTGTCCATCATTGAGGGGGGGAGGCTGCACTGATGACATTATAATATACTTATATTAGGATGTATTCTATAAAATGTCTAAATATTAATGAAAGAAACATGTTAAGCCTTAAAACCCCATTTAAGGAGCAATAATTCAGTTGATAAAGTACTTGCAACCTGAGTTTGCTACCCAGACACTTTTTTGAAAACCCAGGCATGGCTAGGGTACAGTGGCACACCTTTCACTTTTTATTTATTATTTGTTTGTTGGTTTGTTTTAGTTTTTCAAGAGGTTGTGCACACTTTTATCCCTGCAGAGGCAGGTATATCTCTGTTGGTTCAATAGCCCAAGCCTAGCCTGGTCTACATAGTAAATTCTAAGCCACCTAGATCTATGTAGTGAGACCCTGTCACAAAAACCAGTTTTCTGATCCCTTTCCCAGGGACATCTACCTAGTTTGTTTTTAATTTCAGGATAGGTAGATGTCTGTCAATGGGTGACTGTAGGTAAATTAAAATCATAATGATGACCTACCGTAAGAGATGCTAGTGCAATGGTAGCAGAAGCTTGTCGTAGTAACCACCTAATATCTGATTTGACTTAAGGCCTGCTCCACAAGATGGAACCCAAAACTGACACCGCTTGAATGACCAAGAACCTGAAACTAAATAGCCCTGGGACATAGGGTGGAACTATACTAGTTCTTTAATAGGGGCGAGGGAATAAAATGGCTCCTGATGGCATTCTGCTGTACTCACAGATCAGTGCCTTGCTCAGACATCATCAGAGAAATTTCCTCTCGCAGCATATGGGAACAAACACAGATACCTACAGCCAGACATTATTCAGAGAATGAGAGACATTGAAACATTCAGCCCTAATGCAATGTTGCCATCAAATCCCTCTTCTCAGGGCTCACGGAACCCTGCAAAAGAGAATGTGGAAAGAGTGCAAGAGTGTCATGCTCAGCCACCATCATGGAAATTTCCTCCTCCAAAATATGGGAACAAATACAGAGACACACAGCTTGACAATGTACAGAGAGCAAGGGGCCTTGGAACACTCATTTCTAAATGGAATGTCTTCATCAAATCCTTCCCCACAGGGTTCATGGAACCCTGATGAAAAGACCGGAAGATTGGAAGAGCCAAGGGAATAGAGGACACCATGGAAACAAGACTTTCCAAACACAGCAGGACCAATTCACATAAAGATGGGGTTCCAGTACAGAGAGGAGAATTGGACAAAAGCTCCCATCCCTAACCCAGAAGCTCTCTCCAATGGATAACCACTCAAATGAAAAATTCTTTCTCTCTAGCAGAGTCTCCCTGGGTGTACAAACCACTTTTAGGTGTAGGCCCCATGCCCAGCAGTAGATGACCAACACAAAAGAACTCAATGACGTTTTTGGAGATCGTTTATCTCATTATGCTTTATCAGGACTTTTTAATATATATTAGAGGTTCCTTGTGTGTGTATTATGGCTTCCAGATTTGGGTTTTTGTGGGATTCTTGTTTGTACAAACATGTATATCTCTGTGTCTATGTGTGTGTTTTCTTTGGCTCTTTTTCTTGTTTGTTTGGCTTGTTATACTTTTGTTTATTTTTATTTTATCTTACTAAGTTTTTTCAAATGAATGTCTTTATTAAAATGAGAGAAAGAAAGGGTGTAGATTTGGGTGGATTGGAAAGTGGGGATGATTTGGGAGGAGTAGGGGAGGAAAACTATAATCAGAATATTTTGTATGGAAACATCTATTTCAATTAAACACACAACCCAGAGGGACTGAAGGAGGGAGGGAGAAAAGGAAGGAAGGGAGGGAAGGAAGGGGGAAAGGAAGGGAGAGAAGGAAGACAAGAGAGAGAGAGAGACAGAGAGACAGAAAGATCCAGTCTTATTGTTGGCACTTGTAATCTGGATAGGTAGAAAGAGGTAGGTCCTGGGATTTATTATTCAGTCAGCTAGCCTAACCTACTTGATAAGCAAGGCCAGTAAAGTCTCTAAAATAAAATAAGCAGAGTACCTAGGAGACAGTACACTAGGTTATTCTGGATCATACAAAGAACACAGCTTCTGGAAGTGGACTAGGAGCTAGAGGTCACTCAACAGTAACAGGAAGACACAAGTTTGATACCAAGCACCACATGAAACTAGGCAGACTCCTACAGTCTTGGTCATGATACCTTCTTCTTCCTTATTCTAATTGTGGTTCCACAGTATGGTTCCTATTGCTTGAAGGAATAAATTAACCTTAAGAGATGATTACTACACTACAAGATATGTTTTTTTTCTATTGACGATTGCCCTTCCTCAAGATATTAAACTCTTTATTCCAAAGATTAAGAGAATAATTTATACCTGTGCCTTATATATGTCACATATTTGTATATGTAGTTTGTAATATATGTTTGTTTATATATAATGTTTGTATATATAAATACAAACTTTTTTGTTTTGTCTTATTTTTTCTTTTGGTTTTGTGAAACAGGGTTTCTCTGTGTAACAGCTCTGGCTGCCCTGGAACTTGCTCGGTAGACCACAGAGCTGCGCCTGCCTCTGCCTCCCGAGTGCTGGGATTAAAGGCGTGTGCCACCACGCTCAGCAAGAAAACCTGAAGTATTTTTAAATTGTCATTTTGAAAACCTACTTTGAGACTTACACAGACATCTTAGAGTTTGCAGATCATCTTGATGGGAACACATTATCCACATCTATAGTGTGAAATTATTAAGCATTTACAGCTGATATTTTATTTACACATTCCTCAGAGTTAGGTGATGCTCCAGGTATGGCGGAAGAAATTTTGTTAATTTTGTAAAGTCTACTGTAAACTTGTAGTCACCGCATGGTTCCATGATTGGCCATATCTGAGATGGACAGTCTCATGCTTTCCCTTAGTAATTCATTCATCTCTTCAGTTTTGTCTTCATGTGCTCCTTTTACAGGACATTGCTTGGCAAAGCTAGGAGGAGCACCATGGGATCCCACAGCTTCCTGTTTTTAAAGCTGTCATGAGAGTGCCTTGTAAAACATTGTCTTTTTAATCTTTTTGATTGGGAGTTTATGTGTCCTAAATTAGTAGTATTACGTTCATTACTGTTATTCATTATGGGATATCATGTGAGAGTAACCTTCAGTGGCACTGGGGTCTCTAATCCCACAATTTAATATGTATGCAGACTGCTTGTATGCATTGTCAGTCCTAACTTATTCCTTCTATTCTTGTTATTTCCTTATTATCTTTATGATCTGTTTTAATGACAGTAACCTGGTTACCAATATCTATAACAGATTTTTATATATAGTAATTTTTATCAAAAAATATTTGAATTATAAGTTAATATACTTTATATATATAACATAATTTATCTCCTGAAATTCAATGTGTCATCCTGCAAAATGCAGTTATCATTTTAGTAATTAAATTACTATAGTTAAATTTCTATCCAAAAGATTTCTACCAAGACATTTTCTTTTTATTAGGCACACTAGGTCTTTGTTTATAAGTTATTATAGGCTCATCTGTAGAATGCAGTAAGACAAATCTAGTCCTGTGTGGTGACTTGGAGTCACTACCAGGATATCACCCTATGGCAGTATAATCAAAGATGTTTGATGTTAGCTTGTTGAGTTCGACCACACTGTTCAATACCTAAAGGTACTGAATCTGAGAATCCCGGGTTTAGATGGTGAATTCCACAGAACCACATGCCTAGTGTATAAACTATTGACCAAGGCTCTCTACCTCTATCAGGGGTATGCAATCTTTACTTTGCATGATAAGAGAGCCATCACAAGCCCATTCAATATGCAGTCCTATAATAGGGTACTTTGGGGATATTTATAATAGGTATATAACCCCATTCTGATTGGTACATTCTTGTGGTTGTAGCTACCCAGAATGTATCCTAAGTCTGAATGTATCAAGTGTCTTTCAAGACAATTGGGTTGTATAAATGAAATCCTATTCTTTGAGTTCCGGATTGACTGTTGATAATCATTAATCACTGTATATTTTCATACCTGACCCATCACACTAGATGCTTATGATAGTATCTTGATTATTGTCATATTTTATCCATTGGCAGGTTAGTTGAGCCAATTAGCTCATATTATTGTAGTACCAACCTATGCCACTAGGGGATGCACTTACTCCAGATACAGCTCATCTACGTTCACTAGGGAGTTTAGAGTTGGGGTTTTCTGCATAAGCAATCAGTTTCCAGCACAGGTTGAGTGCCCCAAATATTGTTAAATTGTACCCACAAGTGTCAGGAGTTTGGTTTTACTTCTAAACATACCCAGATCAATTCAAAGTTAGTCAATATAGAGAGGTATGTAGTGTGGGAGGTGATGGATAGTATGAATATGTTTTATTGCCTTTGGTTAATAAAGAAGCTGCTTTCAGCTAATGGCTAAACAGAGTAAATCCAGGAAGGAAATCTGAACAGAGATGGAGAGAGAGAGAGAGAGAGAGAGAGAGAGAGAGAGAGAGAGAGAGAGAGAGAGAGAGAGAGAAGGCAGAGTCAGGGAGACGCCATGTAGCTGCCAAAGGAGAAAGATGTCCTCTGGAGCCCACTGGAACCTTGCTGATAGGCCATGACCTTGTTGTAATACACAGAATAATAAAAATGGGTTAATTTAAGATGTAAGAGCTAACTAGAAATATGCTTACGCTATTGGCCAAACATTATCGCAATTAATACAGTCTCTGTGTGGTTATTTTGGGTCAGGGCAGCCAGGAAACGAACAAGCAGCCTCTGCCTATAAATATGGTTTGAGACTGTGGTAGAATTAAACTGATGCATGTCCCCAAAGTCTGGTTTGCAATACTGTGAACTATGGGGCAGAATTTAGAAGGGTAAGTACTTGGTTTTGCTTTAAACTTCTTTGCTGTGAGCTTACAAGAAAGGTCGTAAGGTTTGATGTCCAGGTTCAGTAAGCACAAATGGGTATTGCTATGTATCCCAATACATTACAAAACAGAATTCCATAACGATGGGATGTCTGGTTGGGAGACAGTAGAGACCAACCAGTACCAAGATGGGATTCATGAAGAATTCTATACCTTGCCAGGCGGTGGTGGCGCACGCCTTTAATCCCAGCACTCGGGAGACAGAGGCAGGTGGATCTCTGTGAGTTCGAGGCCAGCCTGGTCTAGTTCCAGCTAGTTCCAGGACAGGAACCAAAAGCTACAGAGAAACCCTGTCTCGAAAATCATAAAAAAAAAAAAAAGGAATTCTATACCTTATGGATGGATAGGTAGAGTTGGTTAGGGAAGCTTACAACATTGTATGTATGTATGTTAGCATGTAGGCTTGAATATATATATGTATGTATTATGTGTGTATGTTTTTTCCCTATTTAAAATGGGGGCACATGCTGTCAGTATGTGGATTAAAATGATGTCTGAGAAGTAGGTGGTTCTCTTGCTGTTGCTGCTGTGCTTCTTCGTTGTTGGATCCTTCCGTTTCTAATTTGATGTGGGAGTGTCATATATCAATCTGTTGATTTCATTGGCTAAGCAATAAAGAAACTGCTAGGCCCATTGGATAGGCCCACCCTTAGGTGGGAGGAGTAAACAGAACAGAATGCCGGGAGGAAGAGGAAGTGAGGTCAGACCCGACAGCTCTCCTCTCAGGAGCAGATGCCTTCAGCAGAGACGCCATGCTACCTGCTCCAGGGAAGACGCACGCTATGAAGCTCCGACCCAGGATGGACTTAGGCTAGAATCTTCCCGGTAAGCGCACCTAGGGGCGCTACACAGATGATTAGAAATGGGCCAAAGCAGTGTTTAAAAGAATACAGTATCTGTGTAATTATTTCGGGTAAACCTAGCCGGGCAGGGCAGGCGGCTGGGGTGTTTGGGGACGCAGCCCCAAGAGAGAGAGGAGAGGGAAGTGGCCGCTTTTTTTAAAGGGAGAGAGACCACGCCCCAAGGGGCTGGTATCTCAGCGGTGATAGGCTGGAGGAGTGGGAGGACCTCCCGCAACACTAATTCAGTCTGTGTCTGATTCCATATTGGGTTGGTGCCAGAACTGATACCATTCTGTTATAAAGCTGGCTTCCATAGCTGAGCTACAATTAAGATCAGTGAAGGTTTTAGTATGGTTATTTTATTTGTCTAGGTTGGTAAACTTTTAACTCATTAGTTATGATGATTCATATCTTGCATACTCATTTGCATTTATGATTTTCATGTGTAGTCCAACAGACTGTATGTGCCCATTCTATTGCACTCTAATAGATGGCTATTGCACTGTATTATTAAGTATGGTGGTTGTATTAAGTCCATTCCATCCTTCTACAAGATTGGGGAGTTCTGGGGGAAAGGATGTAGTGGACCAAGTCCAGGTGACTGCAGTAACAGAAGTGGTAGTACCTTCAGCCCTAAATATATCATCAGAATAAAAATAGGGTTGGTCATTTTCATTCTCAGGTCCGCGTGGTGTCCCAGTAGGCTTGTGGCATCAGGATGGAGGTATTCATAGTGTCTGACATAGAGCCAATTCAAAGGAGACGCTAGTAGGACTGCAATTAAGGAAATACAAAGTATGAGGAGAGACAGATACAAAGTGTTAGGCTACTGGTAAGGTAGGTATTTACCATTAAGTCTTAGGATTTAGTCTCATTATGGGCTTCCAGAGCCAAAGTAAAATCTACCCCCCATATGAGCTTATGTGATAAAGTTCATTTGTGAGTTTTGGAAAGCTTGCTGTCTTAGTTAGGGTTTTCTACTGCTGTGAAGAGACATCATGACCACAGCAAGTCTTACAAAGAAAAATGTTTAATTGGGGGTGGCTCTCTTATAATTTCCGAGGTTCAGTCCACTATGTTCATGAAGGGGTGTGTGTAGGCAGATGAGATGCTGGAGCTGAGAGTGCCTACAGACAATAGGAAGTTGACTGACTGTCACATTGAGTGAAGCTTGAGAAAAAGACCTCAAAGCCCTCCCCTGACAGTGACACACTTCCTCCAACAAGGCCACACTTCCTGATAGTGCCATTCCTTTGGGGGGCCATTTTCTTTCAAACCGCCACACTTTCTATGTCATATAAGGATGTTATGGTTGGAGCAAGGTAAGTTGAATCAAGGGAGCCAAATGTCAAATTAAAATCTTTTTTCATATAAAATGCAAGGAACTGATAAAGCTTAATAACAGTTGTAAAGTCAGAGGTAGCTCTGAGGTGCCATAGACCATCTAGAGTCTATGCGATTAGTCTAATTCTATGTTCTGGTTGAGTTGCTGGAGCACTACATTTGAGGGTGACACATACCAGAGTTTTATCACCTGATCAAGGTGTCAGTGAAGCAAATAGTGTAATTAGCATCTCATGTATTCAGGTATTATTAGGGTCCAGGTGGACAAACAAGAAATGGCCAAGGACAAGGACAACAAGGAGGGGATGGTGACCTTTAAAAGTAGTGATGGTGCCATAGCAGGACAGGTGCTGTTTGTCTCCTGCTGTGTAGATGGAGGTCACCCTTGGTTCTTGTTGTCCACAAAGAACGTCCATCCATATTTGTCAAGATCTCTGATCTGTGAATAGAATTATCTCTCAGATTTTTACACATATTTTAAAATTAGTCATGGTTTTTAATTTTTCATTTGGGGTGACTCATCCATCAAGGTTTTGATGCTGGAGAGGAACAAAGTATCATGCGTGATCTGGGTCTCAAGTTTAGGATGTAAGCAGCTGGGTTAATAAGAGCCTCCACTTCTGGTGGGGAGACCTCTATGGCTGCAAGTTCCTCAGTCAGGTTGGCTATTCCAGCATCCTGTCTGAGTTCTCTTTTTTGGATGTGCCATTTCCAGGTTGCTAGCTTTGTTCCATTTGTACTGCACAGAGCATTTCTCCAGTTATTCTGACTCAAAGAAACAGTGGTGTATAGCGCCATACAGCCATGGAATGTCTAGTCAGCAGCCATGGGCTTATGTGGGTCTCCTTCCTTGGGTATTGTTGGCCTTGGTCATCAAGGAAGGAGAGAGCAGAGGCGGCTCATAGGGTTCAAAGGGTTGTGAATACGACAGAAGAAGCTTTCCAGTAATGACAATGTCAGTGTTACAGCTCAATTTTATTTCAGAGTGAGGAGAAATATATAGGATGAAGACAGAGACTGGAGACTCACCTAATTCTCATTTGGTAGCACCATCATACTATGCAGCTGGAGTATAATACCTAATTATCCTATAGGCAGCAGGGAGGGGGCATTTGCCTGGGTCTGTGTCAAAGGTCATGCTTGAGACAGGTCAGGAATCCAGGGTTAGGGACAGTTTCCAGATAGGGCCAGACAGAGAGCAGGAGGCCCTGCATAGCGGTGGGGTGGGGTAGACTCTCTTTTGCACCAGGCTCAAAGAGTTTTTCAACAGGTTTAGCCTTTTTAATCTCTCAAACAAGGTCTAAATGTGCTTCTCAAAATTTGGGTATTTATTCTTAGAGTATGTGGAATTTTTACACCAAAATTTGATAGGTTTCATGTTTCGTCCTATTTTTTTTTTTTTGCCGTAGCGTCCAATTACCACATCCCTTAATATAAATTAGGCCTATGATGCAAGGCAAGATTGGGTTTAGATGCAAGAGAATTTTATAGTCTGTTAGGTATCTTAAAATACTGTCACCTCTTGTGGTGAGGTGCCCCACTCAGAGTCCTGCGCCTTTCTGATGATGTTATAGATGGATTGAAGTATTAGCTACTGATAAGGTATTCACCGCCTTCAATATTCAAACAAACCTTTAAATATTTTTCCTATGTCTTATTCTGTGGAGGTTTTAATGTTTGTCATTCGTTAGGGTTAGGATAAGACTAAGATTTGAAGTTAGGGTTATATTTAAAGTGTTAGGATTTGTTTAAGGGTTAATGTTAGTCTAAGGTTTGGATTGTTTGGTTTAAACAATGTGTTACATTAGGGTTACAGTTAGCATTAGGCTTGGGGTTGGGAGTTATGCTCAGGATAGCATTAGTGTTAGCATTAGAGGTGATTTTGAATCCGGCGGACTAACTTGCTGAAGGTCACAAAGCAAGGAAGTAAACACCAGAGGTAAGTTTTGAACACGGATCTCTCTGATCCATGCTGATACCCCTACCTAGTTTGAAATCTCTCCAGAAGAAAAGGTTATGTTCACCTTCTTCTGAATCTGAGATCTAAAGTTGAGAGACATCAGGAAGAAGACTGAGTCCCTGGGTGATGTGGGAGTGATTTCTTATTAATAAAGAAACTGCCTAGACCCATTTGATAGGCCAACCCTTAGGTAGGTGGAGAAAACAGAACAGAAGGCTGGGAGAAAGAAGCTGAGTCAGGAGTCGCCATGATTCTCCCACTCCAGGCAGATGCAGGTTAAGATCATTCCTGGTAAGCCAGCTCATGGGTTACATAGATTATAAGAAATGGGCTAGTCCAGATGCAAGAGTTAGCCGAGAAAAGGCTAGATATAATGGGCCAAAAGGTATTTAAAAGAATACAGTTTCCATGTAATTATTTTGGGGCATAAGCTAAGCTAGCCATGTGGGCGGCCGGGTGCCAGGGACGCAGCCCAGCCACACCTAATACAACACCTGGGCAAAGAAACACAAGTCCATAGTCACCATACCAGGCATGGACCAGGTAGGTGATGTTCCCTCTCCTTTCATCCTCTATCACAGGCATGGACCAGGTAGATGGGACCTAGGGTAAAACCAAATACTATTGTTCTACTAAATAAACATATGAAATGATCCTTATCAACATTCTGCTATACTCATAGATCAGGGTCCCACCCAGCCTTTATTAGAGAAGCTTCTTCCTACAACAGATGGGAACAAAGACTCATAAGTGCGCAATGTGTAGAGAGTGGAAGACCTTGGAACACTCAGCCCTAAAAGGAATGTTTCCATTAAATCCCTCACCTCAGGGTTCAGGGAACTCTGCAGAAGAGCAGGTGGAAAGATTATAAGAGCCAGAGGGGATGAATGACATCAAGGAAACAGTGTCTTTCAGTACCAAGAGTACTGGGACTTGAAAAGTGGCAGCAGGCACAGGACCTATACAAGTTTAATCCAGTTGAGGATTCCAGTGTTGAGAGGTAAGTGGACACAAGCCCCCATTCCTAACCAAGAACCTATCTCCAATTAGCAACCACTTGTAAAGGAAAACTGAGATTTCTCCAGTGGACTCTTACTGCATGTATTAACCACACATAAGGGTAGAAGACCATCACAAAACTAACTCAATGTATTATTGGAGGGTTTTTTAATTTTTTTATTTATTTATTTATTTTTGGTCTCATATTGCTTTGTTTAGGCATTTTTTTTTTTGACACACTGGTCTTTTATTTGTATATTACAGCTTACAATTTTGTGTTTTTATGGTGTGTGTGTCTGTATATCTTTTTTTCTCATGTTCTTTTTAAAATTCTGATTATTTTGCTTGTTTGTTTTCTAAAGAGAAAGAGAGAGAAAGAAAGGTGGAGTTGGATAGATGAGGATGTAAGAGAGGATCTGGGAGGAGATGAGGGGAAACTGTGATCAGAATATATTATATGAAAGAAATACTTCAATTGAAAACAAACACACACACACACACACACACACGGGGGGAGGGGGGAAGCCCCACAGGTCATTTGGACTCCTGCAGGGCAGAGGATACCAAGGTTAAGCAAATGTTGTAGCACTAGAACAGAAAGCCCAGGTTTGTCAGGAGACTAGAGCCATTCTCACCAGGTCAATTATGATTGGTATTCATCATAATATAAGTGCAGACTCATGACAGCACATGTGGAGAACATGGCTTGAAAGATCGTTTCATCAACCCCTTTCTGTACCACACTCCATCTCACATTTTGTAGGGCTGTGTTGTGTAACCAGAGCTGTTTCCCATCAACAGAATTATCTCCCCTCCCTTTGGGGTGAGCATGGAACACAAAGACCTTAGCTTGAAGACAAAACTGATTGCCCTCTTTGAGAAAACAGCTTTCAAAAGAAATCACAGTGAATTGGGAAAGGTTCCCTTGAGATATAAACCAAAGGGGTGGGGTGGGGATGTCTAGCAATAAAAAATGTCACAAATGTAATATTCAGTCCTGAGGGGCAGCATCACATCAATTGAAGAGCAGTGGTAATTATATTTCACTATTATATTTTTCTATCACGATATGCTACAAATGTATATTAGATAATAATTTCCTTTTAAATTTTTTTTTTTATTTTATTTTGTTTCAGTGCTAGTGATCAAATCTAGGGTCTCATGCATGCTAGGCGAGCACTCTCCTGTGATACCCCAAACCCTTTTAATACATAATTGTAAATGACTATGGATGAAGAATTGTATATTCTTTCAGTGATTAATAAAAATGATTGGCATCAATAATTTTTCACAAATTCAAAATATCACAAGGCACAAGAACAAATGGAAGTGTAAAACAGCACCCCAACACTTGCCCCACAAAACTCAGAGGCTACAAGGAAATCCAAATACATTTTTAAAAGTCTCATCATTGGCCCCCACTTTCTGTCAGAAGTCAGGGCGTATACACATAATAATGACTGTAAGCCAGTTCTTCCCTCAGTCTCATCACTATCTCAACTGGGAATCAGTTCCTATCAGTTTAGGCAACGGATGAATAAATAGGAAAACTGATTGAAGTATGTGGTAGATGCGACAGTTTTTTAGATGTCGAGTTTTCCCATTTTCTCTAAAATTCTCTGTCCTTTCTCCACACCCATTACCAGTTTCCCGATGTCTGTGGTAAGGAGTGAAGCTAATGAGAGAACTGGAGAAAGCAGGGACAGGGAAGAGTTAGTGTGAACATCAAGACAATCTGCAGGCTAGAGTGTGGGCTTGGCACTTAGCACTCCAAAACGGGGATAAGGAAGTTTTCAAAAACATCCTCAATGACCCAGGATAAGATGGAAATTAATTTCAATACTAGGTCACCGGAGAGCCCCAATTCTAGCAGAGTTCTGCTTTTATACTTCATTTCCAAGTCCTATCAACATCTGCTCCATCCCCATCATAGGTACAGGTGCCATAGTAGGACTCCTCCTAAGAACTTCTCTCCCTTCCCCTCCTTCTTCCCCTTTTCACCTCTGTCTTGCTAGCTATGAGAGGAAGACTACATACAAAGCCTTCTGGAGCACAGAATGATCTTTGGTTACACATTTGATTTTCCTGGAAAGATTTATGACAGATCTAGTTAAAGTCATTTTCTACCCCCAGTCCAGTTGTTCAGGGGTGATATTCTTCCCACTCTCTCAGTTATTCACAAGTTATTGGCTGCTTTTGTTACTCCTATATTTTATTTGCTTCTCTGTAAAATGAAACTAATACCAATTATCCCGTAATAGCAGACTACCATGTGTGTGTGTCTGTGTACATATAAGTATATACACATATGTGTGAGTGAGTACATTCATTTTCTCCAGATCACCTTACCCAGAATCTTAATGAAAGAATAGGCAATGAAGGAAAAGTCTGGAGTCTTAACATTCAGTCTCATCAAAGTGACTTTTGTCCCAAGGTAGAATAAGTAAAGGAGAGACCAAATCACATGCAAAGAGAGATCCATAAGACAGTACCAAGTTTTAGAAATGGTTGCAAATAGGATCATGAGCAACTAGATCAGAAGCCCAGCAGGTACAGGTTACATACATTTTGAGGGGCAAGACTGTATTGTAATAAATAAGTGGCTCAAGACCAAGCCATGAAAGATAGCTGGACCATATCGAAGCCCCCTGATAGAAGTCCTGTGATGTGGAAGGGGCCTGAAGCCAGCTTTCTATGGGAATGAGCAAGAAGTCAGAACCCATACACAGCCTGATAGAAGAGATATGAACACTGGGCAGATGACACCATTTAGCTAGTATAGGTCTTGTGACTATAAATGCTTTGAAACTGAAGATTTCTTTTTTTTTTTAAGTGTGAGAAAGGCTCTCTTCATACCCCAGGAGGTGTCAGTGCATTGTCTCTTTCCCAGGAACAAAGAATGTAATAGCTCTAGGATACCACTGTAATCATAACTCCACAGGGCAACTTTGATACCAATGATCAGTGTCTGCACTGCTACTGGAATGGACATGTGTTTATTCCCCCTGTTGCTAGGGTGCTAAAAACATTTCTAAATTTATATATGTGTATATATATTTGTGTAGGGATAGATGTATATACACACATATACACATACCTGTGCATACATGTACATATACACATATACGCATTTAGCTATATATATAGATTTTAAAATGTTTATTAATTTTGAAAGTAAAACTCAAAATCATTAGAAGACTGAAAGTGAAATAAATCTCTTGTCTATAATCTCGCTGCTAAAAATACATCTTGGTAAATATTCCTGCATAAAGGTGTACAAATATGTTTAAAATACAAAGAAACTAAGACCCCCATCAAGAAAGATGTGTTAAAATATATTTCCACTGTATCACAGTGTGGACTATTAAATTTAATAATGGAAGACTGAGATACAATTCATTGAGTATGAATTGTAAACACACTAAATTCATGAACATGTACATAGTGGATGTGAATATAGGCTCAGAGGGTGCTGACATTATTAGGTTATGAGAATGTGGTTAAAATCTTAAGAGTTCCACATACATATGTCTATATACATCTATATGTATATATACACCCATATATGTGTATTTATATCTAAATCCATATGTAGAGACAGAGATAGAATGAACATGAGCACACACACACAAGTCTAATTCTCTATCTAGCTCAAACTGGCCCAGTCTGGCCTCAGTGATCCTCCTGTAACTGCCTCCCAAGTGCTGCGAGGTGTTAAGCTACCATACTGGGCTGTCATCTAATTCTGATATTCTTTCATCATTGAAAAACTGTTGCCTTTTTTCAGTTAAAAAATTGCTCCTCTTATTGACAGATGAGTGAATTCTTCTCACATTTTCTTTTTTATCTTCATCTTAAGCATTAATATAAATAACTTCCATCAAGGCTCATGTTAGGATCACAAGTTGGAGCTATTAACATTTAACAGCACTTTGTGTTCATGTTAAAACTATAAAGTATACTCGGTCAGTAGTGGTTCACATCTTTAATCCCAGCATTCGGGATGTAGGTTGCTCTCTGAATTCAAGGCCAGCCTGGTCTACAGGGTGTATTCCAGGACAGCTGGGGTTACACAGAGAAGCCCTGTCTCAGAAAACCAAAAAACCAAAAAACAAGAACAAAAAAGAAACAATCAAAAGACCCAAAACATCATGATTGCAAAAAAAGCAACTAATAAACTAAAATTAGAGAGATAAAATACTAATTTTTAAGTATTTCTATTTGCAATGACTTAAAATAATAATTTTAAAGAAAAAATAACATATATTCCTGAGAGGTGTTGGGATTAATGAGTCCTGGCCTTCAGTTGCTTTTCCCTCCTAGAACCTTCTAATATAAGTTACTAGAAGCTGTGCCTACTTAGAGGATCAGAGGATCACCTGTTGACCGTTAACTGCAGTGTATTTAAGTCTACATGGTGTTAATAAGGAGGGGCTTTCTGAACCAGCGTTTTGGAGCTGCGTGTGTCAGTCTATCTCTGCGTCTGTCTCTCAGCCTCCAGTCCCTTTCCTGATAATTCTGCTGAGATTTCCAATTGCCGCTATCTCGGTGGAGACCTCCAAATGCTGCGCACCGCACCCCCGTGTCTGGGCTCTGTGTGCTTGAACCCAGTTACCGAGCTTCGGGCAAGGGGCTGGAGGTTAAAATACACAGACACACATAGACAGAGAGACAGCGACACGGGTCATCCTTGAATTCCCCAAGAATATCTCCTTTATTGTGTTCAGGGGCAGATTATATAGAGATAGTCACCCCAGCCAAACCCACCAGAAACCACTCTCCTGCCATCAGGAACTCCTGAAGGTCTCGTGCTCAGCTGTAGGCACTCAGATCAGGGGATTACAAGAAATTCAGGATCTGGGGTCTCACTGCTCCCAACAGAGAGGTACTACAATTTTCTTTTCTTTTTCTTTCTTTCTTTTTTTTTTCCGGGACAGGATTTCTCTGTAGCTTTGGAGCCTGTCCTGTAACTAGCTCTTATAGACCAGGCTGGCCTCGAACTCACAGATCTGCCTGCCTCAGCCTCCTGAATGCTGGGATTAAAGGCGTGTGCCACCACTGCCCAACTGTAAGTTTTTTTGTTTTTGTTATTTATTTATGTATATGAGTGCCCTATTGCATTGTGTTTGCCTGATAGAGAAGGGCATCAGATCTCACCATAGATGGTTGTGAGTCACCATGTGGTTGCTGGGAATTGAATTCCAGACCTCTGGAAGAGCAGCCAGTGCTCTTAACCTCTGAGCCATCTCTCCATCCCATAAAGTCTATTCTTGTTTCTCCTTACCCTTATTTACAAATTTTTTTTCTTACAGCAAATCTGTTTATCCTAAAAGCATCTGCCTATGTACAAGTAAGTACAGTGACAGTCAGTTTTTGTTACTGCAACACATTATCTGTATACTGGAAATGAAGAAATTGCGTGCAACGTGAGGTTAAGTAAACAATAGGGCGGATGTCACAGGCCTACTCTCTGAAATCTGCCTTTGGATCCTCCTACCATTTGTGTTTTCTTAAGACAATGAAACAAAACAATCACTAAGCATTTTTACCATTCCCTATAGTTAACCAGTCCCACACTGTGGAACAGAATTCAAAGTGTCCAAAATAATAGGGAGAATGGATAATGTCAGTTTTGAGAAACAAAACAAAAAATTTGGACTTTGGTAGGAAGGGTCTACATTGTAAATGTAAATTCATGTAAAGAAGTCATATCTGACTGTGAATGAAAAACTCCTGGAAGGGGTCTATGTCTACTGAGACTGGCAGTTCAGTCTTGGAATTGGAGCTTCAGTACTATGTAAAGGTTGGAATTGTGTAAGTTCAGAGGTTAGTTACTTTATGTTGGCTAGTTTTAGCTTCTGGAACAGCCATGCCTTGGCCCACTCTGTATCTGAACTAACACCTCATGATAAATAGAAACCTCTTAGAAGCTATTAACTTAGCAGAACACTAACTTCCACCAATTCAAGCGCTAAGAATGTCTTGAGATAGCATCTTGGGCCTATAAAATGTACCTTCCCCTAATCTCATTGCACCCTCCTCTCTAGTGTACACACGAGTATATTTTAAGTATGCCTTTATGATTTTCTTTGTTCTGTAAAACTATAGAAACTTAATGAAACCCTTTCACACTGGAACACAAAATTTAGAGAAACCTAAGTCTGTGTTCCTAGTCATGGTCACTCAAAATGGCTCCAGAATAAATTCTTTCTTACTTTTAGTTCCCTTGTCAGAAATCAGGTGTTCATAGGTTTGTAGGTTAAAATCCGGGTCTTCTATTCGATTCCACTGGTCGACTTCTCTGTTTTTATGCCAACACCGAGCTGTTTTCATTACTGTAGCTCTGTAATAGAGTTTGAAGTCAGGGATGGTAATGCCTCCAGACGATCCTTTATTGTACAAGATTGTTTTGGCTATCCTGGGTTTTTTGTTTTTCCATATTAAGTTGATTATTATCCTCTCAAGATCTGTAAAAAATTTTGATGGGATCTTGATGGGGGTTGCATTGAATCTATAGATTGTCTTTGGTAGAATTACCATTTTTACTAGGTTGATCCTCCCAATCCAAGTGCAAGGAAGATCCTTCCAATTTCTGATATCCTCTTCAATTTCTTTCTTCAAAGACTTAAAGTTCTTGTCAAATAGATCTTTCACTTCCTTGGTTAGAGTACCCCAAAATATTTTATGCTATTTGTGGCTATCGTGAAAGGTGATACTTCTCTGATTTCCCTCTCTGCTTCCTTATCCTTTGTGTATAGGAGGGCTACTGATTTTTTGGAGTATCCTGCCACATTACTAAAGGTGTTTATCAGCTGTAGGAGTTCTTTGGTGGAGTTTTTGGGGTCGCTTATGTACACTATCATATCATCTGCAAATAACGAAAGTTTAACTTCTTCCTTTTCAATTCGAATCCCCTTGATCCCCTGATGTTGTCTTATTGCTATGCTATAACTTCAAGTACTATATTGAAGAGGTATGGAGAGAGTGGACAGCCTTGTCGTGTTCCTGATTTTAGTGGAATAGCTTTGAGTTTCTTTCTGTTTAATTTGATGTTAGCTGTTGGCTTGCTGTAAATAGCTTTTATTATATTTAGGTATGACCCTTGTATCCCTAATCTCTCCAAGACCTTTATCATAAAGGGGTGTTGAATTTTGTCAAATGCTTTTTCAGCATCTAATGAAATGATCATATGGTTTTTTTCTTTCAGTTTATTTATATGATGGATTACATTGATAGATTTGCGTATGTTGAACCAGCCCTGTATCTCTGGGATGAAGCCTACTTGATCATAATGGATAATTTTTCTAATGTGTTCTTGGATTCGGTTTGCCAGTATTTTATTGAGAATTTTTGCATCAATGTTCATGAGTGAGATTGGCCTGTAATTTTCTTTCTTGGTTGAGTCTTTGTGCGGTTTTGGTATCAGGATAACTGTAGCTTCATAAAAGGAATTTGGCAATGCCTCTTCTGTTTCTATATTGTGAAATACATTAAGGAGTATAGGTATTAGGTCTTCTTGGAAGTTTTGGTAGAATTCTGCATTGAAACCATCTGGTTCTGAGCTTTCTTTGGTAGGGAGGTTTTTGATAACAGTTTCTAATTCTTCGTGACTAACAGGACTATTTAGATTGTTCACCTAGTCTTGGTTTAACTTTGGTATATGGTACTTATCTAAAAAAAAAAGTCCATTTCTTTTACATTTTCCAATTTTGTGGCATACAGGTTTTTGTAGTAAGATCTAATGATTCTCTGAATTTCATCTGTGTCTGTGGTTATGTCCCCCTTTTCATTTTTGATCTTATTAATTTGCATGTTCTCTCTCTGCTGTTTGATTAGTTTGGATAGGAGTTTGTCAATCTTGTTGATTTTCTCCAGGAACCAGCTTTTTGTTTCATTGATTCCTTGGACTGTTTTCTGTGTTTCTATTTTGTTGATTTCAGCCCTCAGTTTGATTATTTCCAGTCTTCTACTCCTCCTAGGTGAGTCTGCTTCTTTTTTTTCTTGAGCTTTCAGGTGGGCTGTTAAGTCTCCAATATGTGCTTTCTCCATTTTCTTTAAGTGGGTACTTAGTGCTATGAACTTTCCTCTTAGCACTGCATTCATAGTGTCCCATAGGTTTGAGTATGTTGTGTCTTTATTTTCATTAAATTCAAGGAAGACTTTAATTTCTTTCTTTATTTCTTCCTTGACCCAGGTGTGGTACAGTAGTTGACTGTTCAGTTTCCATGAGTTTGTAGGCTTTCTGGGGGTAGAATTGTTGAATTCTAACTTTAATCCATGGTGATCTGATGAGACACAGGTGGTTACTAATATTTTTTTGCAACTGTGGAAGTTTGCTTTGTTACTGAGTATGTGGTCAATTTTCGAGAAGGGTCTATGAGATGCTGAGAAGAAGGTATATTCTTTCATATTTGGGTGGAATGTTCTATAAATGTCTGTTAAGTCCATTTGATTCATTACTTCCATTAATTCTCTTATTTCTCTGTTAGGTTACTGTCTGGTTGACCTGTCTATTGGTGAGAGAGGAGTGTTGAAGTCTCCTACTATTAGTGAGTGTGGTTTGATGGCTGCATTGAGTTCTAGTAATGTTTCTTTTACATAATTGGGTGCTTTTTTTATTAGGGGCATAGATGTTCAGGATTGAGACTTCATCCTGATGAATTGTTTCTGTTATGAGTATAAAATGTCCCTCCCCATCTTTTCTTATTGATTTTAGTTTGAAGTCAACTTTGTTAGAAATTAGTATGGCCACACTTGCTTGTTTCTTAGGTCCATTTGCTTGATAAACCTTTTCCCAACCCTTTACTCTGAGTAAATGTCTGTCTTTGTGATTGAGGTGTGTTTCTTGTAAACAGCAGAATGTTGGATCCTGTTTTTGTATCCAATCTCTTAGCCTGTGCCTTTTTATAGGTGAGTTGAGTCCATTGATATTAAGTGATACTAATGACCAGTGATTGTTAACTCCGGTCATTTTTTTTTGGTAGTAGAGTTTGTGTGTTTCCCTTCTTCGTGTTGTGCTGGTGAAGGGTCATTAGATGTCTGAGTTATTGTGGGCATTGTTGGACTACTTGGTTTGTGATTTTCCTTCTATTACTTTCTGTAAGGCTGGATTTGTGGCTACATATTGTTACGGGAGGTCCTCCCACTCCTCCAGCCTATCGCCGCTGAGATACCAGCCCCTTGGGGCGTGGTCTCTCTCCCTTTAAAAAAGCGGCCACTTCCCTCTCCTCTCTCTCTTCACTTCCTGCTCCGCCGGTGACTTGACTTCCTTCCTGGTTACGCAGAGGGCTGACAGTGATCTGTAAGTTTTTTCCCCTTTAAATAAATACCACCCTATTAATCATAATTCCAAACTGGTGTGGCATTGTTTATGACTTACGCCTTCAACATATTGTTTAAATTTGTTTTTATCCTGGAAATTTTTGATTTCTCCATTTATAGTGAACGAAAGCTTGGCTGGATATAGTAGTCTGGGATTGCATCCATGGTCTCTTGTTTCTGCAGTACATCTATCCAGGACCTTCTGGCTTTCATGGTTTCCATAGAGAAGTCAGGTGTAAGTCTGATAGGTTTATCTTTATAAGTTACTTGAACTTTTTCCTTTGCAGCTCTTAATATTCTTTCTTTATTCTGTATGTTATTAGACCATCAAGTGTTTTATACAGGCAAAGAATCACAACTTCACTGAGTTATACAAATGCAGCATAAACCAAAGCAACATGCCTTAAAATAGTATTTCTCAACACATATTACTACCAGGTTATAGGGTGTTGGGGGTTGAACCAGGGCTTTGTGTAGAGTAAGCAAGCACTTATCAACTAAGCTACATACCCAGCTAGAAAAAAATTTAAAGGAATAAAACTGGGGATAAAAATAGCTTTGAGTATGCTGGTTAGGATTAAAATCAAACTGAGATAGGGAAAATATATTCACAGCTGACTGATACCATTTGTTTGTGATTTAATATGAATTTCAAGAGTGTGGTGGTCTGAATGAGAAACATCTCCCATAGGCTAAGACATGTGAATACTTGGTCTGCAGTTGTTGGCACCGGGAGGGTTTAGGAGATATGGTTTTGCTGGAGGAATGTTATAAGTCACACATTGGGGTGACATCTGTCATGTTTCAGCCTTGACAATGTTCACACATTCCAGGGTAGGGGCATGAGGATTAAAACTATTAAGCAAAAGGAATAGAGATATGAGAGAAATAAGAGATAGAGACACAGAACAGCACCGAGAGGGAAATTCAGTGAATATTAAATCCTCCACATTTATTTTCCACATGCTTATTATATACTCCACTCCAAAAGGGGAGGGGGAGATAAGAGACTTCATTAATGTGATATAAGGAATAGACCAAGTATCCTGCAGGCAGCCACTCCCTGGGAACCTCCTGCCAATCCCCCCACCCTTAAGGAACAGGAATAGATTTGAATTCTCCAGCCTTTGGTGAAGGTGGAGCAAATCCACCTCTGTATTCAAACTACTAATTAACCACACCCTAGGTCAGGGCCTCTTATTTGGAGCCATACCTGTTGTCAACACCTTTGAGAGAGCAAGAATAAGCTCAAACCCTTCACAGTCAAGGTGGAACAGGACTCACCTCTGTGAACCCTGGCAGAGGAAGTATGTTTCGGGAATGGGCCTTGAAAGCTTTGCCACTTCCAGTTCTCTTTCTGCTTCCAGATTGCAGTTGAAGAGGAAAATTTTCTGCGTCCTTCTGCACCATGCCTGCTGCCTGTAGCTTCTGCCTTGCCATTATGGACCCTAACCCTCTGGAACCGGAAGCCAAAATTAGCTTTTGTATGAATTGCTCTGGTCATTTTATCACAGGGACAGACTAATTAACTAAGTAACTAATACAAAGGGCTTTTGTTTTATTTAGTCATTTGTTCTGGATAAAACTGTGCTTAAAAACAAATCACCAGCAACCTTTTCAGTAATTCCTTCTTCCAGATGCCAAAATGTACTTTTATTTCATATTAGACATAGACGAATTTCTCCCTTCCTCCCTTTTCTCCTGCCCGACTCTGTCCTTCCTTCCTATCTGTGGTACTGGGAACTAAACCCAAAGCCTGTCTATGCTAGGTTAGGCTTCTACCTTGAGCTACAACTTTAGCTCCCCACCCCCAACTTTATACATCATATATTTGAAAATCTTGAGTGATCTGTTTGTCAAGTGGTTTTATTCTACTAACAAAACCCAAGTTGGGGTATGTACCAGGCTTTTTCTTTTTTGGGCCACTAACCAGCTCCTGAATCATGACATAGAGGCTTCTTATTATTTCTGAATGCTTGGCCTAGCTTAAGTTCATTTCTGAGTAGCTCTGTTAACTGAATTAATCTGTTTATCTTTTGCCTCAGGGCCATTTACTTTTCCTTCCTTCTGTATATCTTATTTTCACTGCTTCCCACATCTGACTGGCTGGTACCTGCCTGACTGCTGGCCCTGGGCACCTCCCTCATTCTCCCCCTCCTTCTTGTTCCTCTTGTTCTCTCTCTCCCCTTTCTACCCCCCCCCACCTAAATTCTTCCTTCTATTCATTCTCTCTGGATGCTAGCCCCACCTCTCCTTTCTCTGACTAGCTGTAGGCCAGTCATTAGACCAATCAGGTGACTCAGACAGGCAAGGTGAAACAAATGAGACACATATTTATGTAGTTAAACACACATCCTTACGTCATTAAGTAAACGCAGCACAAACAAATGTAGCACACCTTTATATAGTTAAAGTAATATTCCACAGCATAAACAAGTATAACACACCTTTACATAGTTAAAATAATATTCTACAACATGTAAAATTTGTGCTTCAGGGATTCTGTGAACATACTAGAAAAATAGAAAAGGTGTCTAATGTTATCTACCTATTCAAGCAATAGTCTAATGTCAAAGAAACTGCTTGGATTAAGTCTAAAATAAAGTGGTTGTATATAGAAATATATCAAGGCATTTTTCTGTGTGCTTTCCTGTATCATTCTAGGTTATTTTAAGAATTTCTCACTGGGCTAGAGAGCTGGCTCACCAGTTAAGGACACTTGTTACTGCAGAAGACCTGGGTTTGATTCTCGGTGTCCACATGGTAGTTCACAACCATCTGTTACTCAGTTGCAGCGATTCAGCATTCAGTACCCACTAAGTTGCTGTCTTGGTACTATCCTGTGTCTCTGTGTTTCTTTCTTATCTCTGTTCCTTCTACCTCTGGGAAATGCGAGTCTAGAAGCAAAAGTGAGTACCATAGCACTTTTCCATGGAGTTGCACTTTTGGCATTATTAACCACAGTTTTGGAAAATAACATCTATATTTATGTAACCATATATGTTGAGTGCTGTAAGGATTGAGTATGGAAGGACAGCAAGTTCTCCTTGAGGAAGCAACAAATGAGAAAATTGCTTCTCCTCACTCTGTTCCAATCTGGATATTGGCTATGGGGCAGGGACAGGAAAGTCTTCCTGAACTCTGTATGTCATTTCCCATTAAAATTTAATGGAAAACACTGGGATTTATAATCATTAAAGGTTATGAAATTAAAAATTGTGCTTTGTTTCAAAAACTCAAGTCTACAGTTTCCAGGCCCTTCCACTAAGGAACAGTTACTTCATCACTTTTACTTCTTTCTGGGAGAAGTGCTTGGCACACAGTGAACAGAAACGAAAACATGAGACAGCAGATCTCCAAAGTGCTTGCAGCCTAAAAGGTCTGTAGGCATCTTTTATGTAATAAGTAATGGAATAGCTGGAAAACTGCCTTTCAAAGTGGAAGCTTGAGGCCAAAAAAATAAAGACATGACAAGGCCTTTGAGAAATAGAGTAACATGAGGTGAAATTGGGAAATGTCAAGGCAAGGGTGTTGGTTTTTTTTTAAATATAAAGCTACTTAGTGGAGTATTTAATGAAGTTTTATTTAAACAGATTATACCACATGAACATTTGCATTAATCTTTCCTGGGCAATGTGGCCTTGAGGAGAATAAGAATGAGTAGGGTGCCAAAGATTGTTCTAAATTACATCGCTAGCCTGGGTGGCCCAAAAGAGAAGTGTGGAGAACAAATGATAGTTCTTTGTTTATGCCAAGATACTTCTACAAGTTTCTAGAAAATTCTTGTTGCAGATTGTCAGTGAAATTTTTGCACTCACTAGATAGTCTGTGATTATAAATTATGTACTAAGAACAGAAAGGAGTCATATCTAATGTGAGAGAGGGAATATTTTGAGATTTAATTTCTTGAGTTGCCTGTAACTGAGAAATGGAAATGTATTTGAAATATTTCCCTCAATTTTTTATTCAAGTAAATGCTAGACTCAGGGGAGTTACAAAGCAGGATAGAGAAAATTCAGAACCAAGAGAGAGATAAGGTCAACGTGCCAGCTTTCAGAAAGTGACCTAACTGCCAGACTGTCTACAGCAGGTGAACAATTAGCACGTCAGACTGTGTTTCTGAGAAGGGGAAAATCCCAACAAGGGAAATGCTAGTTGTAAACATCTTACTGTAGAAATTCTACAATTTCGTGAAAGAGGAAAATCTGTTATGGTTCTATAAACTTTAAGTCATAAAGCAATCCAGATTAATGAGTCATTGCCTCTTTTAAAGCCTACCTGCCCCCAATTTGTTTGCATAAGAACTGGAATCCAGGAACAATTTTTCTCTCAAAAGTTTTTACACTTATTTACTGCATTGTATGCCATGGCATGCATGCAGAAGGCAGAGGATAATTTGCAGGAATATATGCTTCCCTTCCACCATGTGGGTTCTGGCCATCGTACCCAGGCGATCAGACTTGGCAGCAAGTACCCTTACCTACTGAGTCATCTTGGATGCCCATGGAACAATTTTTCCCTCTACCTCCATGAGCTCTCAAGTTGTGGCCAGCGAGGTCTTGATTTGTATCATATTCATTAAATCCCTTATGAAAAGTGATTTGCTTCGATGGTATTGAAGATTGTGTTCCCACTCATTCCTGTTTCACGTGGTTCCAGGACTCCAGCTCTTTTGACATCCTACCTTAAAGGACAGTTTCCCCATCACCACTGAAGAACCAGGTGCTGAATCATTAATTTTATATGTCAGATTAGGGCCAAATGTCTTTGAGCTTCAACGCCAAAGTGAAATAACTAAATACGCTTTTATTGTGAACCACACACCGCTAAGGAAAAGATTTCTGCATGCTGGATGTTTGTCAGTCCATTTCTGTGAGTTCAGATTGAACACATGGGGAAGAGCCCAGGGGCTCTATTCTCTGCGTGAACATCCCCAATGATGGGACTGATTAATGCCTGTCAAATGGCAAGCTTTCAACAAATAGTTGATTAAATCGACCTTCCCCAAACCAATAACTTCTAGTCATTTATTCATTCAAAGTTACTGGAACTAGCGCGTTAGCGACTCTTCATAGAAAGTGTGAAGGATTTTCCCCCCAAAGGATCTCTAAATAAAACAATGCATGGGTCGTTTATAAAAAAATAAACATCACGTCTAAACCTAGTGCTATGTTTTTGTATTTCTGCACTAGGTTGGCCTCGGTTCTCCCCGAGAGGCGGGTTAAGGATGTGCTTGCTGCCCTTGAGTCTCCTTCCTTTGTAGTTTTTCGGCTAGCCTGGTTACGCTAGCCCCCGCGGCTGCGGAGCGCGCGGCCACGCCCGGGAGCGCGCAGCTCCCGCAGCCTGGCGGGCGGGGCCTCCAAGAGCGGGTGAGCCGCACGTCGTGCGGCGCCGCCCTCTTCCTCACCACCTCCCTCTCCCAGTGGTTTGTGGTATCCCAAGAGGGACAGAAGGTGTTCTCTCGGGTCCAGGCCCTGCCAGGCGGCCGCGAGCGCGAATGCCCGCAAGCGTGCGCCCGTGGGAGGCGGCTGCGCTCTTCCCGCAGGGGCCCAGCGCTGCGTGAGGATCCCCGGTCAGCCTGGACGCTCACTGGTCGTGGACCGGGCCCGGGAGCGCGCGAGGCAGCGACGGGAACCCGGGACCCCAGGCCGCGCGACACAGCCCCGAGGCGCCTCGCCCACGCTCACGCTCCACCCCACCCCCTCCGCTTCCTTCCTCTGTTCGGCGCGCCGGAGAGCGAGCGCGGGCTGGACGCGAACCAGGGCAAGCCTCGGGCCGTTCAACTTAGTGGTTCCCGGCCCGCTGCCCGCGTGCTGTTTGTGAGGCGTGGCCCGGCGAAGGAGGCGCTTGGGGGTCGTGGGGCTCCCCAGCTGGCGGCGGTGACAGAGAGGGCGCGCGGGACAATGAGCTGGGCAGCTGCAAGCCGCGACCGCTTTTAGCTGGCTGAGCGGGCCCACCTGCGAGCATGGCCCTCGTGCTCGAGCCAGGTGTCCCAATGCTTTAAGGCCAGAGCGCCCAGATCACAGCGCGCTGCGGCTGGGGCGGTGGGGACGTTCCTTCATTAATTTATTTATTTGTGGAGAGCTTTCTCTGAGCAGCCGGGATGGCCAGCACCAGGAGCATTGAGCTGGAGCATTTTGAAGAACGGGACAAAAGGCCGCGGGCAGGGTCGCGGAGAGGGGCTCCCAGCTCCTCCGGGGGCAGCAGCATCTCTGGCCCCAAGGGCAATGGGCTCATCCCCAGCCCGGCGCACAGTGCTCACTGCAGCTTCTACCGCACGCGGACCTTGCAGGCCTTAAGCTCGGAGAAGAAGGCCAAGAAGGCACGCTTCTACCGGAATGGGGACCGCTACTTCAAAGGCCTGGTCTTTGCCATCTCCAACGATCGCTTCCGTTCCTTTGATGCGCTCCTCATAGAGTTGACCCGCTCGCTGTCTGACAATGTGAACCTGCCTCAGGGCGTCCGCACAATCTACACCATAGACGGCAGTCGGAAGGTCACCAGCTTGGACGAGCTGCTGGAAGGTAGGAGGGGCGGGCAAGGCTTGGCAGGTGCAGGCAATGCTTGGCAGGTGCAGTGACTGTGGGCTGGGCGCTTCCCCGCCTAGAGCGGGGCAGGTGCTTTCTAGGCAGCCAGGGGGATTAGAGCTCCTCTGTAGTTTGTGTTGGGCCGGGGTGCACACATTCTCTGTCCTTCTCAAGAGATTTCCTTTTTTTTTTTTTGAAGAAAATTCTAATGAGTAGAGACAAATACAGACAATGGTACCTTTAAAATTAACCAACTTATTTTTGCTGGAAGGGCAAGCTGTTTGAAAGCATGGTCCTCCAGTGAGGCGCGGGGTAACCCTTGGTGGAGCTCAGTGCAGCACTTGTGCTGTCCCCGTGTTTGGGATCCCACTGTACCTTCTGAGCATGGCTGTGGTTCTGACTTGCTCCAGGTTGGCTTTTCTGATTTCACTTATGGCAGAAGTCACTCGAAATCAAGAGGGACGATTCAGCATAGCAGGTATCAACCTTGGCTTCATCTTGGACCATACTGGACACTTTTAAAAGTATAGGTGACTGGCCCCACCCACCCCTTAGATATTATGATGTGCACTGTTGGGGTGTGACTTGGGCGTTTAAAGTTTGGAAAGTTCCTCAGATGATTTCAGTGTGTAGACAAAATGGAAAAGTAGCCGTGCTTAAAGAATTTTCCACATTTGGTCGACAACGGGGTGAATCAAGGTGAATCTCTCCTGCCTTCTCCCTGAAGAGGATAACTAGGGTCGAGGGAAGCGACAGCAGAGGCCTATTAGAAATTAGTAGTTCTGGCACAACAACTACGCATCACTCAGAAGGACCACTTGGTAATATGTTGGGTCATTCTTGAGTTTCTGCAATATTTATTAGTTTTCGGGAAGGGACGGGTGGTTGGTAGTTATGAACCTGATTTTTAGTTCTAAACAGCACCCAGAAAGACCAGAAACATCCCCTAGTGTGTAGGGACTGAATGTATACATGTAGCTACCTCTTAGACATCTTTCGTAATGGAAATAGGGCATTCCATGTAGCCATAGCAATAAGAGGGAGGAAACTGATCTCTGAACTAGGTGGTTTTCTTATTTCAGCATAAGCTTATATTCTAAAGTCATTTTCTCCGTTTCACAGGTGAGGAAACCTAAGCAGCATGCATGCCAGGGTTACTGATTTCTAACAGGCCTCAGTTGATGCTTTCTCTTTTACAGTTTCCCTCCAAAGGAAATAAGGTAGCCATTCTGAGGAGTCCTCAAAGTGCCTGAGTTTCTCCATTACTTTTAGCAAATGGTACCCTTGCTCTGGCTACAGGACAACACAATTAAAATTGTCTTCTATATAATTTAGCAGTAGAAGGGGCTACCTCACACTTTGCCTTCGTAGTGAGTTTTGGTTTTAAAGACTAAAAGAAGAGGGTAAGAAACCTGTAGGTGTGCCAGTAAAATGAAGAAAACATCGTTGAGAGGACCACATTACTTTGTAGAGACAAGGTCTCACTACGTAGCTTTGGCTGTCTTGGTACTCACTACGTAAACCAGGCTGGCCTTGAACTCACAGAGATCCGCCTGTCTCCAGTTTCATGAAAACTGATCCTGATAGTTTTTTGTCTGATCCCCATGTCAGAGCACCAGCACAGTGAAAGGCTCAACACTGTTGTGCAAGCACGTGTCACTCACCAGTCCTCAGGTGATGTACCCACTCCACCTCCAGATGGTTAATAATGCTAGGGTCCTTCTCTGAAGTTATTTTGACAAGGTATTGTTAAGTTAAATTAAACTGCTTCAAAGGAGAGATAAGAGCATTTTCTGGGTTAATATAAAGACACATGCTATACATCTAGTCCTAGGGGATGGGTGGCCTTCTGACTCACTTCGAGTCCAAATAGGTGGTTGGGAAATTTCCTTGAAGTCTTTCACTTGCCGGTATTTGGAGAATGGTGATTTGGGCAAACACTGACTACACATACAGTCCAGAAAATTATACCACATTGTAAATTATGGTACAACAAATGGTTTCTGTGCCTTTGCTGACTTGGTTCAAGAGTTTTCGTAATTTAAAATGACTGTAAAAGAAATTTCAACTTTTTTGGTTATAGTAGAAATCTGTCTAATAGTGTCTTTCTCTATTAATTTCTTAGTTGAACAGGGTGACATATGCCTGTGATTCCAGAGCCCTGGACGTACAGGCTGCTGGGGGATCATCAAAAATTTAAGGCTAGCTTGATCTAAATAGTTAAGTTCCCAGCTGCCAGGAATATATAGAACTTGTCTTTAACATTGAGCCTTCTCACCACCCTTTTTTTAAAAGAATGTTTGTTATGTAATGTGGGGAGCAGAATTTGGACCCCCAGAACCTACATAAATGCTGGTGGATATGGAGGCTTGCCTGTAATTTTAGCTTTGTGAGACAGAGTTGGGAATCCCCATAGCAGCTGACTACTGAGACTAGCTGTATCAGAAAGCTCTGGGGTTAATGGAGAGACATCCCCTACCTTACTTAAGGTGAAAGAGTGATTGAGGACAAGTCCCAGCATCAACCCCAGCCTACCACGTGCATGCACACAGTCATGTACATGCATATCCCCACATGTGTGCCTGCAAATATGCCAACATGCAAAGACACATATGAAGTTTCAGGTTTCAATTAAAATCATGTGCTCAAATGTTCAGATTTATCCCACTGAACCAGGGTGCTTTCTGATGTAACTTACCTCAGTGAGTACAGTGTTGGCCATGCTGTCAAACCACTCTACTTCATGTGAGTCAGCTGTTAAACAATGTTTCTTTTTCTTTGCCTCTTCCATGCTAGCAAACATACTTTAGGAGGTGATTAAAACAAAACTAAAATTGTCTTCAATTAAGACTAGAGAACTTGATTCAAGATTACAAGGCTCCTTCCTAGCCACTGTCCCCTTGAGCTCAGATGACAAAAGAAATTTGCATGGCCCAGTTTTTTTCTCCTACCCTTGACCTTGAAAGTATCTGGAGAATCAAGCTGGTCTGGTGTAGGACAGCTTTCCTTCAGCATGGTTCCTAAACCAGCTAACTGTATTGCCGAGTGGGCAGTGTGGGTTCCTGTAAATCTGTTTGTTCTTGGAAACTCTTGTAGGACTCTATCTCCCAACAGTAAGTGTGGGGAAATCGGGTTGAGTCCGCTGAGCTTGGAGTATCTCTGAAGGTCCATTCGGAATGTCCAGATGAGGGCTTTTAGCACTTTTTCCCACTTGTCATCCCCTTTTGCCTAACATAAGTTATAATCACCTGGTTATAGGTATATAAAATGACATAGCATTTACTGAAAGTAAATCATGAAGAAATCTATTTTGTGTTTAAAATTTGTTTTATTACGTTTGTTTCTATGTATGTCTGTGAGTGTGCATACCATTTTGAAAAAAGGAATGGGAAGATACTGGTTTGCTAAGATCAATTTACGTGCTTTTGCTTACAGGGTAACACTTATTAACATTTTAAGCAAACACACTAAGGAACCTGGAGTCAAAAGACAATGCAGAGTCCATGAAGAGTGCTGCTTAATAGCTTGCTCATCACGGCTTGCTCAGTCTGCTTTCTTATAGAACCCAGGACCAGCAGCTCAGGGATGGCACCACTCACAATGGACTGGATCCTCCCCCATCAACAGTTAGTTGAGAAAATGCCCTACAGCTGAATATTGTGGAGGTTCCATCTTTCCGGGTAACTCTAGTTTGTGTGTCAACTTTGATGTAAGACCAGCCAGCACATCCTAATGCTTGTGCTGCAGCCACTTGACTGACGGAGCTGTCTCCATGGTCTGCTATTGGAATATGCATATCAGAATATACATTTAGAGCAATTTAGTTCATTGAGCTCTTCCTTAGACTATCTTTTACAAATTTAAGATTAATTTTGAAATAATGATAAAATTGTTTCTCAGTCAGCGATAGTCTCCTTCCTCATTTCCTTGCTGCTCATCATCTCTTAACAGTATTTTGCCTCACCTGAAGAAAGTGATCAAAATGTATTACTGGCTCTATGCATGTTCATTAAGCCCGTGTGAGTGAAAGAACCTGAAAAGTGGCTCAGTGGATATGTGTCTCCTTAGTTTAGTGATCAAAGTCAGTAGCTGGGGAGTTACACATGAATCTTATAGTGCATTTAAATACTTAGTAGCCTGGCTCCTAGAGATACTTGAGTCGTGGTCTTCAGAATCTTCCAGCAAAATTATGTCTGACACCCACCCCCACCTCCAAGTGCTCGGATTAAAGGCATACACCATCATGCCCTGCCTACCTTTTTTCTGACTCTGAACAGACCATGTGGAGATTCATAAAACTTTGGCTATGTCTTCCTCCTCCTCCTCTTTCCCCTTCTTCCCCTTTTCCTCCTCTTCCTTCCCCCAGCCCCTAACTCCCTTCTCCTCTTCCAGGTGCCCAGGCACTTTGACATCAGAGTTACATCTCAGGCCTGCCCTGCTTGTTTATCTGTCCTTCAGATATGACCCATTTCCCTCAAGTCTTCTCATTCTTGGAAGGCCTGTCTGTCTGTCTTTCATTTTTGAATGAATACTTGTTTTCTGAACTTTTGTTACTTGTGTGAGTGCTGAATCTAAGTCACAGTCGGTATTGCTTGCCGAAACTGAGGGCTAAACTGTGCTGTTAGATCCATGGAAGATTAAGGATGCAGGAGAGGAGAATTGAAGGACCCCAGAGGCTGGGGAACCACTGCTTGGATGAGCCTGTTAATGGGATGCTACACTCATTGTGCCCCAGTTTGTTTGCAGATGTCAACCGTCTTTCAGTTTGAAACCCTTCCACTAGCCTTATAGTTGCAGTTTGTTTGTTTGCTTGTTTGTTTGGACAAGAGTCTCATTGTTGTAGTTCTGGCTGACCTGGAACTAAGATGCACCCGCTTCTGCCTCCCAAATGCTGGGACCACTCCTGGCTATATTTGATTTTATTTGATACATAGGAGTTATAGTTATGGGGTATTGTGAGCTATCTCAATGCCTGTACACAGTGTTAATGATCATGTCACGGTAACCCTATTACCTCAAACATTTTTGTTTGTTTGTGCTAGGAACTTTCAAAATCCTCTCTGCTATTGACTTGGAAACATTTCACTTAATTTTTGTTAACTGTAGTCATTGTACTACTGTGTGGAACAGTAGAAGTTGTTCCTCATATTCCCCTGAAATTACAAAACCTGAGTATGTTCGTGCCCCCTGGAAATAATAGGAGCCTGCCAGTGGTGGTGCACACCTTTAACCCAAGCACTTGAGAGGCAGAGGCCGGTGGGTCTCTGTGAGTTTGAGGCCAACATGGTCTACAGAGCAAGTTCCAGGACAGGCAAAAAGAAAGAAGAAAAGAAAAGAAAGAGAATAAGAATAAGGGTGGCAGGTGGGTGTAGCTCAGTGGTAGAGGGCTGCTTTACAAGATTCCAGCTCATGGTTCTAAGCCCATGGGTCATGACCTCCTGGGGCTGAATGACCCTTTCACAGGGGACACACATCAGATATCCCGCATATCAGATATTTTCTTTACAATTCATAACAGTAGCAAAATTGCAGTTATGAAGTAGAAATGATGTAGCACGAATTCTCATTGTTATTAATAATAAAAACCGAGAGTCAGATACTGGGAGTTAATGCTGAAGACCAGAGAAGCAGAGTGCCAGCCACTAGAGAATTTTTACCTCTACTAGTGCTCAAACTGAGGGGGCAATCCTGTCCTCAGACTGCATCTCCAGACTGTATCTGTCTCCACTAAACCTTCAGACTGCAGTGCTCTTGACTCCTCCCTCTTTATAGTCCTGTCTAGTCCTATCTACCTCCCTAGTGCTGGGATTAAAGGTGTGAGCCCCCACTCCCTGGGTTCAAGTGGTTTAGCTTTGCACTACGATCTTCAGACAAGCTTTGTTTGTTAAAACACAAACAAAATAACAGTACACAGTGAAATATGGTTTGGGGTCACCACAGCATAAGGAACTACATTAAAGGGTCACAGCTTTAAGAAGGTGGAGATCCACTGCTCTAGAGCACCACCACCAATAGTGGTAAAACAATCTATATAAAAATCTAGCATACAAATGATAGAGATTGCTAATTGCATTGTAATTTAAAGATATTTATAAATATAAAGATGATATGCAAAGGTTCCATACTGCAATGCCATCCAAGCACAGTGGCCATGAAAGAACTGGCCGACCTTCATGACCTGTGAAAATGTAAGCTAGCTGGATAAAGCTGCAGGTACTGTTTGTGCTAACTGAACTGCTATTCACGGTTCCCTTCAGTGCTTAATGCTATGTTGGTGTGCAGAATTGATGCAATGCCCTTCAGAATGCCATGCACTGAGCCAGCTATATAGCTAACTGACTTCTATTCCTAGTAAGTGTATGTTCTCTGCCCTTAACTTGCTGTGAGCATATCTTTATATCAGGTATTATCTTATTTTCCTAACTAATTCCTGGCCAAGTCACATACCTTGCACCTAAAGAGTTAGAGCTTTGGGCAGGAATTTGTGTGGCTGTGCTTCATTTAGAAGTAGTTATTTAGATGTATTTCACAATGAGGTGATGCATACATTTTATCATAAAAACCAACTCAAGATTAAAATTCCCATTGTGAACTCTAAGGATATCTTACCCTTGACCAGGTGTAGGGAACTGAAGGACCTGTTAGTTTACACTACTGTATGAGAACTATTTTTGGTCTCATTAGTAGAATTTCTGTTTTCACATTTAGCTAATTTCTTAGGTCTTAAGACAAACTTCTGTAGTGTCGTTTTATTTGTATTTTAAAAAATAAAGCTTGCCTGAAGCTTGGAAAAGTAAAACAGCCACACTGGCCAGTCTTACTGACTATGCAGCAAATGACACATACTTTAATCCCAGTAGTTACAGTGACATACACCTTTAGTCCCAGTAGTTACAATGACATACACCTTAAATCCCAGTAGTTACAATGACATACACCTTTAGTCCCAGTAGTTACAATGACATACACCTTTAATCCCAGTAGTCACACTAGTTTACCATAGAAACCAAACAGTAGTGGTGCATGCCCTTAATCCCAGAATTAGAGATGATTATAAAATGGGAGGAGACAGCTCTCAGTCACAGTCATTCTGAGACTTCCTGGAGGCAGGATCACCATTTTCAGACTGAGGTTAAGGTCAGAGCCAGTGACTGACTGCTTTGCTTTTCTGGTCTTCAGGTTGAACCCTAATACCTGTCTCTGAGTTTTTATTAATCATGCTCCCACTCCTATATCTATATGTGGAAACCTCAGTATATAGACATTCTTCATATCTGCGTCCACAGTAGCTTCTTTCCACTTTCCCTGGTGGAAAGCATCCCAAACCTAACAGTTGGATGTATCTTGAGGAGAGGACTGTGCTTAGTTTTCAGATGTGTGGAAAATGTGGTCATAGAGGTCACCCACCTTATTTTGTGTCCACCGCAGATGGAAGTGACAGGGAAGCTCCTTGGGCCTGACACAGAGGTACAGTGCACATAGTATCCCAGCTGGAGCAGGGGATTTTGTGTTATCTTGATGATTCCCATAATTTTTACTTTAGCCAGTGCACAGTTTGGTTAGAAAACCCAATTAAATCATTTGTCACAGTAAACTAATAAAACAGTCTTACTCTTTCCTGCTCTGTATTTTTCTTAGCAGCTATGTGGGGTACTCATCTTCTGATGGATATGAGCACGTTTGACTACAATGCACTCAGAAGCTCACCCACGTTAGGCTTCACCAAGAGCACACATGCCTGAATGTGGTTTTCCTCGGTTGAATTCTTTTGGGGAAAATTTTCCTTAGATTTGGAAATTAGGAAAGCATTGAAATTCCTAAGATTTACCAGTATTAAGCCTTAACTGTCTTTCCATGTTTTCTTCTGCATTCCCTTGTTTAAGTGTGATGAATGCATGTTTATCAATATGTCCATCATTTTCTCCAGAAGTGAAGAGCCTGTGTTTCAGGCTTAATCAGGTTTTGTTTTCCTTATAAGGTTGTCTGCCTGCTCCTTCTACAAGAATGAAGTACAACCATGGGCTCCAGATTTCATGTCACAGAATTTCTGACTTGAATGTCAGGATTATTTATAAACTAGTTAGTGACCTAAATAATTAAATTATAGCAAATGTGAGAACGATATTGACTAACACAGAAGTAGTCTAAAACTGCTGGTGTAGGAGTTCCCTACTTTGTAAATCATATGTAGCTCTCCCACAGCCAGCATCACTCTCAATAGTGGAAAACTTCAAAGCTTCTAATTTAAAAGGAGGAGGAGATACTCACACTCACCCCATAAGCAATTGAGGGCCCCAGGAAGAACAGATTTTTTAAAAAAGCAAAGGTGTTGGAAGAAGTGTCTAGGTCAGCAGTTCTCAACTCTTGGGTTGTGATTCCTTTGGAAGTTGGACAACTCTTTTGCAGGGGTTGTCTAAGTGTCTAAGACCACTGGAAAACACAAATATTTACTTATGATTCATAATACTAGCAAAATCAGTTATGAAGTAGCAATGAAAATAATTTTATGGTTGGGAGTCGCCACAGCATGAGGAACTGTATTAAAGGGTCACAGCATTAGGAAGGTTGGGAATCACTCATTGATGTCCTAGATTATAACCAGGGTTTGTTTTCAGAGCAACTAGGGAAAGTAAAAACCTTACATATGCTTTCATAACCTGTCTACCAGTGACTGCTTCAGCTGGACCAGGGTGAGGCTTGGATCTGCTGAACGAACAAGATCACCTAATTTATATATATAAAAAAACCTTCTTAACTAATGATGAGAAACCAATAGCTCGTAAGCTCAGCGTGCGGAAAACCGTATGTGCACATGCACACCATGGAAGTGTGAAGCTCTATTCTGTGGACACCTTGACTCAGAACTTTCCAAATTATAGAACTGGTCTACATGTTTCTAGTAGGAACATTATGAAGGGAAAGGGGAGACAGGGAAGGAGTTAACCACTTCTAACTAGACAATCACATGAAGGGCTTGCTCTCCTGCTTGTTTCTGTTCTTCCAAGCCCATGCGTAGAAGGAAATTAAGACATGAGTTGAAAAGCGTGTGTCCTGGGTGGTTTGTCAGCTGTGCAGGGTCTGGTTGATCAAAGGAGATGGACAGAGAAAATCTGCTCACTTTCTTTTTACCTTTTTTTTTTTATCTTTAAGAAGACTTTACCACTGACTTAATATCTCCCTGTCTTAAGAAACAACTATCTTCTCTTGCTAAGGTTATTTTTACATAGTCTTCTATTTCACATTTTGAGTCAGAACATTCATCAAGTTTTCATCAAAAATAAAAATGGCAAGAATTTTTTTGATATGACTTGTGCTTTTTCTGTAAAATTCAATGATAGCACCATCATATTTTTCTCACTAATACATGTGCATTGCATGGCTTTATTAATTTTATAACTTTTTGAAATTCTGTACAATTTTCTTATGCCCATACATACTATCAAATGGTTCTATGGGGATGACAACCTGGGTGGTGATGGTTGGGGAAGACTTCAGGGTGCTGCTGTAGGAGTGGTATTATAGTTTAGGATTGGTTCCCTGCATCTCCCAGGCAGAACCCTAACAATTCATCTACACAGAAGACATGGCATGTCCTCAGAATTCCTTTCCACATCCCTGATCTGTCACTTGTGCAGGAGCCTTTGGGCATCTCGGAGGTTCTCTACTAATCAGGTCCTGGAGACCATTTTGATAATAGTCAGTATTGACATTATTAGCTTATCCTCAGGCTTTCTTTTTCATTATTTTGGTTAAAACATTTATGACTCATCTGATATAATTACTATATCAATAATGAATCTATTTGTACTAAGTATATGAAATAATGTGTTCTTTGTGATTATATCTCAGAGAAAATCTTAGCATGTAACCTTCCATGTCAAAAAGTCAGTACCAATATAATTAAGTTATATAATTCTTGGAAAAGTACCATCTTTTCAGTAGGAATTTTAGAAATTTTGGAATGTAAAAAATTTAGATATCGATAAACGATAAGCAAACAGTATAGCCTCTGTGCCCTTCTTAATTAAACAAAAGCCTGATTGAGCTTTGTGAGAAATGACTGTATAGTTTTAGCTTAATATCTGCTCCCATTTAAGAAGATATAGAAAAGTTGTCCACTTGAAGTTTTAGTTTTATTTTAAATTTATATTCCTCTAGAGAAAACAGTGCCAGCAGTATGCTGCTTTGAGGAGCCAAGCCTTTTGCTTCACAGTGCTTCAGTAGTTGAATGGATGATACTACATCTGAATATAATAAGTCCACTGTATAAGGATGTAGTGATGCTGTTTGACTGAAATTAGGATTTTAATTTTTATGAATATATTTGTTTCAAATATTTCAACCAGAATGAACTATTTATGTTTATTTCTGAGACAGGGTCTCACTGTGTAGCCTAGATGGGCCTGAAACTCCTTGCATAGCCTAGAGTATCCTTAAACTTGGTGCCAATCTTTCTGCCTTAACTTCTGCTCCTAGGACTACAAGCTTGAGCTACCATACCCAGTACAATCCCTCTCCCTTTGCAGTAACAGTTCAAGCTGGCCTTGAACTCAGATCTTTCCACTTTAGCCTTCAGAGTAGCTAGGATTACAGGATTCTACCATATCACCATGGCTGGCTAAGATGAGCTTTTATGAAGAATAAATTAGTTTGCATTTGTAATCATGAAGTACTTTGTAATTTAGTTACTTTATTTATTTAATTCTGCAGCTAATGATCCTGAGAATCAAAGTGTGGAGTAATGACTTATAAAAGGTGAGACATTTGGGTAAAATAAAACCCAGGTCTCACTCTTCATTTCTGGGCCTAGTGCTTTTCACATTATACCTGTAATTTTCTGAAAACCAACCTAGGTACTTTGGAAGAAAGGGAGGTGGGGGGATGTTAAAGGAAAGGGGTATTATACTGCACCCCCTTTTTGTGACCACAAGTTTAGGAGTTACAGGTTTCCAGAAGCCATTGTTTAGACATAATGCATCCAGGCTTATTATGGCCAATGCTCAAAGATCTGATATTGTGCTAATAAAATTGTTATTTGCTTTTTAGGAGAGAGTTACGTGTGCGCCTCCAATGAACCATTTCGTAAAGTTGATTACACCAAAAATGTTAATCCAAACTGGTCTGTGAACATCAAGGGAGGTACAACCCGAGCCTTGGTCGTGGCCTCTGTGAAGAGCGAGGTGAAAGAAAGCAAGGACTTCATCAAACCCAAGTTAGTGACTGTGATTCGAAGTGGAGTGAAGCCGAGGAAGGCCGTGCGGATCCTTCTCAATAAAAAGACTGCCCATTCTTTTGAGCAGGTCCTAACAGATATCACCGAAGCCATTAAACTAGATTCAGGCGTGGTCAAGAGGCTGTGCACCCTGGATGGAAAGCAGGTAGGTGGTGCTTCCCACAGCTCACCATCTTGCCTTCTTTGAGTTTACATGTTGACTATCTTTGCTGGTGTTTGCTGATGTCCTATACGGTATGGAACTTGCTGTATAAGACAGGCCAAGCTTGAGCTTGGGCTCCACTGTCCTCCCAAGTGCTAGGATTAGGGGCATGCAGCATGTCCAGCTCCTCATGTGCAGGATTAGAGGCATGCAGCATGTCCAGCTCCTTGTGTGCAGGATTAGAGGTGTAGAGCAGGTCCAGCTCCTTGTGCTGCTGCAGTTATATCAGCAACAGAATGTCATGGTCTCCTGGATGTGGTCCTTGCAGATTTACATGAAGACTATATGTGTGAATTAGCCTTTAGCAAGAAAGATGTAAGGGCCTCCCATTTTTCCAGCTATCTTAGAATCCTCGTGCTCCTCATTTTTTAGAAGGAAAGATGTCAATTTCCAGGGAAAAGGATAAGTTGAGTGGTGTTATGTGCTAAACAGGAAGTGATCCAGAAATAATTATCAATTAGTGTTTAGTGGTTTGTGCTGTGGGACAATGGTCTGTACCCTGTCACTTGTATTTTAAATAAATGCTGTTTGGCCAGTAACCAGACAGGAAGTATAGGCGGGGCAACCAGGCAGGAAGTAGAGGTGAAATAACAAGAATTCTGAGAAGAGGGAAGTTTCAGTCTGCAGTCTTCATCCAGACACAGAGGAAGCCAGACACAGCAAGCAAGATGTGATTGCCTTGTCAAGAAAGGTACCAAGCCACATGGCTAACACAGACAAGTCTTATGGGCTAATATAAGAGTTAATAAGAAGCCTGAGCTACTAGGCCAATCAGTTTATAATTAATGTAGGCCTCTGTGTGTTTACTTGGGACTAAATAGATGTGGGACCTGGTAGGACACAAACTTCAGTCAACAGAATGATGTGCCAATGTGGGGCTGACCGAATCCACTTTAAAGCCTTAGAGAGCTTGGGAAGTTATTCTAGATAGACAAGGATAGAGTTAAGCACAGCTGATAGCAGCACTTTCTCGAGTAGGCTCTGCTTGCTAGAGGCAAGTGCTCTCGTTTAAGAAAGGCTTCCTGACTCAGCTTTAGCCGCAAAACCTTGCAGCTCTTATAAGAGGTCCTGCCACGAAACACTTAAATGGTATTGGTGAAAAACTGACTGCATGCTTTTTGGTGGTGGTAGAGACCTTGAAACGCCATAGAGTTGTGGCAATAAACATGGCTCCAGCCAGTACTTCTGCTGTGAGGCTAGACTCTCAGAATAAAAAGCTAAGGAGTGGGCTGGATCCAGCCATCAAAGCCATGGCTTTAAGCCTAGCCATATTGCTGTACACGTGTTAAGGGTTGACCACTTGGGATTGGATAACCTATCTGGACAATAGTTCTTGGGGAAAACTGATTCTCCCTCTGTCAGCCACCATTAGTTGCCAGTAGCTCTTCTCTTCATTGAGGGGTGGGGCTTTGTGAAATTTCCCTCATGTGCATTGGCATGTTGACTGGTGGTATGCAAGTCTTGTTTAGGTAACTGTATTGTAGAGATTTCATAGGTACAGTTCTCTGTCATGTCTAGAAGATACTAGCAACAAGTGTCCTGAGTCATCTGGTTCTTCCCATCTTTCTTCCTCCTCTTCCATGGTTTTTCTGGGCCTTAGGAGTAGGAGTTACATTGTAGGAAAACCAGTTGGGGCTAAGCACCTGTGATCACATATTCTCTACATGTGGACCAGTTGTATATCTCTATAATGTTCTCTACTACAAAAGAAGGGTTTTCTTGTGGAGGGGTGAGAGTTACCCTTATCTTTGGGTATAAGAGTAAGCATTTAGAATATGGTTAGAAATTATATTGATTTTGGCAATTGTGGGTTCTCCCCTAGGGTCTTGAACCTCTCTAGCCATAGATATTGGCTAAGTTTATAGTACTGGGTGTGCATTCCCTCCTATTGAGTAGACCTTAAGTTCTATTAGACAGATGTTGGTCATTCCCGTGATAAAGTGCCCTTGTGCTGTTATTGTACCATGAGGGTGTCTTGTCAGAAAGGTATCACTGAGGTTCATAAGTTTTATAGCTGGGTAGGAATGTTGATTTCTCTTTTCCTCTGACAGCTTGCATAGCATCTTCAGGTATCACTAGAGCTAGTCCTTGGGAAGGAGGCTTGCAGGTCAGTTCCAACTCTATTTCCCCAAGTTCTGTCTGAAATGCATGGTATCGTCAACAAAGGCACTGAAACTATATCAATAGCTATGTCAAAATGGAAAAGAATTTTCCAAGAATAAAAATAGTGGGAAAGTTATAGTAAGTAAGGTTTCTTGGACTGTATAAACATTACATTTCTGGATGTCAAACAGTAGTTTTATGTTGAGTTATAGCAACTTAATATTAGGGCATCCTGGAAAAGTGACTAAAAGTTTGTACAGTTTGAAAACACAGACAAATGCAGTGACCTTTAAAATGTGTAAACTCGTGATGAAACATTTGAGTACTGAGACTGTGACTCAGTGTAGAGTATTTTAGTATGAGTGAGACATGGGCTTTGTTCCTGATATCCCCCAACAGTCCTTCAGTCTTCCTTTTGGTGCTTAAATTAATTTTCTTTTAGGAAGAGAAATTTCTGTTGCATGGATAAAAAACCCAGAGATAGATATTGGGGTTCAAGCTGAAGATCAGAAAAGCAAAGCAGTCAAGCAACTAGAGAGATCTTACCTCTACCAACTCTCAGACAAACAAAAAATATTCTTCTCTCTGCCCAGCCATATTGCTCCTGTCTTCACCTCTCTCCATTAAAGATGTGTGATTCCAAAAAGCTGGGATTAAAGGTGTGAACCACCACCACCTGGATCTGTTTCTGGATTGATTTTGTGTAGCCCAGGTTAGCCTTGAACTCACAGAGATCCTTCTAACTCTGTCTTCTGAGTCTTGGGATTAAAGGTATGTGTCACCACTCCCTGACCTGTAGGGCTGACTAGGGTGGCTGCTTTGCCTTCTGATCTCCAGGAAAACTTCATTTATTAAAACCAAATACTATAACACTAAAAATGTCCAATGTTTTTGAGGATGCAGTGATTTGACCATGTCAAAAGAGATGGAAGTATACAATTTATAAGCTTTGAAAAGCAGTATGCAAATGTTTGTAACCCTCTCAAAGGTCTTACTGCTTGAACTCATAAATTCATTTTAGAAATTTGTCTTAAATAGCCTGAAAAACAAGCCGGGCGGTGGTGGCGCATGTCTTTAATCCCAGCACTTGGGAGGCAGAGGCAGGCAGATCTCTGTGAGTTCGAGACCAACCTGGTGTACAAGAGCTAGTTCCAGGACAGGCTCCAAAACCACAGAGAAACCCTGTCTTGAAAAAAAAAGCCTGAAAAACAAACATGAGAAACTGTGCATAGGAATTTTAAGCCCAGCGTGGAATCAGGAAGATGGATTGCTACCAGTTAAATACTGAATGTGAAAGCATTCCATTCCTTCCTTCATACTGGCCATTTCCGTGTGTGTTTGGGGAAATCTAACAGTTGAGGAAAAGGCTAAAGGAAAGAAACAAGGAGTGAGCTCTGTGTGTTGTATTTTTTATTTTGCTCACAAGGATAGGAAAGACAACTTAAAAAGTAATGCAGCAGAAACAGGAGGAGTAGACTGGGGGCACAGAGGGGAGGGGGAGGGAACAGGAGGAGAGGAGGGAGAGGAAACTGTGGTAGGGCTGTAAAATAAATAAATAAATACATAAATAAATAAATGTAATTCAGAGGTTGTTTGCTGTTGTGAATCCTCTGCTATGTGCTTCACCCCTGTTTTTCTGTCTTGTCTCAGGCCCAGGCTGTAAAGCCAGCTGATCATGGATCTCTGAAACCTCTAGTCATTTTAGGTTCCTGTAGGTATTTTGGTACAGGGATAAAAAACAAATAATTTTTCATTATCTTTAAAAAAATACAACCTTCACTCAGGAGGCAGAGGCAGATGGATCTCTGTGAGTTTGAGGCTAGCCTGGTCTACAGAGTGAGTTTTAGTACAGCCAGGGTTACACAGAAAAACCCTACCTCAAAAACAATAACAAGAAAAAATCCAAACAAACAAAACAACAACAATGACAAAAAAACCCCAACAAAACAAAAAGGTTCAATCTTGAAGTTGGGAGTAGCTCAGTAATAAACACCTGACTCGCATGGAAGTGGCCCCAAATTCCATCTCCCTCCCCCAACCCAGCAAAAAGGAAAAAGAATGATAAATGAAAATTCCTAATGTAAAACTCATATATTTATAAATGAGATGACTAAGAAAAAAGATCTATAAAGAGGAATACAGGCCGTTCCATAATTTTGTTTAAACACACAGTGAACTTTGATTAGTTACCCAAATACAGTTTTGTTTTGTTTTTTAAGAAACAAAGCCTTGAACTTTTAAACACATGTATAGGGAAAGAAGGCCTTTCAAACGTGTTTAAAGTTAGAAAGCCTTTTTTTTAAAAATAAGCCACAGCGGCAAAGTTCTTTAAAAATGTCTCTTTTTTTCTGCTACAGAACTGAAAGGTCCAAATATAACTTTTCCCACATATGTGAAGAGTTCTAGCTTTTAGCATTCCCAGAAACAGCAGAGTTTAACATGAAAGAAACATTTTATAGAATTTTGGAACAAGTTGGTTCTTGTCATGGACAGAGGCAAAACAGACTTAGAAATTGCTTGCAGTTGATGCTTTTAGGGTAAAACACTTCCAGACTTTGGGACCACTGCCAGCGTTGAGATGCCCACGAGCAGTGTCCTCTTCAGGGAGCATGACAGCCGCTGGTGTGCCTGCCATATGAGCCATTTCAGAGTCTGGACGCCTTCCACCCTCACTTTCGCAAAGCTTAGTTATTACCTGGGTCATTAGCACATGGTCAGCTAGTTGCAGATCCCTGCTCTGCTGCATCTCTTCACTCTTCCTTTTCCTGGTAGAGGTGCTTATTTTTCCTCCTTATTGGTTATGCAGAGATCAAAGGTTAAGCTTGGCCATGCCCTCCACATTCTCAGGGAAGAAGAAGAATGAATTGAGTCTACATTAAATAAAAATGCTTCATGAAGGAAAATACGGTTGCTCTCTCAGTAAGACCATGTAATTTTTCAGATTTAAAAATTGATCCCATGTATTTGTTGATGTTAATATAGAATAGCTTCACTCTTAGACTGTGTACTGTTTTTCATGATTATTCTCTTTGGGTATTTATAGGACTCTTAATTGTGGTATGATAGAACTACCAGACTCAGTGCAGTGAGCTCTGCAGTTAGCATCACCTCCATGGTGATTTCCAGAGTCTTAGGGACTGTTCATATCGAAGCAGCCAGGACCTACCCAGAAGGAATGCTCCTGTTTTCATAGGCATATCAGACTCTTACTTTTTTTCATATGTTTTTTTCTGTTTTGTATTGGCTTATGGTAGGCATCTCTAAGTATGAGCTTGAATAAATTTGATTATGTTTAAAAATGGTCTTGTTTGTCCACATGCAAGGTCATTAAAAAGCCATTTCAAGTGTGAGTTATGAGTATCGTGTATGAGAACTCACTGATGCTGCTATAATATACACAGTGTATCTCTGAAGATTTTAGATTCCTGAGCATCTAATCTCTAGTGGTTGTTAGTTTACCTATTTACTATGTTAAACTGTATGGCTGAACATTTGAAAATGGAAATGAATTCATTACTGAGCCAGGTATCAAGTCCCCAGGGCTGTGTGATTGCCAGGCAAGGGCTCTACCAGTGAACAACTTCGACAGCCCTTGAAAATGTGAATAAAAAGCCTTTCTTTTTATGCGAAATGATGCTTGTATAAATGAAAACTTATAAAAGTCTACTTAGGCAACTTTGCCCATGTTTTAACATTTTGTGTGTTTCTTCACTAGTATTGTGGTCCATATTTTATATATGACCAAAGATAAATGTCTTAAAAATTTTAGAAGCTGAAGGTGACTTTTATTTTCCTTGCAGAACATTTTCTCTTAGGTAGTATCAGTGATGATGTAGTAATTTCTCAAACTTCCAAGAAACAGGAAGTATGATCAGTATAATTTGTCCCCAACAAACTAATCATATGATGTGGATCCTGGGAAGTATAAATATAATTTGATATATTCATTTCCTATGATGTAGTTCTGTTATAGGGCAGAGTTTATACTTAAGCAGTGAGGGATGACATCTATAAGATTTTTTAAATGATAGTAAAGTTAATAGGACTCTAATCTTGAGTGCCAGACATTTTACACATGTTTATATTTCAAGATCATCCTTCAATAGGTATGTGGTCATATTCTTACCCGAGGAATGCTACAAAGTACATCCAGAGAAAATTCTTAGGTGTGTGTGTATGTGGAATGGGGTGCACATGGTTATACATGTTCACACATGTGTGGATGTCTGAGGCCGACATCAGGGCTTCTCCTTTGTTGCTCTCCACAGTATGTGTTGGGGTGAGTCATTGAACCTGGAGTTTGCCTTTTTGGCTAGTTTGGTTGCCAGATCTCTAGGGATTTCATCCCTGCCTTCAGGGATTACAGGCAGGCTATTGTATCTGCTTGGCTTTTTCCTGTGGGTTCTGGGCATTCAAGCTCCAGCTTTCTTCTTTGGTGGCAAGGGCTTTGCCTACTGAGTTACTTACTCTAGTGCTCTCAAAGAACCTTTGACTTCGGGTCACCGTCTTCAGTATAAAAGTGTGGCTCCAGAAATGCAATGAGCCATGCAGAAAAGGAAGCTTTTCATAAAGTTGTCACAAGTTCTCATGGAGAAGTTTCACAGTGCGTGTTGAGGTCATTCTGCACAGTGGAGGATTAGCTTTTAAGGTAGATTTAGTTTGCTAAGAATAGTGCAGATTGTGGAATATGTATATTTGATCTTTTTCATTTAAGCCTCTACTTTTTAATGTTTTCACTTTTAATTTTGAAATTAGACATAAAATTATACAATGAATTCATATACTTAAAAAAATAATTTAAAATTTTATGTGTGTTTTCCTGCCTGTGTATGTCTGTGTACTGTGCGTGTACGTGGTATCTAGTACCTGAGGAGGCCAGAAGAGGGCGTCACACGTCACTGGAACCAGAGTTACAGATGATTGTGAGCCATCATGTCGGTGCTAGGAATTGAACTCTGGTCTTCTGCAAGAGCAGCCAGTGCTCTTAACCTCTGAACCATCATCACTTGAGACTTTCTACATAATTTCCATCCAGCTTCCCCTAATCTTAATCCTTCCTGGACATGGGTAATTATCTAAACTAGGAGATTGACAGACATGCTGGAAGCTCATGAGTAAACCTTCCACAAGCAAGTGTGTTTCCTCAGTGTCTTGTGTGTCTTTCATTTGATCCAGAAGCCCACATTGCATTTGCTTGAAATTTCTCTTTCTGCCCATGATTTGTGAAAGATTATTGGGGTGGGTTTTGTTTTTTGTGTGTGTGTGTGTGTGTGATCTTATTGTTTGGAAAAACTGTGGCTAGTTATTTTGCATAGTTCTCTTCATTTAGAACTTGTCTTGGTTGTGTTTTTGGTAAGAATACTACTGAGTCATGCTGTGTCCTCAGAGTTTTTAGTCAGGCGAGCTTGAAAAATGTCATTTCTGTTGGCCACTCAATTGCAGGTTGTTTTTCATTATAAAACTGACATTTTAAACACAAATTAATATGTTGTAGGGAGACTTAAGAATGTGCACATACTTTGCTTTTTCATATTTTGATTTATTAATATTAGTGCCTGCTGATTATTGCTCACTCCAGCTACTACTATAGTATTTGGTAAATAGCAATGTTCTGATTCCACCATTCTTTCTGCATTCACTACTGGAATGTTATTCCTTAGGAAGAGCTTTCCCCTTGTTATTTATAAAAGTCTTGTCTGAGGAGTTTTTAGTCTGTAGATTATGCTTCCTTTACTATCACTGATTTTGTGTTTCAAAATATCTTGCATGTGAGCAACATTTTTCTTGGAACCATAGTCTGTCTATGTATATTGACTGACCTTGGACCCATTAACCTCCTGCAATAGCCTTCAAATTGCAGGGATTGTGTGTCTGCCACCACACATGACTTGACCAAATTTTAAGTTAGATTGTGTATCTGTTTGACATATTTAAAGGTATATAAGGGTGGACTGGTGTAGTAATATGGGCGACGGGGCTGTGTCCCTGCCACCCGGCTGCCTGCCCGGCTAGCTTTTGCCCCGAAATAATTACACGGAAACTGTATTCTTTTAAACACTGCTTGGCTCATTTCTACCTAGCCTCTTCTAGGTTAAATCTCGCACCTGGACTAGCCCATTTCTTATCATCTGTATAGCACCGGTCTTACCGGGAAGATTCTAGTCTAAGTCCATCCTGGGTCGGAGCTTCATTGCATGTGTCTGCCCGGGAGCGGGGCATGGCGTCTCTCCTGAAGGCGTCTGCTCCCAAGAGGAGAGCTGTCGAGTCTGACCTCACTTCCTCTTCCTCCCAGCGTTTTGTTCTGTTTACTCCTCCCACCTATCTCCTAACCAATGAGAGCCAAGCAGTTTCTTTTAATTTAACCAATGACCTTCCTCCATCAGACTGGGGTTTTAGCTCCATGGTAGAATGCTTGCCTAGCATGTACTAGGCCCTGAGTAATTCTTATTCTCTTATACACCTCATTAGGTAAGGAACTGGGTTAGGTTCATAATTAGACTTGTGGAAAACAAAAATCTGCACCTCTGTCTACCACAGTGGCAGCTCTGCGCCTACCACTCTGAAGCTTTTTTTTTTAATTTATTTATTATGTATGCAATATTGTCTGTGTGTATGCCTGCAGGCCAGAAGAGGGCACCAGACCCCATTACAGATGATTGTGAGCCATCATGTGGTTGCTGGGAATTGAACTCAGGACCTTTGGAAGAGCAGACAATGCCCTTATCCTCTGAGCCATCTCTCCAGCCCCCCACTCTGAAGCTTTTTAATACTTTGCCTTCTCCATGTGTCTCCAAACACCCATTTCTGTTCGTTCTGTTCATTGTACACTTTTCCAGGTTTCTCTGGAACTCTGTTTCTCTCAGTGTATTTGCCATTTGGTGCCCAGAATCCAGGATCTAGAGAATGTCTACATTGGTTGTTTTGTGTCCATTATGACAGGCCAGTAGTAGGCTGTTAACATCCATGTTTTTGTGTGTACACGGCTGCGTTTGGATGAACACCGATGATTTGTCTTGGACAGAGTTGCTGTTTAAGTCTTCTGACCTTGTGACCTGTATGTAATGAATTTGGCCCTAAAGGGGCTGCTCTGCAAGCGTCTTGGGATTTGATTACTGTGTGATGGGAGGCAGTTTGTACAAGAGAGAAAGTCAGAAGTTTCTAGAGACGCCATTAAATGCTAACCAGTGTGTTGAGGTATGCTGCTGTCATCTAATGGGTACTGCTACCTGGCAGAGCCTAGGATAGGCTTGCAGACAGGGTCATTTTACCCCAGACATCAGATTGCTGAGGTGGAGAGTCTGGCATAGCATGGTGGCTATGAAGAGGAAAGATACTAAGGTTCTGAGGGAAATGCACATGGCTTGTGAGTGACTAGGTGAGAGGTATAGGTGGTATGTGTGGTAAAGCATGAAGGTTTGAAATGAAACTAAGCAAGGACAATTGGTGCACCACGGACAGTGCATTTCCAAGAGCTTAGGAACCAGGACTGGACTGCTGAAGGCTTGTAAGAGCATCCAAGTTGTATTTCAGAAAGTTTACTTTGGAGAATATGAGATGTTCAGACCAAATCACAAAGATGATCAAAATACAGAATTCAAAAAAAAAATCACAAAGATGGTCATATGCAAAAATAATTGTCGTTCATGTATGAGCAGCAATCCAGGCTGTATTCCTGGTGGGAGGCTGGTGCTCGGGGAGAAAGGAACATGGTTTCAGAGGGTGAAGGTTTGGTCCTGTGAGGGAATTAACATTTTTATGGGCGAGATAATACAGACAGATATCAGTACTTGATTGGAGAATTTACAAAATCTTCATAATGACTGAAAACAGTGGTGTTTGTTATGAATTTTAGTTCCTTAAAGAACGTTAATTTTCACTGTGCTTGTCATCATCACATTGTGGGAAATATTAGTGTTGCTCAGAAGCAGTGCTGGCATGTAGGTGAACAGTGGTTCTCATTAGATGCTTCTGGACTTGTGTTTGTCCCAGCCTCTCGCCAACATGCTCCCAACCTGATCATTCATGGTCTGAGCAAGGTAGAGTTTAACTGGCAAAACCTTGCCACCATGGTATGAATGGGATGTAATAGTCTGCTCCCAGCAACACATTTTATTTATGAGTGTCTTAAAATATAAAAATTATGACAACAAAGAAACTTTGATATAAATTTACTTCTTGGTAGAAAAAGAAGAAAATTTCCTTAAAATTATAAGCAACATGGAAAATGAATGGCCAAGTTTTCATTAGCAAAGTCATGACAGAATTTATTTACATAAGTGTCAAATGTTTTTTTGCTTGAGAGAGAATACCAAGGACAAAAAAGCATGCTTCTACAGTTGATCATTTCAGCTTTTCATGTTTAAAAATGTTGGAAAAAGCCAAGTATACTTTTTGTCTAGGAATAAATTACCCAGTTTGCTTAATGCTGGCCTAATAAGGTAGAAATACCAGTTTTGTGGAATTACACATTCCAGAATGCTGTGTGGGAGGCGTAATGCATAGTAGATATTCTTTGGTGAAGTAAAACTATTTTTTTTTATCAAAGTAAAATGTAAACCCAACCTATGTAGCAAAGCTCCTTATTTTTGCTGTTAGCCTGGTGTGGTCCAAGAATATGCAACAAAAGAGTAAAATGTTAGTAGGAGCCAGTTCTGCAGAGTATGCATGATAACCTCTGAGCATATCCTTGAGCAAATAGCTCAGTACCTCCTCAGTGTGTTTTTGCATCTCTCCTTGGAGTTTAGGACCACCCTGGGACCGCACCACAGCCTTCTGTGCTCAGGGGCACCAGTCAGAACTTCAGCACTGTTCTTGGGGACAGTTTTTAAAAAACAATTTAGTTATGTATGGGTGTATGTGTCTGCATGTAGATATGTGAACATGAGTCCGGGTGCCTGTGGAGGTCAAAGATCCTCCTGTGTCCTCTGGAACTGGGATTAGGGGTGGGTGTGAACTGCTGGTGTGAGTCCAATGTGAGAGTGATAGTGACTCTTCACAGCTGAGCCATTTCTCCAGCTCCCCCCCAGGGGATAATTTTAAACAGATAAATTAACAACAAAAATGTAGAAACACACGAGTATGAAAAGGATATTTGTTTACAACACAAAGGAGAAACAACACAGACTGCTTTGTTCAGCCCCAGCTGTGTGTATGCTGCCTGACCCCATCTTTCCCACTCAGTGTTTTTGAGAGTGACTACAAAAATTCTGCTAGTTTCTTTAGGAAAAGAAGAGATTTTTAACAAGTAGATGAATCTGCAGGTGCAGAACCCTGAACAATTAATAAAAAACCAACTGCTATGCAGTAATGAGCGAATACCGTCTATCAACATGGCAAGAGAAGTTTTGATTTCTTTTAGCTGAGGATAACCTCTACAGGTGAACCCTATCCCTATCTCTGTGTTTCCTTTAAGAGATGGTGTGCAGCAGGGTACAATGTATATAATACATGGAGGCAATCTTTTCTAATTTGAGAGAGCTGACTCAGAGGGTGGAGAAAATTTTTCTGTGCCAACATTTCCAAATGAAATCTGAAATCATATACTTTTCTTTGCTAAGTCAGAGGGAGCTAGGTGTTGTGGGTTTGATAACTGATTTTACTAATAATGGTTATTAAGTAGCAGCTAATTACTGTGTTAAAATGTCCAAGTAATAATAAATCACATTTGATGCGGCTCATGAGTCATCGCCTGTAAACAGGGATTGTAATGAAGTGGGGAGATGAAAAAAGCAGGTCCAGATAGCAGAAGGGCACAAGGGTGTGGATGCTCCATATTTATTAATTTTTATTTTCTTCTTCTGTTTATTAATTTATTTATGTGTAGATGCATGTGCACCACTGCATGTTTGTGGAAGTCAGCATGCATTTTCTCTCTCTCTCTCTCTCTCTCTCTCTCTCTCTCTCTCTCACACACACACACACACACACACATACACACATACATACATACACACACACATGTTTGCAGTACATAAAGTCTTAGGTTGTGTTTGGGAAAAGCTTAATTTTTTACACATCCAGAGAACATATTGCTAGTTGATGAGACATTTTAAAAGTCTTGTAAGTAAGATTATTGCAACATTTCCTCAGATTATTCAAACATAGAACCCTTTAATGCAAGAACTTATCAATGTTTGTTCCTCTGGAGAAGTGTGTCATAAAATGCTACTGAGTACTTGAATATTATTTACTCAGATACAGTGAGTAGTATTCTGATATGCTCCAGGCACCGAGCTGGTTATAAGGCATTGTAGTTTAATTAGTGATTGAGACTTTCCACCATTCTAAAGCAGGGACCACTAAAGGGGATATGAAATATTTGATAAGTGCTTTGAAAGGTTTAGTATAAATGGGCTTATTAAAGAATTTCAAAGGGCACTTTATCTGCCTCTTTCTTTTTATGAACAACAAAGGCTGGCTAACTTGGTAAATAAAAGAAGTCTGTTGAGCTTACAGTAGAGATGAAGGCTGCACACCAAACACTATCTGCATTACCACACGATGGGTGGTAGAGGTGGAAGTGCATTTGAGAGGAAGAGTCCATACCTTCAGTGAAAGCCAGTCCCTCTTGTGGGACTGGATCCCATCTGGCCAAAGGACTTTTTATTAGTCCCCAACTCCTAACATTACCACACTGAGGGCCAAGCTCCACACCTAAGAGACTTCGGTTAAGCGAGGGAAAATCATCCAAACCATGGTAGCTACTTACCCCTAAATAGTAGAGAAAGCACCTCCATAGACAGAAATTTCTGTCCTGCCTGGTTCTGTAGCTGTTCAGTCCCAAATAAGCACATAGAGGTTTATATTAATTATAAACTCTTTGGCCTATTGCTCAGGCTTATTTACTAACTAACTCTTGCAACTCAAATTAACCCATAATTCTTACCTATGTTTAGCCATGTGTTTTGGTACCATTTCTCAGTAAGGCATTCTCATCTTGATTTCTCTGCATCTGGCTTGTGACTGCATCTTTTCTTTTCTTCTTCCAAGAATTCTCCTACTCTGGTTGCCTCACCTATACTTCCTGCCTGGCTTTTAGCCAATCAGTGTTTTACTTAAAACCAATATAAGTGACAAATCTTTACAGTGTACAAGAGCATTCTTCAACAGCATTTCCCCCTTTTTTCTTTTTAAAACAAAAACCCTGAATCTAATCTCATTTGTTTAACTTCTTACCTGACCATTATCCATAACAACTTGTAACCAACATGCTAACAAAGATAATTCATAATCAAATTTTTGGAATGTGGGTGAAGTTTTCTAGATTACTTCCTGCTGATTGTGGGCATTGGTAATCTTTGGGGGACCCTGAAAAAATTTAGGATTATGGCCAAGTCCTGACTGGACTGTGTGGCTGGATTACTTTAACCAGTCACCTTGAAGCTGTTCTGAATGTAAAACTCAAAAGAAACTGCAACAGAGGTGCTCTGAAAAATAGGATCATCTGGGTCATTCACTCCTATCAGAGATTTTTCAGCGGTTTTCCTCAATCAAACCTGATTTTTCTTAATTCAGAATGAATCTATAGCCTCTCATTTCCTGTGGAAATAAAAGTAGAACATCTTTTCCAGAGTTATCTTAAGTTATTTTTTGACTTAAATTTTGAAGTCAAGGTATTTTTAAAATATTTAGGTTGGTTCAGTCCAGCAGCATTTATAATCAAATGTCTTTTAGCAGCTGTTGCTCCTTCCTCAGCAGTCAAACAGTTCGAAGACAATACAATAACATACAGTATCCAGACTTTGTATTTTCCAGCTTTATGTGGCTTTTTTTTAAAAAAAAAAATTACTCTATTTCTTTTTTAAGGACTTTATCCTTTTTCTTTTTTTATTTTCTCTCCCAAGCCTACATATATTTTTAAACACACTTTAAACCATTTAGAGGTATTTTTTTATCTGAATCTGTATTTACTGTATTTCTCTTATCTTTTTCTGACCACATGAATCTTTAATCTGCTAAGCACCATGGCTAGGATTAAAGTTGCAGCTTTGGTGGTTAACTCTGCCCCATTCCTTGGCTTCCTGAGAGTCTAGCTTTATGGCAGAGGTACTGGTGGGAACCACATTTATTGCCACAACTCTGCAGAGTTTCTAGGTCCATGTGAAGAGACAAGACTAAAGCCATTTCAAACCCAGGCCCCATATTTGTGAGAGTCTAACCTAGCGGGCACTTTTTTGATGGCAGGGCCTCTTAAAAGAGCCACCATGCAGTTTTTGCCACTAATACGGAATCAGGAAGCCTCTCTTAAAGGAGCCGCACCTCTGCTTGCTTCTAGCAAACACAGCCTGCCCAAGAAAATGCTACTACCAAGAAGCCATGCTTGACTGTGTTTTTTTATGTCTAGAATCCCTTCCCAGGCTTTCTCAGGTTTTATGTGGATGTAGTTGTCCACATTGGGCACCATTTGTAGATGGAAGTCTTTGTCCCACCCAGTCCTACAGTGGTTTAGCCCCAAACAAACACACAGAGGCTTATATTAATTATAAACTGTTTGGCTTATTGCTCGGGCTTATTACTAGCTTGCTCTTAGAACTTAAATTAATCCATGATTCTTATCTATGTTTAGCCATGTGGCTTGGTACCATTTCTCAGTAAGGCATTTTTAGCTTGCTTTCTCTCTGTCTGACATAAAACCGCATCTCTGCCTCTCCTCTTCCCAGAAATCTACTCTGGTCACCCTGCCTATACTTCCTGCCAGGCTTCTGGCCAATCAGTGTTTTATTAAACTAATTTGTATACAAGAGAATTATCCCACAGCACACATTGAGGAACCTAAGGGTGCACGCATGCATTTTGCTAATATGAGCATCTCCTGTGAATGGAGGACACAGATGTGTATAAGACAAGGCTCTCAGCTGACTTACAACTTAACTTCCAGCTGGGTGAGGCAGGAAAAACAAGCAAGTTTAAATTTAGCATTATATATATTGAAAAGAGCTATGAAGAAAGTAAGAAAAGTTGGCATCAGCTGCTGTGTAGATGGACAGAGGGCTGAGTAAGGAAGAAGCTCTGAGGAGTTCCATTAAGTGGAACTGTGGCTTGCAGCAGGGGAATCAACACAGAGAGAGTCTCACAACTGCTGCTTTTTCTTATTTTTCCTTTCCTTTCTTCCTTCTTTCTCTCCCTCCCATCCTCCCTTCCTCCCTCCCTCCCTCCCTTCTTCCTTCCTTCCTTTCTTCCTTCCTTCCCTTTTTCCTTCCCTTTTTCTTTCCTTCCTTCCTTTCTATTTTTTTTGAAGTTTCTCTTGCTGACTCAGTGTGCCAGTAGTTTTTTTGTCAGTCTGACAAAAACTAGGGTCAACTGGAATGATTGACTTGTAGGCAAGCCTGTGTGGCATCTTCTGGATTGATGACTGGCATGGAAGGGTCCAGCCCACTATGAGTGGTGCCACCACTGGACAGGTATTTCTGGGATGTATAAGAAAGGTAACTAGATATGAACCTGGAGAGCAAGCCAGTAAGTAGCGTTCCTCCATGGCCTCTCCTGCCACCTGGCTCCTGCCTTGAGTTCCTGCCCCCACTTCCCTTCATAATGGACTATAAGCTGTAAGAGGAAATAAACCCTTTCTTCCTCAAGTTATGATTGGTTAGGATGTTTGTTACAGCAATATGATGGAAATTAGGATGTCCAGTAGTGCTACAAACAATAGAATGACAGATTAACCAAGAATTCGCATTTATTGAGGCTAGTTAGGGCATGGAATTTTGCTCCCATAGAGACACAACTGGACTGAGAAGGAAGCAATGTTAGGAGTTATCATGGAAGAGGAAACAAATGTGGCAAAGGTGTTAAGTTCCAAAGTCAGGGTAAAGGTATATGGGGATAGAGCAGTGTGTCCCACAATGGGGACTGCAGAAGTGGATTCCCTCTTTTGCAGGATATGGTCATACTGCAGTGGTGAAGAATTTTGACAGAACTGGCTGCACTTTGCCTGGAGAGATGACTACACGATTAGTATGGTTCTTATATAATGGACCAAGTGTCTGAATTTATTATTTTAACTTTTGAAAATCTATTATTTGGAAATCATGTTACTCACCAGATGATTGCCCTAGAACTCCATCTGTGAGCACATCCTCTTCTCCTACCACCGGTTCTGTATAAATGGCATTTTCTTCCTAATCCCTTCTGTACATCCTGGTTCTGCCAATGGCTAGGCTGTTGCTGGAAACTCAACCTGCAGCTCATAGTGAGACCTTTCATACGTACTTGTTCAGGTTTGGTTTTCTGTTTTTGTTTGGTCCTCTGTGAGAACTGCTCATTCTAGGGCAGTTCCTAGATGTCCGAGGAGAGCTTTGTAGATGGAGAGAGATGGGTAGGATTCCTGGACCTCCTGTTTGTTAGTGGTGTGGCCTTCTTCAAAACACTTGCTGATCTCCTTATTATTTAAAAATGAATATGGTAAGATAAATACTGAAGCACTTAACAAAGAGTCCAGCTTCTCGTGTGGCTGTGGTTGATAGTTATAGAGGTTCTCGTTAGTCTCCGTACATCTTGGGAACCCTCACTCAGAAGCACCTACAGATGAAACCAGGGAAGGGGAAGAGTATTTAGAATATATTGCTGGGTATGGTGGTGCATGCCTTTAATCCCAGTGCTCGGGAGGCAGAGGCAGACAGATCTCTGCGAGTTTGAGGCCAGACTGGTCTACAAAGTAAGTTCCAGGACAGGCTGAGCTACACACAAGCACAGAGAAACCCTGTCTCAACACCACCCTCTCCAAAGACTATATTGTCCCAACAGGAGTCGTCTTATTCTTGAATTCTTCAGTGTGACAACTTGGCATTCTTTTTTTATTGAACTTGACATTTTTAAAAGCCAGTCTGTCATGGGGAGCTACCTAGAGTAAAATATAATTCAAAGTTTGAACCCTGTTTAGGCTTCAGGTTTGTTCTGGTGTTCCCCTGCCCCATTTGTTTGTCCTTCTACTTATGGTGCTGAAGGTTGAGCACAGGGCCTGCTCCATGATAAGTATGTGCTGTACCACTGAGCTGTATTCCCAGATCCATTCATCTTTAGTACATTACTCTAAGTTAGGGCTTCTTAATTGTGACTGTACAATAAAATTCCCTGAGGAGCTAAAAGAAAAATAAAGAAAAAGTGATATGAGCCCCAAGTGTTATACAGGGAATGAACAGCTGACAAACTCACAGACAAATCCACAAGTGTACAACTTATTGGGAACCCAATTTGCAAAACTGTGGGAACATAGTTTTGGATATTCACTATCAATTATGTAGAAATATTGTGAAATCATGTTTCTCCCTTTCATAATGTTATTTGTCCCAATATATCCTAGCAGTGTATAAATCATGCTTCAAACTTGAATTTTCCTGTACTGGCAACTGTAAGCCTTTGTCCTCACTGTGGGGCTATAGTGTGAAAGCTTTCACTCAGCCAAACTTTTGTTCTCCTAGTCAAATCTACATACAGCTAGAGTCCCACAATTATCCTTATTGACAGGACTTACTGACAGGAAAGGAGCCCTGAGCAGGAGGCGCTGAGCTGAGAGACAGTATGTCTGCTGTCTGCTCTTATTGATAAACAGGTCTGGGTGACCCTGGATTCTCTAATAGCGAACTCAGAAGAATATAACCTACTGGCCTTTGCTCTACCCTGACAAGCTGTTAATATTCTGTGCTTTTCTTCACCTTTCATCTGATACAAGGTCTTAGTCTAGGAAATTAACTCTTTGTACCTTTACCCCTAAAATATACAGGCAAAAAAGCTTGGGTTGCTAAACCAGCCCCAGAGAAAGAAATTCCTTCTCACCTGGGTGCCAGCAGATACAGCACCAGGATGTTTAGCCCAGGGAGCCAAATTTCATCCTAATCCTCCCAGTATCTTCCAGGGAGCTGCACAGCCACGCCCCTTCTGAGACACAAAGCACCTGCCTTGTCAGTCTTTTATCCACCCTGTTAGCCCTAAGAAATGCATGCTTGGTGCCATTGTTCTCACATATGGGATCGTCTGTGTGGGTGTGTAAACGGGAAACCTTGTGGGATGGGTAGACAGGAACATTGAGGAGGGCCATAGAAAGGGGAACATCAGGAGAGCACTAGAGAGAGCACAGACAGAAAAAAATGGGACTTGATAAAAAGACTTCTGTGAGCTAATTTGTTTTGTTTACCCTCAGACCTTATTGTCAGATGTCACCTACTATAGCAATCCTTCTGAATCCTGAGAGGTCGAGTGGGGCTTAACCCCAACATAAACCTCAATAAAAAAAGAAACAAAGGGTTCATCGAACCCATTCTTTGGAGGTTTCTGTTTATAGACCTGAGGTAGGGTCTGCACAGATAATTAGAAATACATAAAAACAGGTTTCTGAACTGATAGCTAAAAATTAGGACTAATGATGTTTTTCCAAAACTGTCATGATGAAATAAGGTAACTTATGAGATTGTGTAGTTTATGACTGCAGTTTAAATCACTGCAGTGGTAGTTTTTGATGCATAGCAAGTTATACCCTACCCACAGAAACAGCTGACCTGAGCTAGGGGGCGTTCACTGACTCTGGACTGATGAGGGGAACCTGCATAGGACCAAACTAGGCCCTCTGAATGTGGGTGACAGTTGTGTGACTGGGGCAGTCTGTGGGGTGACTGGCAGTGGGACCAGGATTTATCCCTAGTGCTTGAATTGGCTTTTAAGATTCCATTCTCTTTGGAGGAATACCTTGCTCAGCCTAGATACAAGGGGGAGGGCCTTGGTCCTTCCTCAAAGGATGTGCCAGACTTTGTTGACTCCTCTGGGGAAGTCTTACCCTCTCTGAGGAGTGGATAGAGGGTGGGGTGGGGGGAAGATGAGGGTAGTAGGAGGAGGGGAGGGAGTGGGGACTGGGATTGGTATGTAAAATGAGAAAAAAAATATTTTAAAAAAGTTATCTCCAAACACAATAGTGTTCAGAAATAAACATTTGCTCTTCATCATCTAAGAGTTGACTGCAGCGGCTCTGCTGTTCTCACTGCCTGTATGATAACAGGCAGGAGCGAGGTGGCTAAGCAGCTTTTCCGCGTGTGGACCTTCCATGTTCAAGGCCAGCCCCAGCCATGAGGTACCAGGGAGCAAGTTGGTTACAACACCCAGGTGGCTGTTGAAGCTTGGACTCTGTGTTAGTCACTTAACTAATTACTGCATTAGTTCTTAACTAATACTAACTAGTTACTTGACTAATACTACTGTGATAAAACACCATGACCAGAAGCAACTTAGAGAAGCACCCCCCCCCCCATTTCCTCCAGCGAGATCACACCTCCTAAACCTCTCCAAACAACATTACTAACTTGGATTCAAGTCTTCACACATCTGAGCTCCTACATTCGCATTCAAACCACCTGAAATTCTTTTCTGTAATTGACTCAGGACTTCCAGCTTTCCTGACTGGCTGCCCCTGAAAGACCTACTTGGATTGCAACCTGCAGCAGTGTGCAGTTAGCTGTGTCTCTGGCTTGTGCACCATAGCCCCTAGCAGTTAGAGGCCAGCTTTGGAGGGATCTAAACAGATTGTGGAACTGAGAATTAGGAGTTAAGGATTAGAGAGTGGTAAACTTGGGGTGCATGGGTTTTCTTGGTTGAAAGAAAAAGAAGGAATGAGTAACTCCGTAGCAGATAGGAGCTACTTTATAAAAGTTTGGAAGATCCTTTGCTCTGTGTGTGTGTGTGTGTGTGTGTGTGTGTGTGTGTGTGTGTGTGTGTGTGGTTTAACTTTGTTTTTAAAGACAAGAAATCTTTCCTCACTAGGGCAGCATAATTTCATGCCCTGGAGCATGGTAGTTCTGGTGAGCCATACAACTTTGCTAATAACACACCAAATGGGCTCAGTTCGAAGCTTGAGATTTAGTGTTTGGTGTTGTAAATGCTTCAGACCCCTTCAGGAAAGATCTATGTGTCAAATAAATTATACTAGGTTAGGTTAAACTGTTTCAGAATTTTTTTTAACTGTGTGAATTTTTCTTTTGTTAGCAAAAATGTTGATGCACCTGCCATTGCGAGTGGAATAATTTTTGAGTTTAGTTTCTCTGTAATTTTTTTTTGTTTTTTTAAACTTTTAATGATGTAAACAAAAATATACCTAAAAGCGAAGCTTCTGGAAAAACCATTTGTTCTTCTCTGTCTTGTATCGTTCCTCAAATTTGACCTTGGCTTCCCGCCTTGCCTTGCGTTTTAGGGCTGGATCCCTAAAGACATCCTTGTCGACAACAGTTTTGTCCAGGGGGATGTCCAGAGTACCTTGTGGGCATCAGGTGGTTGTAGTTATAAACCTTCACAAAGGACTTGATCTTGGATCTCTTAGCGACTTTCTTCTTGCCCATGGCAGCTGTCACTTTTCGGGGATAGCGGTCAATTCCAGCCACCAGGGCATGGCTATAAGGGCGGTCTGAGGTGCCATCATCAATGTTCTTCACGATGACGGCTTTGCGTCCCGAGTAGCGTCCAGCCAGGATGAGCACCACTTTCCCGGGTTTCATGAACTTGCCCATTTCGATAGCGAGCAGCCGGTTCCCAGAAGAAAGGCTCTCTATAATTTCTTATACTGCCATGTATTCTTTATGACTCTCCCACAGCTGCCTGACTCCCTATTTAGATCTGTACGTAGTTTCAAGGAGCACATCTGTCATCATCCTGCATATAATTAACAGGGTGTGAAGTGATGTTGTCTGAATTGCCACACAGGAATAATGGTTGGGTGATTTAAGGTGACCCCAACTGTCCTTTTCTGAAGGATAGTACATGATGGTTGTTAGTGCACTTCACCCTTCTCATTCAGAAGAAAGCAGCCAAGAGTCTGCATGCCTGGTTTTTGTTTCTTTACTATTTAGCATGATAATTTTGTACATTTGTTTTCCTTGTGTTCTAAATTAAAATCAGTTTCCGCTGGCATTTGTTGACATCACATTGGCTTCAGGCATTTTGCTTATGGAATCTGTAATTGAGTTACCAGGAGCCAGACTCAATCAGAGAATATATAGCTCAGTGGTAAAGTCATTACCTGGCATGTTTGAGGCCTTGGGTTTAGTCCAGTACCATGTAAACAAAAACAAAGAGCCAAACCCCAGAGGAACTAATGTATTAGTTGAGTATTTGGCAATGGATGGATTTAAGGTGTTAGAAGTCAGAGTCCCTAAAATGTGGTTCGTAAATTTAGTGAAGTTTGGATTGACAAAAATAAAGCAGCAGAATTGGTAAGGAAAACTGAAACTCTTGACTTATGGGTAAGGTTTTTCCTGAATAGAGCCTTGGAAGGAAATGCTGAAGGCAGAGAAGCAAAGATGCAGGGAATGCTTCTGCAGATAGTCCCGTCTCCATGGTACCTTGGTTCCTGCTGGTCCCATGCTCTGCCACAGGGTGCACTGGCAGGCAGCAGGTGAGTTCCAACAAGAGAACAAGCCTTGGAATTGTAGTTGGAGGCTTGTAATTGTGGGCAAGTGGTTTAGCTCATTGTGCCTGTGTCCTTACCTGGGAAGAGAATAGTGGTAAGAGCCTCCAAGGCTGCCGGCTGCCCACTAGGCTGCTGTTATTTTAACTGTTTCCTTTTGAAGCCAACTGTCGGCAAATCCATTTTTGCTGTTGTTTCTATGTTTGCCATTTGAGCCTCTGCTTATTCAGAGATCAAATCACTACATTGACTAGCCAAAGTAGTTGTTCACTTGAAATGCTAAGATTTATGGGAGAAAAGTGCAATTTACGTAACTAATGCTCAAATCTAGTTCAAGGACTAGTCTCAGTCTTGCCTAGAAGGTTTTAGAAATTCAGTCTCTGGTTCAACCTTAGCTCTCTTGGAAGGAGGAAGCTGAGGTTGATAGTTTGTATATACAGTGTCAACATCTGGGACAAGGAAGCTGCAGTTGAACTGCACACAGTGGTTTTAGCTAAATGGTCAGAGTTAGTCAAAGTCTCTGAATTTAGACCACTGTGTGCTGGATAGTTTTACATCAGCTTGAAATAAGCTAAAGTCATATGAGATTAAATTTTAAAAAGGGTCTCCATAAGATTGGATCCTATGCAAGCTCGTAGGACATTAATTAATGATTGTTGGGGATGGGTTCAGCCCATTCTGCGTGATCCCATCCTAAACTGATGGTCCTGGGTTCTTGTAGGCTGAGCAAGCCAGTAAGCAGGCCTCTGCATCAGCTCCTGCCTTCAGGTTCCTGCCCTGTTTGAGTTTCTGTGTAGACTTCCTTCAGTGGTGAATAGTGGTGGAAGTATAAGCCAAATAAACCCTTTCCTCCTCAACTGGCTCTTTGGTCATGGTGTTTTATCGCAGCAATAGTAACCCTAATTAGGACAAATGACAAGCCTTTGGCATTCTTTTGAGCCTGATCCAGGGAATTCCTATCATCCTCTCCACACCATGTGCTCGCTAGTTCAACATGCTGACATCACCATAACTGGTACCATCCCACATAAAGCAACCTCCTCACAATGTCTGTTGTAGAAACCGGGGTGTAAGTAAAGTGCCTATACTTAGTGGAAAGTTGCCTTATGCAACTTCTCCTCTCCCCTCTTCTCCCCCTTCCCCTCTCCCCTCTTCTCCCCCTTCCCCTCTCCCCTGTCCTTCCCTCTCTTCCCCCCTCTCCTCCCTTTCCCTTCTCCCCTTCTCCTTCCCTCTTCCCCCTTCTCTTCCCCTCTCGTCTCTCTCATCTGGCTGCTGGATTTGGTTCCTGTTACCTGTTCCTGCAGAGCACTGTGATCTGTGAGTCCCCCTAAATAAAGAACCCATCATTACACCCATTGTGAGGTCTTATGCTTTGCACGTGTCCCCTAAAAGTCCATGTCTTAAATGCTTCATTTCCCAGGGTAGCATAGTGGGAGACAGTGGAACATTTTAGAGATAGGGCCTTAATAGAAAGCCCTAAAGTCACAGTGGCATGCCCTCCTAAGGGATTAAAGAACCAAGTCTTTCCTCTCCTCTCTGCTTCATGGACTATGTAGTCAGCAGTTTGCTTTGTCACAAGTCCCTGCCACATGTGCTGCCTTCCTCAAAGTCCCAAACCAACGGGGCTGCTTGATGTTGGACAAGAACCTTTGAAGCTGTAAGACAAATATACCTTTTGCTCTGGGCATACAGCTCAGCTATAGAGTACATACTCATCATTGTGCTTATTAGAGCCTTTCTCTCAAGTTTGATATGCCTTGTAGCATTTAATTTAATAGTATATGATTTCAGTAATTTGGCTTTTTTGGACTTTCCCTTAATCATTTAAGTTAGTTTCCATTGAAAACCTTTATTTTCATATTTAGTATTCCTTCCATTTATGTAGTAGTTGGCCACAGAACTTTTGCAAGCATGCCTTGTGTGAACAGACTTGGGGAGGAAACAGGACTATTTCTTTGTATGTATTGAACTGAGCCAGTGTTTAGATGTCAGAAGGTGGTCTGAGAACACTGGATGAAAGTGTGTCCCTTAAGCCAGAAAGTTCAAAGAGGGAACAGACAGCAATCTGGAGAGGACTTGGCAAATTTTTATTTCAGTGTTCATTTTGGCAAGTGACTTAAGATCCCAGGCTTGGGTGAAGGCATTCTAGTTTGTGGTCTGTGGAGTAAAATGTTTTATGAATACTAACTTGGAGTCGCTTGGCCAGATATGTGCTGTGTCACAACATAAAAGCCTCTGTTCTCATGGAGCAAGGACACATTTTCCTTTGTCCCCGTGAATGCCACTTATTCTTGGTCTTTGAATTGTATCTAATACACCAATTCTATACCAGCCCTGTAGGCTGACTGGAGATAGAGATGAAGTGACCCAGAGACGATCAGAGTGCTAACAAATTGTCTAACATTCTCCCCTAAAATTCACATTACAGACCAAATAAAACATTGCATTTTAAAATATATCTCATAAGTTTTTTTAATTGTGGGTTGTGTGTGTAAACATGCATGTATGCACGTGTGTAGGTGTGTGATGTGTTTGGGATGTCATAGTCAGAAGGCAGTGTTGTGGAGTCAGTTCCTTCTACATTTTTGTCAGTTCTGAGGATTGAATTCAGTTGCCAAGCTTGCACAGTTTTCAGTTCAACTTGGTGATTATTACTCAGAGAGCACTTGACAAAGACATTTTGACAAAAACCACAGTTGTTTTTGTTCTTGAGTCTATATATATTGACTTCTCCAAAACAATAGAACTTTCACTGCCCAGTGTTTAGTGAGAAATTTAACAAAATGTGCTTGAGATTCAAAGACAAAGGATAAGGGCATGTGGAGAATGTGAGAAGAGGGGATGTGCGTGTTTGTGTGTGTGTTGTGTGCACATTGCACATTCCAGTGCACACATGTGATTATATTGTAGATGTGCACTTACTGATGTGCATGGGTAAAAGTCAGAGGACCCCCAGTATCTCTTTGCATTTTCCCCTGAGATGAGTGTGAATGGAGGTCTCTTGTTCACAACTAAGTATGCCTATGAGTTATTCTTGTGTTCTGCCTCTCATTTTGCCATAGACTTGCTGGGTTTACAGAGGCATCCTCCTCAGCAATTATTTGGGTTCTCAGAATCAAAACTCAAGCCTTTATAGTTGCACATCAAGTACTTTATCTATGGAGCCATCTTCCAGCCCTGAGAACATTTTATATATGCTGTTGTGCATGTTTTCCCTGATGCAGAAAAGTCAATGTAGCTTCCTTCCTTTTTTTTTTTAACAATTGAATTTTTTTTTTTTTTTGGTTTTTCGAGACAGTGTTTCCCTGTGGCTTTGGAGCCTGTCCTGGCACTAGCTCTGTAGACCAGGCTGGTCTCGAACTCACAGAGACCCGCCTGCCTCTGCCTCCCGAGTGCTGGGATTAAAGGCGTGCGCCACCACCGCCCGGCAACAATTGAAATTTTTATATTTTGTATTCATTGGCTTTAAAATAATTTTATGCAATGTATTTTAATCATGTTCTTTCTCCTTTTCAACTCCTCCCTACTTCCATACATACCCAACTACATATTTTTTTCTCTCTTGCCCAAAAAATATAAATCCAACCAATCAATAAAAACCCAAAAAGACAAAAAAAATAGTAAAAACAAAAGGTACACAGAAACATGGAATCCATCTTGTGTTGGGCCCAACTACTTCTTCTGAGCATAGATCTGCCCTGGAGTGTGGTTTATATACCCAAAGATATCCATTGGGGAAGTTTGATTTTCTCTGACAGTAGGTATCAAATGCAAACAGCTCCTTAGCTAGGGTTAGAATGTGTGTCTATTTCCCTTTCTTCATACTGGGATTTTGTTTGAACTTCTGCAGGTCTTGTATAGGCTTGTATAGGTGTAGTAATATGGAGCGGCGGCCGGGCTGCATCCCCAACACCCCAGCCGCCTGCTCGGCTAGCTTATGCCCCGAAATAATTACACAGACACTGTATTCTTTTAATCACTGCTTGGCCCTTAGCTCTAGCCCTTACTGGCTAATTCTGATATCCCAATCAACCCATCTCTAATAATCTGTGAGCACCGGTCTTACCGGGAAGATTCTAGGTCAGAGCTTCATCGCGTGTGTCTGCCCGGGATCGGGGCATGGCGTCTCTGCTGAGGTGTCTGCTCCCGAGAGGAGAGCTGTTGAGTCTGAGCTCACTTCCTCTTCCTCCCGGCATTCTGTTCTGTTTACTCCACCTACCTATGTCCTAACCAATAAAAAAGGGCCAAGGCAGTTCCTTTATTAGCCAATGACCTTCCTCCATCATTTCCCCTTTTTCGGTTTAAACAAAAAAAAGAGGAAGACTTTAAGTTTAACATAGCAAAATTACATATAACGAAACAGTTATCAAGTAAAAGTTACAATAATCTTTATCATAACTAAGGAAAACTATAACTATAACTAACTATTCTTAACTCCATCAAAGACTCCAGAAAGATACAATACTACCTAAGCAAACAAGAAAAAAGCAACTTTTAAAACTCTAGAAATGACAGAGACATCTCGCTGCCTGGACAGTCACCCAAAGTTCCTCTGTACTGTTGGGGCATCCATCTTCAGCCTACAGGCCCATAGTTTGCAGCAGACATTTCCACAAAGCAGGAAATTTCAAAGGCAGTCACTATCTGCTTGTCCTGAAGAATGTCTTGCAGACTCTTTCATGAATCAGGAACCCCGAAAGATCATCTCACCTTAGGCAAGTTCAGTAGTCTTCTCTCTGTGGGTTCTCTGTGTCCAGTTTATGCAATAGTCCAGGCAAGAGCAGTTTCTTGCCCAAATGGCTATTAAACTCCATAAGGATCCTCTTCGATGCCCATCTTCCTCTTGAAGTAGATTGGTGCTGCCAGGAGCAGAGTGTCTCATTGTCATGAAAAGTCCTCAGTTATTAAAACATTAAATGTCCTATTCTGTAATCTTTGAAAGACATGAAGAATGTCTATCTAAAATATATCTCTATATATCTAGAAAATCTAACTAACATGACAAGCTTTACTATTATCGATGATTATCCATTAACAACCTATATTTCTTAATTATACAGTACATATTTAAATGAACTACACAATCACAATACCTTAATCAAAATCAGAAACACTTATACATATAACAAAATTGACCGTAAATCTCTATCAATAAAGCAAAATCTATACTAATGCAAATTATTCATATCTATATCATATCCCCCTTTAAATGTAAAAGAACATTTATAAACAATATTTTGGGAACATGGGCGCAGTTTTTTCTCTCCAAACTGCTTCCTGCTGAATGGGGGCGTCGTTAATTAGGTCTTTCATGGTATAACCTGTGTGCTAGTTTCATCTCAGTTGGCAGTTGAGCAAAGCAATTTTCTGAAGATGTTCACAGCAACCCTTCAGGAGGACGTGGGCCATCATACCAAATCGGGATAAATGCAATCCACAAGGTCTGATCCTCTGTGAAAACAAAAGCAGAATCTCTTTTCCAAAGTATCATATCCTTAGATCCAAATTTTGAAATCATACCCTCATGATATCCGTTCTGGTTCCACTTGGCAGCCCTTATAATGAAATGTCTCTCTGTACTTAGCTCCTTCACAGTCAAAAATTTTAAAGAAAACACAATGTACATAATCCAGACTCTCTGTGAATTTTCCATTTTTACGTGGCCTGTTTTTACTCTATCACTTTACTTTATTCTGTCTCTTTAAAGACTTTACCTTTTTTTTAACATTAACTTTATTTTCTATATTCTTTTTCTTCTCTCTCCCAAGCCTACGTACATTCATCCAACAGTGTGATCTTTTATGTCTGAATTTGTTTTATTGTGAATCTGTAACATTTTTTTACTATCCAGGAGCACTTTTGATTTGCGCCTTTAAATCACTAGGCGCTTAAGAATCTAAGCTGTGACATTCCTAGATTAACTTTTTGCTTTTTGAGTGTATATCTTTGACCTGGAATAGCTCTGTAGACCAGGCTGTCTTTGAACTCTCAGAGATCCGCCTGTCTCTGCCTCCCAGGCATTGGGATTAAATGTGTTTGCTACTACACCTTGAACTCACAGAGATCTGTTTGTCTCTGCCTTTTAGGCACTGGATTAAAGGCGTGTGCTACCACACCCAACTACTCTCTTTCTTCCTTATTTTTGTTTTTTGCTTTAAGAACTTCAACTTTCAGCTTGCATATATTTTTAACACACTTTAAACCATTTAGAAATTTTCATTGTCTTTGAATCTCTCTTTACTGTATATCTCTCTGTTTTTTGACCACATGAGTCTTTAATTTACCAAGCAATCTCAGTAGGACTAAAGGCGTGGCTTTGCCGGCTAGGTGTAGCCCATTCCTTTGCTTTCCAGCCTCGTGGCTGAGGTACTGGCTGTAGCCATGTTTATAGCCACACCTCTATGGCGTTTCAAGGTCCCTGCCAGCCAGCAAGCTACAACAGACAACACTCAAGTCCTCTCTCTGTAGCCGGCCCTCCTGCCTCAAACAGTCAGAGTTTGCCCTGGCAGGATGGCCCAGAAAGCTGGCATTTTTAAACGGCACAGCTTTTTTCCTGCTACGGCTGAAAACCAAAAAGCATGCGTTCAGCTTTTCATCAACACTGTTTAAGTGTTTCGTGGCAGGACCTCTTAATGAGCTGCAGGCTTTGCAGCTAAAGCTGAGTCAGGAAGCCTCTCTTAGATGAGGCGCTTGCTTGCCTCTGGCAAGCAGAGTAGACCCAAGAGATTGCCACAAGAAACATGCTTTACTCTATTCTTTTCCAAGCTTTCTCAGGCTTTCTGTGGACTCAGTTAGCCACACGTCTGGGCGCCATTTGTAGTAATATGGAGCTGCGGCGGGGCTGCATCCCCAACACCCCAGCCGCCTGCTCGGCTAGCTTATGCCCCGAAATAATTACACAGACACTGTATTCTTCTAATCACTGCTTGGCCCTTAGCTCTAGCCCTTACTGGCTAATTCTGATATCCCAATCAACCCATCTCTAATAATCTGTGAGCACCGGTCTTACCGGGAAGATTCTAGGTCAGAGCTTCATCGCGTGTGTCTGCCCGGGATCGGGGCATGGCGTCTCTGCTGAGGTGTCTGCTCCCGAGAGGAGAGCTGTTGAGTCTGAGCTCACTTCCTCTTCCTCCCGGCATTCTGTTCTGTTTACTCCACCTACCTATGTCCTAACCAATAAAAAAGGGCCAAGACAGTTCCTTTATTAGCCAATGACCTTCCTCCATCATATAGGCAATCTCACATGTGCATCAAGACTGTTGTGTCTGAAAGACACTGTTGCTTTGGAGTTATCCACCACCTCTGGCTCTTAAGATCTTTCTATGTCCTCTTCTACGTAGATCCCTGGGGGTGGGATTTAAATCATCATCCGATTTAAGACAAAGTGCCCCAAAGTCTCTCTGCACATTGTCTAGTTGTGGATTTCCAATCACCATCTACTACAAGGAGAAGCAGCTTTTCTGATGAGAAGTGAGTGATACACTGATCTATGGGTATAACAATATGTCAGTAAGACCATTTTACTGCTATGTTCCTTTAGCAGAATAATAGTGGTAGGTTTTCCCCCAAGGCCCAGAATGTATCTAGTCTCAATATCTTGGCCATTTTGACAGTGTCTGGTATGGGTTGCATCTCATGCAGTGAGCCTTAAATCTATGTTTTTAAAGTGATTGGTTACTCTCATAACATTGGAACCACTATTGCATCAGTATATCATGTAGGTCACTAATTATAGCTGGGTGTATTGACAATTCTGTTGCTTCTCCAGCACTGCATAGAGTAACCTCCAACACCAAGAATGCTAGGCAGTAGGCACCTTTCTTTCTTGATGAAGAGAAGATGCTGCACTGCAAGCATTTGAAGCCTAGCCTGGGTGATGTCTCTGTGCTGCATTTAGTCATCGGAATCTCTTTTTTTCTATGAACTGAAGGTGGTTGCCCTCTTCATCTACAAGATGGGATTGATAGGGCTTACCTCTTGGGGCATCTCTTAAGTGAACTATTATACTGTAATACTTTTAATTCAGCACTATGTTTGTACCTGATAAATGTAGCATTTATCATTTCAAATACACTGAGGTGAATTTTGTGGGTCATTCCCCTTGAGCCTGACGCTTCTGTTTATGCAGGGCTAATGCCCCTTGTTGGGCAATAGCACTTCTGGGCACATTATTCAGGGTTATTTCCTTCCATCTCTTACTTAAAATACCTCCGAAGTACGGGGAAATTATAGTTAACAAACTCATAGCCGTTTGCTTTCATCTTGGCCTCTGTTGTTTGGTGAACCACTGGCCAATAATGAGCTGTAAATTTCTCTGTGTTCTGTAGAGTCCCATTTGGAAACTGAGCTACCAAGCTCCCCCTCCTTTTCCACTCCTCTCATTCCCAGCAGCAGCATTGTTGCTGCACAGCCTTCCTGGCTCCAGCCTCTGGCCCTGCCTTCCAGGATAGGATTGGCAAACTCAGCACCTACTGCCCTGTTTGTCATCAGCAGTCCCAGAGATATTTGGTGGTTAGGTCTCCTGGTGGTTTTTTATCTTATCTTACTTTGTTCTCATTTCATCAGGACTCTCTAACATGGAAAAAACCAAACAAAACAAAACTTCCCAAAGGAATTGTTTATCCTTGTAGATCTCACAAAATACCCAAGCTATGTAGGAGGAGGGAAAACATTGTGTACCTCATTTCTACAACCTTCTTTCTGAAAAGGGCAACTCACATAAAGAATTCACATTGGAGTGAAGGATTCATAGCCTGAGGAGGCATCTGAGTAAAGTTATTTTAAGAGCTTCACGTTGCATGTTTGGATGGCCCAAAGTGTAGACCACTTTGCTGCTTTGGAGGCTACTGCCTTCCCTGTGGTCCTGGCATTCTTTTGTACATAAGGACCACTGGATGGATTTGTTTAGAAATATAGGAAGTAGTATGTTGATTGCTTTATTTAGTTCCCCAGGAAGGTTAAAATACAAAGTGTGTCTCTAGATAAGATCGCAGAGTTCTGGTTAGGTTTTGCTGTGATATTTGCTTTTCTGCTGTTGCTAGATTAGTATTGAACTTGTGAGTTGAAGGCTCTTCCTGCATCAGCATCCATGCAATGATACTCAGAGGCTTGCCCCCCTGTGTCTGGTTTACTAGTAATTGTCGATATGAATCAAATATGGCCCTTATCAAAGTGGACAGATGATGAGATGCTCTGCATAAAGCTAATGTTTTGTAAAGCAGTGCATTCGTCTCACAAGATTTAAAGCATTGAATTCATGAAACAAATTGTTCATCAGACTATGGGAAAGTATTAGAATGAAAAGCAGTGTTTATTGACTTTGCAAGAATAAGGAAAAAGAAACAGGTGTGGTGGCACCCAGGAGACAGAGATAGGTGCATCTCTATAAGTTGAAGGCCAGTCTTGTCTACATAGAAGGTTTGTGGACAGCCAGGAATGAATATATATATATATATATATATATAGATAGATAGATAGATAGATAGATAGATAGATAGATAGATAGATAGAGAGAGCCTGTTAATAACAAAAAAATCCAGCAAATGCACACACACACAATTTTGTTTCTATGAACCTTCAGGGTCCTGCTTTTAGTTAAAAAGCAACATGGAATAAGAGCATACTTGTGATGTAAAACATTTCTTTTAAAAAGTAATGTGCAGAATAGAGACGCTGAAAGCCCAATAACTACTGATCTTGTACAATGAATTCCTACCATAGCAGACAATGGTGAGCCTGGTGATGACACAATTAATAGTTAATACTGCTGAAAATACTTCTTCTCAGAGTAGTAATAATAAAAGCCTTGCTCTTTCACTTAGACTCTTGCATTGCTTGTGTTTGGATATTTGAAATGGTGCTTTAAATAAAACAAAAGTAAGACCAATATTATCTGTCAGGGAGAAAGGGGAATCATAAGTCTGGGAATTGCTTTAGGCAGCTTAAGTGTTATAGGGACAAAAGTGTGACTCATTTTACTGAGGCACCCCCACTCCCACGCTTTCACAGGTTGGAACCCTTTAAACAGGGCTTAGATGAGTAAGACAGCAGTTGGAGAAGGAACGACAGGGAACTGGAGGAGGTCCAGGCAAAGGCTTCCTGGAACACTTGGCAGTCATTTAGAAGCCCCCAGTGCTGTGTGTTCTCTGTGGAGAATGGGGAGGCAGGAACTGGTGTTAGGAGGTGAACCACTTTTGAGAGACCAAAGCTAAATGGTAATGGGCCTGCTGTGCCACTCCGAAGGCAAGGAGAAACTGCCAGTACCTAATCAGGTCCCATAACCATGGTGTCCAGCCTGCCAGCCCTCACACCTGCCTCTGCATAATCCTTCCCCTTGGCAAACTCCTATGCACCTAGTAAGTCTCTGTTAGGACAATTGCTAGAAAAAATACAAACCAGAAAACGGTACAAACTGATGTGAGTGGAAAATGGAGTCATCTTTTAGCTACTGCTGGGTCCTGGTCTATCAGCTACCTTGGAGGGCCCACCCATCAGCCTTTGTCATCAAGACTCAGTGTATTTCCTTGCTTTTCACTTCCACCAGTGCCTCCTGGCAGCATCTCAGCAGCTGTGGTCTCTCTAGTCATCTTCAGATGAACACAGGCAACCCTAATTTTAGAATCAAGCTGTATAACTGGAAACAGTGCTGGTCCATCAGTGCTGGTCAAAGATTACTCTGGACTGATCAGAGAGGGAGGGTTCCCAAGGAGAAAGTATTCCAGTATTTAAAATGCCGTACTTAATGTTTGGCCTGCATGAATGTCATAAACCGTGTGTGTGTGTGTGTGTGTGTGTGTGTGTGTGTGTGTGTGTGTATGTGTGTATGTGTATGTGTGTATGTGTATGTGTGTGTATGTGTGTATGTATCTATGTGTGTGTGTGTGTGTGTATGTGTGTGTGTGTGTGTGTGTGTGTGTGTGTGTGTGTTGCCCTCAGAGGCCAGGAGAGAGGATAAGATCCCCTGAAACTGGAGTTACAGATGGTTGTGAGCTGCTAGGTGGGTGCTGGGAGTCTGTTTCCTTAAGGAGCTTACTTTGAAGTGGACCAGCTCAGGGTCAGACTAGTAAACTAGTAAACTCTAGTTTACAGTGAATCTTGAGTTCTAGATGCATCATTATACAAAGAAGTGTAAATGTCAGATCCAATTTGAATTTTTATATGAAATTTTGGGTTTTATTTAGTTTTCTGGTTTTAATTAAAAAAAAAAAACCAATTTTACTATCATGTGCCTATAAGCATGTGAAAGAGGGCTCCAGAGCTAACTCAGCAGTAGGCTACTTGACTTCCATATGCAACAGGGATCTGTGAAGTATTTCCCATGGTTGTAGCAATCCACGCAAACCACCATAGAGAGTAGGGTTCTTCCTTAGTTATTACATTGTATCTGTATGACTCTTTACTCTGTTTATCCACTTTCAATCCCTGTAACAAATACTCCAGATAATGAGTTTAAGAAGAAGACAGCTGTACTGGAGATTTGGCCCAGCTGTTGAGAACCCTGACTGTTTTTCCAGAGGACTGGTGTTCAACTCAGAGCATCCACGTGGTGGTTCACAACCATCTGTAATTCCAGTTCCAGAACATCTGATGGCCTCTGTATGGTCCTCGGGGGTTGTTAAAGGATAGGGACAGACCACTGAAGTCTAGTAAACCAGATGCAAACTTTATTCCAGGAAAAAAATTAAAATTAAAAACATAAATCTCCATGGGGGCACAAAACGCTTATCAGCTAGCTGATATCACAGCCAGAGATGGACTTGTAAGGCTGTGGCAAAGGACACTTTCTGAACTCACCCTGTTTATAGAAAGAAGAAACAAGCATTAGGCAATAACAAAAGAATCTTTACAATCTTGAGGAAAAACTTAGACACAAATTGCCTTTCTCTGCAGTTTCAGGTAACAGGGTTTTTAGTTTTATTTTGGGTCTTTCTTTCTCCCCGGCACTCCCTGATGGTATTTACCAATGCTCTGCACGCTACACTAATGCTGCCAGTTTCATGTAGCAGGGACAGCACATAGCCACATACATCTCACCCTCTAAAGGTTAATTCAGCTCATACCCGTTGTTGATCATGGGTGGCCGGGGTGTTATCTAATTCTCAGTTTGCAGAGCTGACCCTCAGTTTGCAGAGGGATGTTTCAGTCTTATAAACATTTGTAAAGCAAAGTAACCCACTGTGAATAGTTAATCCTCAAGCTTCCAAGAAAGCTGCTGACAGCCTGGTCTCATTCCCCTAGGTTTACAACTCTGTATTTCTTTATTTATACATTTTTATTTCTGAAATCTACATTTCTATATTCCTATTCTTGGACTCTTCATGTGGGCATTGCATGCATGTGGCACACACACACACCAGCAAACTACCCATACACATAAAATAAAAATAAATAAAACAGATCTTTAAAAAAAGAAGAGTTGCTAGGCAGTAGTAGCACATGCCTTTAATCCCAGCACTTGGAAGACAGAGGCAGGTGAATCTCTGTGAGTTCAAGGCTAGCCTGGTCTACAAGAGCTAGTTCCAGGACAGGCTCCAAAGCTACAGAGAATCCCTGTCTCTAAAAACCAAAGGGGGGGGTATTTTGTTTTAAAAATATTTTTATTATTTTTGAATTTTCCTTTGTTTGAGGAATACTACAAGGGTGAAAGGTGGATCTAGAGGGACAGAGAAGTGGATGAGAAAGCCTGGCAGTGGTGGTGCATGCCTTTAATCCCAGCACTTGGGAGGCAGAGGCAGGAGGATCTCTGTGAGTTCGAGACCAGCCTGGTCTACAAGAGCTAGTTCCAGGACAGAGTGTGTGATGTGAAATTCCCAAAGAATCAATAAAATAAATGTTAAAAAATAAAAAGGGGGGAGATTAATTTGGGCTCATCATTTTATTTAATTAACTTTTTGAGATTCCAGTTCATGATCAACTGATCTTGTCTCTTTTGGGCCAGTTCATGAGGCAGCACAGACAATGGCACGCGGTTTTGATCCTACGCAATGTGCTGGCTTGGTGGGAGCCTAGCCAGTTTGGATGTTCACCTTCCTAGATATGGACGGAGGGGGGAGGACCTAGGACTTACCACAGGGCAGGGAACCCTGACTGCTCTTTGGACTGGAGAGAGAGGGGGAGAGGAGTGGGGGGAAGGGGAGAGGGGTGGGAGGAGGGGGAGAAGAGTGGGAGGAGGGGGAGGGAAATGGGAGGCTGGGAGGAGGTGGAAATCTGTTTTTTTTTCCTTTTCTTTATTCTCCTTTTATCAATAAAAAAAAAAGAAAAAAAACAAAAAAAAAACAAAACAAAACAAAAAAAAAAGAAGTCTGTAGCTGAGAAATTTACTTAAATTGTTGCCAGAACCCTGCAGGTGTCAGTCACATAGGGAAACCAACCAGTCAAAGAGATAAGAATGAAAACTTAGTACAGATTGACTTTGTCAACCTGAATCAGACTTCAGGAAGTCTAATGCTAGGCAGCTCATTGTCAGCATATTTAAAACATGGTACAATTTGAGAAAAGGTTTCCAGGCAACAATCGGTTCAATCAGTCCAATTCCAGGTGCACAATAAAGCTTAAGTGTGACTGCATAGAAACTCTTCCACAAAGTACCTGTGACCGTGAGGGTGGGCTTTATAGCTTAAAGGCCTAGAAGGCCTAAAATCTAGTGTGGTCTCTGAGCTATAGCATAGAGGGTAGCAGGCTATGAAGTGCATGTGACCTCTCCCTAGGGGTGGGTAGTGGTCTAGGGAGGGAATAATCATCTTGGGAAGTTAGGTCACCAGGGCTTTTACAGCCTCTACTCTGAGCTCTCTGGGTGGAATTCAGGAACTTGATTTTCTCTCCTCCATTGGGTAGATACCCCTGTGTGATTAACATTCCTGGTTTTCTTAGTTCTTCTCTGTGAGCAGCATAAGGACCTCTGTGCCTCCAACGCCATGACTTGAAGATCTTCCTTCAGGCTTCACCTCTCAAAGTCCACCTTCTCCTTGCAGCACCTCACTGGGGGTCGTGAACTCATCAGGAGGACCTTTGGGTTATAAGCAACATGTAAGATGCAAACTATAGCAGTTGTCAAAGGAGAAACTTTTAGGTATAGTCACTAGTTAATACAAACTAATGCTTACATTAATAAGATACATAGCAAAGAATATTAGTCAGGTAGGGTTGACAAAGGGCACAAGCCATTGTGATACCTGAGATTGTTCTTGTCCTTATTTTAGTTTGCAAAAACATATGCATTTATTGAACACCTAATGTCTGTTGAGCACTGTGATAATTTCTGTGATATAGAGGATGAATATACTTTGTCTAAAATACTTGAGACCAGAAGTGTTTCAGATTTCTGATATTTTCTTCAATATTTTGAATATTCATTAATATATAATGAGATATCTTGAGTGGGATACAAGCCTAGTCAGACTGATTTCATGTATACTATGTATATAGCCTGAAATTCTGGCTACACATGGAATATACCTACATTTTATCTGACTTGTCACATGAAGTCATGAGTGAAATTTCACATTCTGGCATTATCCTGGCATTAAAAATGTTTTGGAGTTTGTATTTTAAACTTTTGGCAAGAGATACATGTATGTTTTTATGGGATTTTCAGATGAAACTAAAATACGGTACCTAGCAGAGAGAGAGAGAGATGTTGAATAGCTATTTGTTGAAAGAATGACTGAAGTGTTAGAGTGACTAATTCTGCACAAGAAAAGTGACATGTAAGGGGTGTCTTGAAGAATGTGTTAAATTATGTCATTGTATAAAACTATTCTAAGCAAAAGAATAACTAGATGGGTCATAAAGCATTGAGCTGCAGGTAGTTCAGAAGAGTGATGAAGGGCACAGCATGTGGGAGGTTGGGCAGTAGAATGAGAGAACCAATGAGATTGGAGCACGAATCTGAAGACACCAAGTACCATTTTGCACAAGGAGGAATTAACAAAGCAAGCAGATGTGTGACATTGATGAGGAAGGAGAGCTATTTACATCCTGTGCACTAGCTAGCAGAAGACTGTCTGGTGTAGAGAGGAGGTGTGGAGCTGCCGAGAGCTGTCACCCTCCAAGCACCTCATACTCTGCCCACATAATTCAAGGCGTATTTGTCTGTAGCACTTCTTTCTTCTCTGTGTCCCGAAGGGTTGCTTCTTTGGCTCATCACCTACTCTTAGATACTTAGTTCCCCTTGCTCCCTCACCTGGGAAGCTGTCACAGTCACGTTACTTTGAAGGCATGGCCACTGGCAATGCACACTTCTACCATGTGTGCCCCAGTGTGTGGTGAGCTGTGAAGAGATGAAGTGTCATGAGCTCTCCTGAGCAGAGCTTTTGTGGTGTGCAGTGATGCAATGGAATTCTTCACTGAAGAAAAGCGGCCTTCCCCAACTACACGAAGCTAAATTGAATGGGTCAGTAAATTTTTATCTCATCAGATTCTCCTTATCTTTGGTCAGTTAAGTACCCCAAATGTGGAGGTCAAATAACTAACTCTGCTTCTATAGGAGTATTTGTTTTGTGGCTGAGGAAATGGGAGTATTAAAGACCTAATAAATGAGTGTTTGGTTTCATAGTAAGTTGGGATGAGGCCAAAAATGGTGTCCTGTCTGTGTTTTGTTAAAACTACAGTTTGGCAGGTATAGTGGAATATACATAGAATTACCTCACTTTGAAAGATGAGGTAAAAGAATGGTCAATTCAAAGCACAAGGCACACAACAAAGCCATATTTTAAAAACAAAACAAAGCAGAAAGTACCTTCTATTACCTTCAGTTTATTAGTGAGATAATTAAGACTCAGCAATTGAGACTTAGTGGAGACTCCTGACTCCAAAACTCACCCCCATTATTCTATTCTGTACTAACTTTAAAAATAACGGTCAGTCACGTGTGTGTGTGTGTGTGTGTGTGCACGTGTGTGATGTATATCACTGAGAGAGTTCAAACAGTTTTCAGTAAAAGCAGATAAGGAAAAGGAACAGAACAGTTTTGTTAAAACATCTGATTGCTTTGAACTTTATAGAGATTGTGAATAGACAAAAAAATCTGTCAATCGGTGTGTAGAAAACTTAGTTTAAGTTCAAGTAGGAGGCTTCCCTTTTGTGATGTAAATCAACATGGAATTGCATTGATGTAGGCTATCTGTTAACTCATGGGGGTCTTGTAAAAACAGTAATAAATATGCTTTCTATTTGCAGTTCCAGCTGGCCTCTATAAATTAAAAAAATAAATGGGTACTGGTGAATCTGCAGTCTGTGGAGCTACTCAATAGGTGTTCCCTCAAGAGCTAGTTGTATGTCTGTGCTGCTTGCTCAGAGGTAATATATCTAGGATGTGCATTACAAAGAAACAAAATACAAATTTTTTGGTTCCCAGAGGCCTAACATGGTTCCCACTTCTTTAGATTATACCGGATAATTTATGAGACATGAAACTGATAAAAGACGGAATGACACCCTATAATTCAATACAGTAACTCACAAAAGTTCTCGGGAATCAGTTTGGCTTTCAGATATATTAACAGTTTGTGAGGGAAGGAAGCCAGATCATATATACATATATGCTTGCACAGATGCATACGCTGTCCAGAGATGTGTTTCAGGAAGGAAGCAAGATCATTATACACATATGCATTTGCACAACTCACAGTATCCAGAGATGTGTTTCAGGAAGGCCTCCAGATAATATATACGTGTAAGTTTGCACAGTTGTGCACACTGTCCAGAAATGTGTTTCTGTTTGTATTTTTACCGCATAGGCAGTTTGCAAGGGGATGAGAAAGTGGGAGACAAGAGATTGAAATGTGTGGAACTGTTCTTTTAGAACTGAATTCCAGAGCACCTAAATGAAAAGGAAATAATATAACCCACCATGCTTGTGTCTGGCTAATCTTTAAGAGGATGGGAGGTGACAATGACCTGAGCCAACTCTGAATCTTTCTTCCAGATGCTCATGGGCCTATGATATTCCTTCCCAGGCCCAGTCAGGCTTGAGCAGAATCATGAGCATTTTCGACATGCTTGACTTCCTGCATGCCTTCATCTTCTATTCCTGTCTTTTTGTTGTTTATATAACATATTAATTGTTGAATTACTTGGGACTCAGATAACACAGTTCGATCATACTTAGCTTTCTCTTTCATTCTAGATTTAGGCAACACTTCACTCCATGGAGCAGAATTGTGTTCCAGTGACCCCAGCAGGGGAGGATGGGTTTATGCAAATAGGTTGACGGAAGAAAACAAAAATGAGTGGACTGGTCATTTCCAAGTTACTCTACTTGTCAGGTAGGGTAGGGAGAGAGAACAACTGGAAAATGACTTATTGGTGAACATCAGGTCACTTTCTTTTCAAAGGATGAAGATAGTGGGAACTTTATCCTCATGTCTGTTATGAAATTAGCCTGTTGGAAATTTTGGTTGCTACCTCTCTCTAACCTGATTTCTTTGGTGTTTAGATGGCTAAGTTTCAGCTAAATGATAATGAAACTTTAGCACAAGGGACTCCATTTTAAATTTTGCTCTAGTCTGCTGGAGCCCCGTCTAAAAACAGTGACTTTGGAATTTTTATTTAACATTTTCAAGCTACCTTCCAACATGTTTTATTTCTGAGATCTCTTTATTTTTGTGCCAGGAGGATCAAGGTGACCTTCAGTTTTGCCTTGGAAGTTGTAGTGTAATGTCTATTTCTCTTAACCCCAGCTGCAAACTGGGATCACCTGGGAGAGATTTTGATCACTTATGAAATGCAGATGCTTGGCCATGTGCCTGAACCAGCCTGCATGGTTTAGGGTTATGTGGCATCATTTGAAAAGACAAAACAACGAAACTCTGTAGCCACGGTAGAAACCTCTTCTCTGAGGAACGCTCCTTTTTAGTACATATATCCTCGTAATGCCTTTCCCCCAAAGCCACAACACACTCCCCAAATTAAAACCTTTATCTCGTCAGCACATTGCTGCAATTCTGGATACTCTTTATAATTATATAAACTATAAGCAAATCTGTTGAATCTACATACTGCTTAAAGATTTGAAGTTTGCCTGGGTATTATGGCACATGCCTTTAATCCAAACACTTGGCAGACATAGGCAAGTGGATCCCTATGAGTTCAGGGGCAGCCTTGTCATGTAGCAAATTCCTGGCCAGCCAAGGCTGCTTAGGGATACTGTCTCAAAAAAAAAAAAAAAAAAGGAAGAAAGAAAAAAAGAAAAGTCTTTGAAGTCTGCTTGTGACTTGCCAAGGGCTGAACTGTAACTTGTCTCTTTGAACGTTAAAGATAGATTTTTAAGGTGCAGAACATTACAAAGAGGAAACAGAATTTCCGTTACTCTTTGTCACTGTTTTAAGCCTCTTATTGTTCCCTGTTTCCTTTCAAAGATTTTGATAACATTGATTTATGAAAACACTTATTTGGGTTTACATGAGTAACCTCTTGATTTTATATTTTTGGTTGTGAGCCTAGCCTTTAACGGCTGAGCCATCCCTCCAGGCCAAACCTCTTGATTTTATAGCTAAGAAATGAGTTTGTCTATCCTGAGACAAGTCAATTTGTAATCTTTAGGGGAGAGTCCCTGAAGGCATGAATGTTACCCTTGTCTGTAGTGATGGGCTGTACTTACACAGAAGGAACTTCAATATTTAAAGACACTTTGCTTAATAACAACTGTGGGTTGGGTTTATGATTAAATGAAAATAATCATTGCACTATGCCTGATTCTGTGGTTTCTTTTGCTCTTTGTCTGTCTTGAATATACAACACTATTTCTGTCTTACAGATGTGGCAGCTGTTAGACATGCCATGCATGTTTCCTGGGAATTGGGTGGTAATTTTACGTACAATAACTGTTGATTGGCTTGCCCAAGGATGTTTTCTTTTATAAATTTGTCTTCCCACAAAAAGGGTTAGATTGGAGACTTTGCCCCAATTACTAAAAACTGGCTTTGAATGTGCAGTGTGTCCGCTATGGCTGTTGCTGTAGGCAGCTGCACACTCTGTGTTATTAGCCTGAGTACATAGTAACTGTTTCACAGCAGGGATTGTGAAAATTGCTTAAAAGAGAAAACACATTTTCAGAGAGCAAGAATTGGCCCGTAAATTAAACAAACAAATGACACAACGACAATAAAAAAACAGCACAAATGTTAAATCTTGGGATGTTAGATTTGTGGATCTCTTACTTAGAAATGACGATTTGGGTATATTTTCAGAACTGCTTGCCTTTATTTTTAATTAGTTGGCATATGAGGTATCTGAATTAGGATTCTAGTTCTTGGAGAGAATTTAGATTATAATGCTAACACAGTTTATTTTAAAATCCCACCAAAGTTTTGCTTGTCCCTTGCCTATATGTTTGCCTACGGAGAGTGTAGGGTGTCTTTTCCCTAAGAGGTGAAATTCTGGAAGCCCCCTCATGTGATAAGCACACAGTTTTCCATATTCTTTATGTAACAAAGCTCACATAAGTTGAAATGTTAATGCATATTTCATCTGAGTTTGCAACTGGAGCACTCAAAGCAAGGATGAAAAGCCCTCTACTCCCTGGAGTCTTTGTGCCCCACTGTGAAAAGGGCACTGCCCCAGTACAATGCTGGAGGAGATATCCTCCGGGCTGTCCTTCTGCTTCTAGACCCCTCTGAATAGCAGCAATTTGCCGCCACCCCCCTTTCAGAATCCTTTCTTGTCTTGTCGTGGTGATAAATGGTGGGTGTACACTGCTTAATGAGGACTGTGATCATGTAAAATTGCCTCTGATTACAGAGTAGCTCAGTGGGTACATTATTCTCATGGGAGGCATATTACTGGCGTGGGGTTCAGTGAATTCCCTTTCATGTTCAGGGGGTAAATTGTGCTCCACCATCAGTTAAAGACAATTGGAAATACTTTCTGATTTCAGGGGGAATAGTTCCCCAAAAATGATGTATTCCATCTGAAGAGAGAAAGCTTGGCATTAGTCTACAGATATAACTCCTTGGGTTGTTTGCAGTGCCCTTGACTTTTAAGGACAAACTCACATTATAGGCATACAAATCAATGTAAAAGAGACTTTCGATGTATCTGATAGTCATGGAAGATTTTATGTAAAATTATAGAGAGAAATAGTTGGCGCCTGCCTTCTGATACTGCACCAATTTGTTATTTTCCCACTTAAACTTTAATAGAGTTTAATTTTTGTTAACAAAATCTAATACATGTATGGGAAAGCCTACACCTTCCTGGGTTTTCCCATTCTATACAGTGCTACTATTAGATTATAGTCTAAGACAGGAGGGGAGAACCATGCCTCCTCATGTGTGGCCACTGTTGAGATCCTAGAACTGCAATAGGCTTTCATGAACTCTCAGTAGTTATAAGTGCATTGGTTGGCAATGATACTTCGTGCTCTGAGCACCTTCCCCTCCTATCAGTGCTGAAAAAATGGTTCTTAAACAATTCTCACTTGTTAGCTTTGGGTTTTAGTTTATTCTGAATTTTTAACTGATTACTGAGTTAGGTTGCAATTCATTAAATAAGGACTCAACCTATAGAGGCAGCCTCAGGAAAATTTTATTTTAATAAGACATTTACATTAAAACAAAGTAGTATATTATCTGTAATTCAAATTTAACTACCAATAATACAAGAAAGAATAAAACAAGAAACAAGGAAGAGTAAGCTTTGGAAATGTAGTGGAGGTGCTGAGTGAGTGAAGAGAGAATGGTGATGTCGTGATGATTCCTGAGCCCTCACACCGTGAGGAAAGTTGAGCTCCAACCAGTTTACGATAAACTAAAAAAAAAAAATGAGAAGTTAGGCTAGGAACAATAAGGGAGGATTGGAATGAAAATACTCTCTGTTAATAGATGACAAGTGGGTTCCTTTCGACTTGGGACAATGAAACAGTACACTGCGCTTAGACTCTCTGGAGATTACTTGGTTTGATACCTTTGTTTCCCCTAGAGAGAAATTTTAACTTTAATATTATGAAACTAGATTACCTAGCCACATTTCCAGTAAAATGTAGATGCAAAATGGAGACCAAATTAACGTCCCCTGACCTGTTATTTCTGAAACCTGCTTTATCAGTACTTCGTTATACTGTAAGTTTGGAGTAAATCAATGTAAAAACAAGTATTTTTCATAAAATTGAGCTATCAGAAAAGAGAATAATTGGCATGATTTTTTAGGTTGTTTTGTGTTAATAACCTTGGTTAGACATCTACAACTCTGACCTTGTGCATATATTTGATTTTTTTAACTTATTCATTTACAGAAATATTGTCTAGTTTGAACTTGCTCTGAGATGAAAATGAGCTAATTGTGTGTAGTTTGAGTAAAAGGAACAAATCAGGTTTTTACATGTTTTATAGTCCTCATGGGTTAATACCTCTAGTTATGAAGCATATCCTAGTATATTTTCTATATATCAAAATTATACAGATTAGTGAGAAGTCATCTTCGTAACCACCCATGGATATATGTACCAATAAGATCGAGATATAATTATGAGATTACATATACTCATCACATGAGATTACATTACAATGGAGGCGTTGGGGAGACACCATAGTTGCTTTTGCACATGTGAAATTACAGACAGGAACAGCAGTTTCTAGAGTCAGTGGTCCCACAGGCCTTGCCTGGATGGGATTCTCCTCCATCAAAGAATCATTCCTCCCGTGGATTGACATCTGAATACTAGTTGTCACCTGTTGCAGCTCCCATGGCCTCTGAAACTGCCACTACCAATGATGATTTCAGACTTCATGAGAGAGCTTGTCTCAAAAAATTTGGTGGAAGACACTCTTCATTGACCTCTGGCCTCCACACATCTGTGCACACCTACATCTAAGAACCTGTACAACATGAACACACAGGTGTATGTGCACACACAGAAGCCAGTTACTTTGTATCAGTACAATAGCAAAGATGCTTTAAGTCATCTTACAAATCGTCTGGATCTCACCTATCATAGACCTGAGGTATAAATGTTTTTAACTAATTTGAAAGAATCTTAGAGAAAAACTTTCAAGATGGCCTCGTTTACACAGGACAACACAGAGAGAAATGCTTTCCTAGGTTCAGCCACTCATTCACTGAGAAACCCCTTTAGTTTTGGATCAATGGTTCTGACTGCTAATGAGCTGTCAGCAGACTTTGGAATTGGTCGTATGATGTTGTTTTGTAGTCATGAGAAATGAAAGAGGCATAGAGTCATGGACGTTGCTACAAGATTTCAAAGGAAACCTGAAGCCAGGCAGTATATGTCAAAGTCAGGACCCTTACAAACAGCCTCTGAGGGTGATGAATGTGTGAAGCTTTAAGATTGAGCTACAGCAGAGTCTCAGAAAGTTGAAGAAGCTAGGGTAGAGACTATTGAGGAAAGCCCCCGTCAGCAAGTGGAACCAGCCCAGAAGATGGAATCATGTGAGTTGCAAATAGCAAGTTTGCATCATATCATCACATGCCACTGTGGTGGATATGAAGTTACAGAATTTCATTTTGACCCCAACAGGTTTCAGTCTTGCTTTGATTCTACTTGTCACCCCTATGCCCCCACCCCAATACTCCTTGTGCGATAGCAATGCTTAATCTATGACTGTATCTTGGAAGTCTGTAATTTGGTTTTGATTTTTATAGGAACTTATAGTTTACCATGAGTCCCAGAGGAGACTTTGGACTTTAATGTATGAACAGTGTTAGAACTGAAGACCCTTGTAGATAGGCTAAATGAGTTTAGATTATGATACGACCCTGAGCCTTTGGTGGTCAGGCTAGAATGTCCTGTATGAACTGTCCTGTATGTATTGGGGACTGAGTGACCATCTCATTGGCTTGGGAGAAGTCATTGATCTCTGAACCAGTGGATCTCTTGATAAAGTCATGACAGCAGTATTGGGAAGTGTCAGAGATAGGGCCTAGTTAGAGGAATGTTTCCTTGGGGTTATATCTTGTCTTCTCTACTTTCTGTCTTCTTTTTCTCTGCCTACTGTCTGTCTGCCATGAACAGAATGGTCTGCTCTGCCATCCTTTCTCCTGCTACTTTGATGACCTTCCCATGCACCGTGGGCCAGGCAATTCTAGGCTGAGCCCAGTGAACCTGGGAGCCAAATAATCTGTCCTTTTTAAAAGTTTTTATTTTAGTATTTTGTTCAAAAGTAACTAATGCAGACACCTTGCTTTTCCCCACTTTTTCCTGGTAAGACACATTTTGCAGTATCCAAGGTGTTCTGTCATGTTTCTTAACTGGCTTCTACACTTTCCTGTCATAGAAATGAGGAGGAGGGAGAAGATTGGGCTCGGGGAAATAGATCAAGACTTCACAGTACTTCACAGGACAGTCTTGGTTTCCACTCTCCTGCCTTTTTCTGCAGTGGTAGCATAGGATGAAAGACAACAATCTCAACATTCAAACCGTGCACTTTTGGACCGTAAGAATCCTTTTGAAGTAAAATGCCCTGTCCTCAGTTTGTGTTTATTGTGGTCCAGTTTCTCCGGTGTCTCAGTGTCTGTGAAGCGTAATAATAGAAAGAGCAAGAAAGTCTGCTCTTTCAGAGTGTCATCAGTGATGCAATAAAGGTCACTAGAGGACTGAGGTGAACTGTGTGGCAATGCAATGGCAGCTCCCTCTGGTGAGGGACAGAAACATCTCTTCACCCCGTTTGAAGTGCTGATCCTACCCAGAAGGATGTGATTTTCTAGAAGGAAGTTTGCTTTTGGCAGCAGAACTGAAATAGAAAAATTGAGTTTGACCTACTTCCTTAGCAGTGAGTGCCTTGTATTGTCCTCGCAGGCAGTATGAAAATCCTTGGGCTGGGAAACTGACAGCTGCAGTCAGACGCTTGCACTGAGGAGAACGTCATGAATTTTAATAGGAGTGCCTCGGCTGGATGAGGTCAAGAGGAGTGAAAACCAAGCCAGCTCAAACAAAAGGAGCAGTAGGGAGGTATCAAGGCAGGGATGGGAGTGATATTCAAATTATTTATCCCACAATGCTTTTGATGATTTAAGAGGGAAAGACTGCCAAGCTGTTGTGGAGAGTGTATGAATTTGGCATGATTATAAATCCCGCTGTACTGAAGGCAACAAGGTGGGTATATCAAAAGCAAGCCCCAAGAATCACAGCCACCACCGTGCTGAAAAGTTCTTCCTTCCTAGACTCCAGACAGACACTGACTGTACTTGCTCACAGAGCCAAGGAGTCTGTCTAACGTGCTGCAGGAAGTCTTTGTTATACATTTTACTTCCCCAAAGGAGTCTTCCGAGCTTGAAGAATCCAGGACAGGCTTGTTTTCGCATGCCATAACTCTAACTCTTCTTAATGTTGGTGCCAACTCTGGCACACACACACACACACACTTTTCATGTGTGTCAGAACACAGGGACTGCTTTGGGGGTTCATTTTGTGCGTATATAGTTATGTTCTGTAATAGTAGGAGGAGACCCGAGTCTTCCCTTGAAAGTGGAGGAGAGTCGTGTCAGAATGCTACTTTTGTGAGTAAACCATGAAATGGTGGAGATAACATATTAAAAAAATACATTACAAATTTTGTATATCAAGTTCCTCTGCTAATGAGATGGTTTTTAACAGGAAGATGTGATCCAAACAAAGGCCATTATCTGTGAAAACGCTGACCTTCCTGGTTTCGTTCGGGAACTGGGAAGACAGAAAACTGTACTCTATTGGTCAAAAGCAGCAATTGTTTTCTATGTAAAGGAAGAGTCAGTTTCCTGTTGTCCAAGTTGGTTCTTCTCTGTGGCTGGAGGGGAATGAAGCTAGTATTTCTCTAGTGTCAAGTTGGGACTCCAGCCACCTAGGGTAGTACATTTGAGAAATAGGAACAAGGGACTGGATGAGGTTAAAACTTCACATATCTCATATTTGTGACAATTTCATCTTTAGTCTTAATGAGTTTGTGTAGTTGAGTTGTGTGAGTGTTTAAGAAATTAGTTGCACTCAACAGGACCCATTTTGGCATCTTCATATTGTAGCAGGGTGGAAATGGTTGTGTCTCTTCATTGAAGAAAGCTTTTCCCTCTCTAGGTACATCTGCCCTTTTCCTATTCTCTTAGCATTTTCTTCCTGTGCATAGCACTCCTGTCGCTGAGATCTAAGCTGGGCTTCTATTTAGGTCAGATTGTTTCATTAAGTTACTTTAGATAGTGGTTCTCAACCTGTGGGTCACGACTCTTTGGGGATGTGTGTTATATATCTGATATTTACATTATGATTTATAACAGTAGCAGCAAATTTACAGTTATGAAGTTGCAATAAAATAATATGGTTGGGATCACCACAGCATGAGAAACTGTTTTAAAGGGTCACAGAATTAGGAAGGTTGAGAACCACTACTTAAGTGAACCTCAGTAAGAAGTAGATGCAGTTTTTGTTTTTTGGTTTTTTTGACAAATAACATTGGCTGTTATCTGGAATCCTGACAGTGTTCAGATGCTCGAAACTATAGTGCCTTACCTTCCTTCTGTGATCTCGTCACATTGACTTTCTGCTGTAGTAGTTAGCTCTTCACAACCAACTCCGTTTTAGTATTGAAAGCGGCTTTCCATGAGTCTAATCCTATGAACTGAGAGCACCAGGAGCCTCCTGCCTGCGAAGGTGTACTTCATCTACTCATCCAGTTTGTATGTCTGCCCTGAGTCTGCACTTAGATGCTCCAGATTCAATAATAGGAAAGAGAGACTCTGTCTCCATGTGTTGTATGCTACACTGATCCTGTATTCTTGCAAGACATGCTGACCTGCCCAAGCCTCCGTCCTTGATATTCTGGTTGGCCTGAGCTTCCTGCCGAGAGCCCAGATTGCCATGTCACATTAGAATTCAAGGGCAGCTTCTCCTCATTGTGACAGAGAAATAACATAGCAAAGCATCTTCCTAGAGTGAGCCTGAGAGGCATTAGAGCTGTGTTGGGGCTGGTGTTCTGAGTCATTCGGGTGCCAAGACGGATTGGAAAATATCCAGGAAGGAAGGAGGCTCCTCTTTTCAAGCTAAATAACAGTCTCCTTGTTGGGAAAGGACTAATCAATCCCAGCTGGAGAAAAGAGACTAAATTTCCTTTGCTTCCCCATTCAAATCTAATCTTATGACATGAGTTTCTGACATGAGTAGCATTCTTGCTCAGACTTGTGGCCCCAGGGAGGGGATGGTTATTTAAGACAGCTGGCTCCTCAAGCAAGGCATATAACTTGATGATAAATGCTTACAGACAACTTCCCTTACTTGCTGGTCCCAGTGCCAGTTTAATTGACAGCCCTGGAGACTTGCAAAAAATAAGTAGATGTTTCTTTGAACGAATATCATGTCTCTGGATGCAAGAAAAAGATAAGAAAGTCTGTAGGCACACAATCCATCAGTGTTTCTCAGCATGCAGAATTCTTCAGGGAGGGATTCCTTTTATGCATCCTTCATGAAACAAGTTTGCTGTGCCTTCAGACCCCATCTTGTGTTATGGTGCAGAATGCATCCCTTAGGATTCTGTTTTCTTCCTTTGCTTTGCCTTTTTCAAGGACCTATTTTAAGGAATTAGTTAAGTACTCTTGCAGACCCCCCCCCCCCCTGCCGCCAAGTTAGGTATAGCTCTTTTAAGAATAGGTCAAGGTTTTAATTATTAAAAATTCCCCCTGAGTTATGATACTCCTTTCTATCAGGAAACCTTGCTCTTTGGAATAACAATTTTGCCTACATCTCTAGGCCTAAATGTCAAGCATTTGCTACATCTTCCTAATTGACAGTTGGAGATATGAAGTCTGTGTGCAAAGAATGGATTGATTTTTTTGTTTGAATCTTTATTTGCATATTAGAACTTGATCATTAAAATATCTATAAATTTAAGAAAACATTCTGAGAAAACAGACATTTTTGAAGGACCAGGAGACTATGTAGAATTGCCTTTTTAAATTAAAATTATTTATGTAGATTGTAGAATGGCAATCTTCTAAAAACCAAAAAAACAAACTTTAGGGATGCACCAAGGGAATGTAAAAAACTAAGACCTGGTTAGATTTCAGAATCAACACAGTTAAACCGTCAAGTTGCTGGGTGATACATTCAACATGGCATAACTTACAGGGAATTTTTAAAAAGTCCTAAATGATGCTTTTGGAAGTCTGTGGACACACATAATTTTTACTAGGAGGTCTACAAACTTAACTTAGAAGGAAGGGTACATGCCAAATGTTTAGTAATGTTTTCCTGAAGAAGGTGAAGAAAGGAGGTGGAGTGGGGGTGATAGAGCAGTATGAGGACCAGGAGAAAGCAATGGAACACACTTTTACTTTGTATTTCTACTTGTTAAAGGGGGATCCAAAGTAGACGAGACCAAATTATCTTATCTTGAGGTCTGTGGCATTGTTTCCTGTCATTTTAACCCTAAATTAATGTATAAATTAAGCAGAAATATTTCCTAACTTAATTTTGAGGTTCTACATAAATAAGGGTAGTGTGCCTAAGTAAACAGAAGTAACTTGCAGTGGTATTTGCGTTTTGGTGTGAGCCCTGAGAAACAGGAACAAACTGTTGGATGTCTCACTTCCAGCCTTTCTCTAATGACTTATGTACCTGCTCTGTGTTAGGAGAGCAAGCTTTCGCTGTATGTCGAGAGCAGGTGCCTTCTAAATGGGGATTTGCCCCAGCCAACATCAGCTTTGCTTTTTAAAATGTGGCCATGAATAATTTGAGCGAGTGGTGTGCTGTGCTTTCCTTCTGAAATCGAAACTTTTATTCACTAAGACTGTACTGGGGAGATTTTTTTTTCTCTCGCTGCTTTTCTCATAGGATTTATACTGGTTCAGAAATGAAATTTTTGGCATTTTGTCCTGTGAAAATAAATAGAGCTGCAGGAACAAAAACCTTATTTTTCTACAGCACATTATTTTCCTGCTTGCTTTGAACTTAGCTCTAACCTGTCCTCCTGGTTGGACCATAAGTAAAAACTAAGAAGAGAGTGGAGGGAAGTTTGTCTTTCGGAATATGAAGTTTGGGTGCTGGAGCTTGTTTTCTCCACAAAGCCACCAGCCCTCACTCATTTTTCTTTAATTTTTTTAAATATATTTTTATGTGGATGGTCATCTATGCATATGTGGGTGTACATGTGCCATGGTGTGTCTGTGCAGGGTCGGCAACACTTTTTGGTTGTCAGTTCTCTTAGTGTTTGGGTCGGAGGAATCTGAGACTGTCATTCTCTGTGATGGACCCCTTAACCATGACATCATCTGACCAGCCCTCCATTTACTGTCAAGATCCATTTACATTCTGAAGCTTGAGATGTCTCCCTAAAAAGCTTGCAAGATATGAGCACTCAGCACTCGGGAGGCAGAGGCAGGTGGATCTCTTTGAGTTCAAGGCCAGCTGTGAGCTAGTTCCAGGACAGGCTCCAAAGCTACAGAGAAACCCTGTCTTGAAAAACCAAAAAAAAAAAAAAAAAGGAAAAAGGGGCTGGAGAGATGGCTCAGAGGTTAAGAGCACTGCCTGCTCTTCTAAAGGTCCTGAGTTCAATTTCCAGCAACCACATGGTGGCTCACAGCCATCTGTAATGAGATCTGGTGCCCTCTTCTGGCCTGTAGGCATACATGTAGACAGAATATTGTATACATAATAAATAAATAAATCTTTAAAAAAAAAGATATGAACTACACCAAGTCAGGAATGGGTAGAGGAGCTGCTCAAAGGGATGTCTGTTGCCAGAATCATTAGGATCAAAGCCTAATCACCAGGGCCATGTTGGCACCAACACACTGGCACAGCTACCTGTCCTCCGTGCACCAATTAGGGAGAGAAGTCCTAGTGAAAAGAAGAAGTATGGGAAGAGTGACAAATAACTGCCCAGGGACCCTCAAGGGCCCTGTCAGGGTTCTGATGTGAGATTTGGGTTTAGATAATGGGTCATCGCTGTGCATAGCCAAGCAGCCCTGGTCAGCATGAGGGTCTCCCATCATAGCCCCATCAGGGCCCCATCCTGTTCTCAGCCCCAGACTCTCCGCAAGGTGAACTGGGTGAGATCTCTCCCTGGAAGACACTGGGCTTCAGCTTTTCCCAGAATGAGACTCCTGGGGAAATTTTGGTTCCTCATTGCTTTTCTTGTAGAATTTATACTGGTTTGAAAAGGAAAGAAAAATTTGGAGGAGGGGGGGTAGGTTCTATGAAAATAGATACAGCCTCAGAACCCCAGACCTTGTATTTCCCTTTGTTCCTAGTGAGTCAGTAGTTTGATGCATGAAGGGAAGGGTACAAGTGTTTCTTTTCAATTTTTCCTGCACTGTACAAAATCAATTTACTGATTGTTAAGAATTCTGTACATGTATACAGTGAAATACAACCATACTTCCTTCCCTCCAACTTTCTCTGTGTCCCTGTTGCCAAGTTCTCCCAACTTCATGGGTTTGTTTGTTTGTTTATATTTTTATAACCCACTAAGTCCAGTTAGTGCAGCCCACAAGTGCATGGGTGTAGGACCTTCCACTGGATCAGGAAATCCACCAGTGGCCACATTCTCAAACAGGAAACGTATCTTCTCCTGCTGGGATAATTAAGTTAGGATGGTTTTTTGATGTAAGGTTTTTTTTTTTTTGATAACAGTAAAGAAGTTTGGAGAATAATTCAAGAAAGAAGGGCAAAAATTTTTTTAAAAGAAGGGAAAAAGTAGAAGTAGATATGATTTCTTTTGAAGATTTTTTTTTGTAGAAACCCAAGTTTTACAGTATAATTAAAGGTAGTGACAGTGTTTGTGCTGGCAGTGTGGAGGACTTTTATTTTCTAGAATTAATAGACCTAGTATAGGATTGATTGATCAGGTTTCCCCATATCATCTGAATTAATAATTCTAAGGATCAACCTTCTCTGAATGTGATCCCTGTCTGATGACACCATACTGATACCAAAGTGTGAACTACTCTGATTTGTACATGAAGAGAATCAATTCCTGAAAGGTCCTGCAGGTTCTGCCTTTTTAAAAATTTGTACAGGTCATAATATTCATTAACACACATTTATACATTTAGGATTTCCAGTCTGCCAAGAAATGGAGTCCTCTTTTAAAGCCATATGATCGAAACTTGTGTTTATAATTTGTTTCAAAAGAGTTAGCCAATTTGTTTGAAGATACCAATTTCAGAACATATTCACTATTCCCTAAAGTGTAAGAAGTTGGCCTGAACTTGTAATGACCTTACATCATTACTTAGAAGTTGATCCTTTAAAAAAAATTCCTAGATATAAGATTACATACTTGTCATTCACTTATTTCATAAAGGACAGAAAAACAGCCCAGTTGTTTGGATCTCAGACAAGTGTAAAAGCTGCTGACTTACTTCATAAGCTCTTTTATGTTTTCTTAGAGGTTGTAAATCACAGTTAATACGTTCTTTAGGGAAACAGTATGTGGTCCGGTGGAAAGTATGTTTTTCTGGCTGGCTATGTGACTTGGTGCATTTTGTTTAACCTCTTTGAGCCTTGTTAGCCTCTTCTCAAATAAAATGGGGTTGTCAGTCCTTGTTAGGATTGTCCTGGTGGCTAAGAGAAACCGAGAACAAGGTTCTTTGTGTAAAGTGTGCACTTCTTCTCCATGGATGTTCCCTTACCTCATCTAAGCAAATAAACCACTTTTGGTTATTGTCACCTTGTGCTGTGGTCCCAGTTGCCCTTTCTGTAACAAGTTTCTTTTAATGTTTGTTTGTTATTTGGAAGTGACTGGGTCCTAGAAGGTCATGATGCTGTTACATCTCCATAGATGTAACGTTTGATTCCAGAATGTCTAGAATCACATTAGATGAAGGATGGCTAGCTCAGTGGACTGACGTCTGGCTCCCTTGTCTGATTTCTTCTGGCTTTTGTTGTGGCTTCCTTCCTTAGGAGATAACCCTAGAGTTCACGGGGCACCCATTCCTATAGGCTTTAAGCCTATGGAGATGAATTCTAGGGGGAGTATTCAGATTATCTTGGAAGTTGCTTCTTTTTTGAAGAACATTGTCTCTCTCCTAGGAAGTATCAATTGATTTGCTAAGTAGCTTTAAAATTTTAAGATCTTCCCACTTTGTTGGTAGAAAGAAACCCTTTCTGAAACCAAATATTTGGTCAAAGGACCCTATGATTAGTAGCGATTGGTGGGAGCGGTAAGAAAATGAAGCTCAAATCCAGTTTTGTTTTGTTTTATTTTTTAAACAGACAAAGACTAAACGTAGGGAGTAGGGAACTGTTTGCGGGTGCCATTGAGAAGCCTTTTTACTGTAAGTGCTGTCGTCTTTGAGCTTTGGTTCTGTTTCTATGGCAACCGTAGGATCTGTGTGCCTGGCTGAGTGGATTTACAGGATACTGAAAACATTGCTATTCTAAGTAGCTTGCTGTGTAAAGTGCAGCCAGCTACAAAGAGAACAAAGCAGGCAATGTATGCTAATTGTATTCTATGCTGAGGATAAAGAATTGAGGAAAATTCTAGCCTCTGCTTGCCGACTAGTGGAGTGTATGTATTTGTGTTTATTTGTACACACATGTGCATGCATGCGTGTGTGTGTGAAGACCAAATGACTTACACTTTAATTACTTCAAATTTCATATTTGGTTCTCCTGTATCTCTGTAGATACCCTGCTCCTTTCTGGCCTCCTAGAGTTGAGGATGGAGTTCACGTCTCAGCCATGCTAGGGAAACCCCAGACTTCCTATTCATTTTAAACAGAACTATTCTGGTAGAATTTATTTAAACACAACAGAGAGTGTGTGTGTGTGTGTGTGTGCGTGCACGTGTGTGCTTGTGTGTTTAAGATAAAGTTAGTTTCAGTGAATCAATCTGCTGGCTTTCTGGCTCTCAAATACCAAGGTGGCCAATCCAGTGAAGGGCTTTGCTTTGCTAGCAGTGAAATAAAAAATGGCTCAGGTGACTCTTCGGTTCACCCCTTATGTCAAAACTCTTACTCTTTGAGTTTTCTTGATATATAAAAGCTGGTTTTCTCAATATTTACAAAACAGAAAAATCGACTTACTGGACCTGGATGGAGGTGGGGGTTCCCTGGACTTCCCACAGGACAGGGAACCCTGATTGCTTTTCGGGCTGGGGGGAGACTTAATTGGGGGAGGGGGAGGGAAATGGGAGGCGGTGGCAGGGAAGAGACAGAAATCTTTAATAAATAAATAAATTAAAAAAAATAAAATAAAAAAAAAAACGGAAAAAAAAAAGAAGGAGCAGATAAAGGCAGGTACCCTAACCTGTATTAAGAACCAGACTTTAAAGAAAAAAATATTTGGGGCTGGAGAGATGGCTCGGAGGTTAAGAGCATTGCCTCCTCTTCCAGAGGTCCTGAGTTCAGTTCCTGGCAACCACATGGTGGCTCACAGCCATCTCTGGTGGGAGTCTGGTGCCCTCTTCTGGCCTGCAGGCATACACACAGATGGAATATTGTATGCATAATAAATAAATATTAAAAAAAAGAAAAAAAAACAAAACAGAAAAATCAAATAGTACAGTATTGTTTGGGAGATCAAGATGAAATGCAATTCTTTGTTGTTTTATATACCTGCAACACTTTTAAAGAAGACAGTGAATGAATGTCAGTGTAGTTACAGTAAAAGGCCATGCAATCAATGATTTCAGTTTCAACATATAAATTGTTATTGGTCTTCCTTTTGAGATTTTTCAAATCATTTTTGTAAGTAAGGTAAAATAATTGTCTCCAAAATGTAAGGTACTCTTAAATAGAAAATCCTATAGCAGACCTCTGATATTGAAAGCATTTGATTTCAGGACAGCCTCCCCCATTTCCACCCCCCACACAGCTAAAATAGAGGAAGACCCATGAAAATTCTGATGTGTATCCACCATCCTATTATTTCTCCTATAAAATGTCTTTGTTCTCCCAGCAAGGCATTTGAAGGGGCTAAGATTTCACCCTTTCTCTGAGACCCGAAGATGTTTCCTTTGCATTCATACCAGGTATTGGGATATTTCTGTAAGTGTGCTTCTGAGATACCTCAGGAGGCCCTCGTTTATGGGAACTCTGAGCTAATGCGAGAGTCAAGTATCCTGCAGAACTGCACACTGTGTCTCCTTTATCCCCATAGTTGGACTCTCAAAGTATCCTGACATAGTAATGAAAGGGTTAATCCTTCAGAGCGCTTCTGTCATACAAGATTAGCTTCTAGGGAGCATCTTAAGATGTCTAGGACCAAAATTTGACCAACCAGTCTTTTCTGAACTCATCCTTTCATAGGGAGTTACAAGCTTTGACTGGACTGTCCTGGTATCGAAAACATCGTCAGCTGGTGCCAACCTGCATGCTGATGGGTTAAGAGGAATTACAGCAAGATTATGAGACAGCTGTGAGAAGGGAAGGAACTCAAGCCATTCCAGTCCCGATTCACTGCACAGAAATCTGTTGAGTGAAGTCTCCCTAGCAGGAGCTGTGTGAGGTGACGGAGCTGTGAGGGACAGGAGACTGAACCTGATTATGTGGTGTTCCGTCTACTGTGAGATCCACAGACGAGCAAGGCAGTTACCTAGGTAACAACACCTGTGTGGTAATTACAAAGCATGAGAGGGCAGGGGACTTGGAGGCCCCTGGGGACACTTAGAGGACTCATGAAACTGAGACTTGAACAGAAGAAAGCATGACATTTGAACTTTAGTATTTTTTTCTTTTCTGTCAGAAAAGTTTACTGATTTGGTAGCAGTCTCCTAAAATATATGTAAACTTTTTTTAGAAGATAAATTATTCGACTTTGGGGTTTTAGAGCAGGAAAAGAGCCTAGAGAGATCTGGCCTGCTTCTTCAGCTGCCCCTCTCCACTCTGAGAAGGGCAAGAAGTAGGAGAGTCCCGGAGTGAGGGCCAGCAGGCCAGTGTGCTGGCCTTCTCTGCATTACTACACCAAGTACCTAAAACAGTTTATGAGAAGAGATTTTATTGGCTCATGGTCTTAGAGATTTCAGCCGTGAGGGTTGGGCCCGAGGTGAGGAAGCGCATCACGACAGAAGCTCTTTACAGCAAAACCACTCATTTCATGAATCCCACAGTCCTCTTTGAGGGCCTTTCCCTGCCACCTGAAGACTTCCCATTAGAAGGCCCGCCTCCTAATGGTTCCATGGCATCATAATAACTAATAATTCTACAAGCCTTTAGCACATGATGCTTTGGGGAGGCATTCATAGCAGTTAGGGATTGGGACGCAACACAGCCTCCTTGGGTTCAGAACATAAGTGCTTCATGAAACCTCTGTGCCTTTTTTGTTTTGATAAAAAGTTTACCACATTTGGAACACCAGATAGTCCTTTCATCAGACCTTATGCCTTCCACGTTTGCATTCTCTTCAACATAGATGAAGAAGGGAAGAGAAAGGGGAGGGCTGTGGTAAATCGTTAGGAACAAGGATTGAAATTTCAGCTGCTCCTCGTTCACCTTGATTTAACTCATCTATCTACTGCAGGATAGAAAAACTGACTAAGTCTGTAAATGCCCCCTCGATGTGTTTAGGCAGGCTCCTATCATATACTGTATTCTTTGGTTTTATTTGTCGCCATTATATCCTACTGACAGCTTTAGTTTTGCACCTTGGTAGTAATATTCATACCCCATCATATTTGCACCTTGGTAGTAATATCATATGCCTTCATCGTATTTGTAGTAATATTACACACTGCCCCCCATATTTGTAGCTTTCTTTCACAAGCAACATAACTTTTTGCTGTTCCTAAAGAGCTTCTTGGCTTCTTGAAAGAATTAAATTCCTTAAATTAAAGAATTTAGAAGCAAGCTAAGATCTTCTAGCTGGATAAATTTTTCTTCCCACTCTTGTTGAATCAATTTTTATTTACAATATTGATATTGTCTGACAGATTTATAACGTGTAAATCTCAGTTTTTAAAGAGAAATAAAAATTAGAAAAAAAATCCCTCAGAATTCAAGTATATTGTAAAGTGTCTAAGTAGCACTTGATTGACCAAATATGGAAGTATGAGAAATATGTAAAGTCACGTTATGACATGCTGTTTTTCTGTGTGTGCGCACGCATGTACACGCATGGATGTTTGTATGTGGGTAGATGGAATGCATTGGTGGCAGTGGGCTCAGTGCTCAGTGCTCCTTTGTCTGTGTCTGTCTCACTCTCCATGGGCTTGTACCTGTGCTGAAACAGCACTGAAGGAAGCTGGAACTCATGGCCTTCCATGAATATGGGCTTTTATCCATTTTTAACTGTACCCTCACCTTGCCCCTCTGTTTTATTTCTATGCATTCTGGTTTACAGTTTAAACAGAGTAATGATAACCTAGCATAGTAGTCCGAGTCTACTTTGTGAAAAAAATATGAACAGAGACCTGTACTCTAAAGGAACAGTGGTAGGGAAAGGAATTCCTATGCCTTCTTTCTTGTCATCAGTGCTGTCTGTGGGTTTTGCTTTGTTGTTCTTCCTTTCAGGTTTAATAGGAAGTGTTGCTCCATCCCAGGCTTCACTGGCCTGACCTATAGCATGGCTTCCGAATTCCTGCAACCCCTGTAGAGCTCCCACCTCTCAGTGTCTGAACCTCAGGAAAACATTCCAGAAGAGGTTTTGTTCTTGTGTCTAGTTTATTTTTATCTTCTGTGTTCTTAGCACTTTTTTCTTCCATTTCTAGGGAGATAGAAGCCTTTGAAATGCTAATTCTATCACAAAAGGTGGGAAAAAGAGGGTTTGATTGCTCTAAAATGCCCTACAGGCTGAAGCATCTTTCTAGTTTCACAATTGAGAATTTCTCCTGTGCCGGCTTCCTGTTCCCCAGTAACTTCCGTGTTGCCTTGCAGGCATACCTTAGGTCTCCTCCCCAGCAGCCCAGATCTCAGGCTTCTGGCTCCCCGCACCTGCCACATCTCCAGGCCTGTTTCCTCCCTCACTGAGAACACCGAAGCCTTTAGGAAACGAGAATAAAGGAAAATCACTTACCTTCTGTTAGATGTCTGCCAGCTGCCCTGGGCCCTCTCACTCTTCCCTGTAAAAGACCTACATGGTGTCGCCCAAAGCCCACTGATTCCGTTCTCTCATAAACAAAGCAGCCCTGTGAGTTTTTTTATTTCCCATAGCCTAATGGGTCTTTACAACAGTGTACTAGTAATGTGCGGTTGTTTATCTCGTCTTGGAAGAACAACAGTCTCTTGACCCTTTATCTAGACTCACTCCCCCACTCTTACTCTGACCCACCTTTAAGTCAGAACACTTGGGACAAGTTGTCACCCTGCCTGTCCTTCCCACCCCCTTAAACCCTCCACAGCCAGACCTTTACACCATACACCAAAATTCCCTTTGCCAAGATTCGAATGGTAATCATGTTGCTAACCTGAGTTGTCAGTTTTCTTTTTATTTTTTAATTGTTATTTATGCACACAGGTGTTTTGTCTGCATGGATTCTATGCAGCTGCCCTCGGAGCCCTTGAGTTATCCACATGGGTACTGGACATTGAACCCAGGCCTCTAGAAGAGCAGCCGATGTTTTTAGCCATCGAGTCATCTCTCCAGTCCCCAGCTATTAATTTTTAATCTTCGTCTTATTTGGCCTGTCAGTAACTGACACTAAGGCCCCTTGAAACACTTTCTTGACGTGGTTCATTGTAGACATCTTGATTTTTTTTTTCCTGCTTTTGTAACTTCCCTCTGAACTTGGCTTGTTGCTAAGCTTTGGGGGTCAACTTTGACCTCTTTGTTGTGCGTGGACTACTGGACTTGAGCAAGAGTTTAGAGGCTAAGACCATCTGTACTGGTATATCCAGTATTCACCCTTGCACCTTGACCTCTCTCCTGAAGTTTGGATTTGTACATGCTCTATTTTCTCCTCACCACCTATACTTGACTGTTTAATAGGCATTTCATGGTTACTATTCCAGATCTGAATTTTGCATCATTCTGTCTATCACTAAACTCATTTTGCCCTTTTTACTGTTGGAGCTAATGGAAGCTGTACAATTTCTGTTACACAAGTCAAAAGCCTTAACTTTTCTTCATCTGTCCTTTCTTGGACCCTTCTTTCTGCCTCACTCCCTTTGAATAGATTATCCTCATCTCTTGCTCTGATGATAGTCTCCAGCTCACCATACTTTATACGCAGCCTTTTACAATCCAGTCTTTTTGTTTGTTTTCTGATTGATGTATAATGTACATTTTAAATCGGGTTCATCCAGAGAAGCTGTTCTTGTCTGATACTCAGCTCCAATAGGAATAGTCTCACTCAATGCTTCAATTAATCATAAAACCTGTTAAACATTCAACAGTGCCATAGTCTCCACTGAGTTCCTGAGATAATGGATAGGACACATCCTTGGTCAATTGTTGGTCAGAAAAGCCTCCGAGGTGCTGGAGAGATGGCTAGGAGGTCAAGAGTTGTTATGGCTCTTGTAGAGGAACTGGGTTTTACTCGCAGCACCCGTGTCAAGTGGCTCATAACTACATGAAACTCCAGCTCTGTGGGATGAGACATCCTCTTCTGGTTTCTGCAGGCACTCACACTCAAGTGCACGCACCCCTCCCTATAGAGATATATGCATATATACAAAAAATAAAAGGCCTGGGGTACCACATGAGAAAACTAGTGATGAAAACCAACCCTGAGGCAGAAACACTGAATGTTCATCAGCTGGTATGCAGAGAAAAAAAGTGGTGCTTCTGTACAAGACAGTGTTACACAGCCATAGAAAACAATTAAGTACTCAATATTTGCTACAACCTGGATGAACCCTAAATAAGCCAAGTGAAAGGCCAATCACGAAGTACCTTATACTGTGTGATTCAATGTCTATGAACTATCTAGAATGCACTAGAGAGATGGCTCAGTGTTTAAGAGCTCAGCTGCTCTTCCAGAAGACACAGGTTCAAGTCCCAGCATGCACATAGTTCACAGCCATCTGTAACTCTAGTTCCAGGGAATATGACACTTTCTTCCAGCCCCTGTGATACAGACATACACAGGCAAAATACACATACATATAAAATAAAAATAAAACATAGTTTTTAAGACTATCTGTGCTCCATAGAACCAAAGGCATAAGGCAGAGAGTGTAGGTGCCTTATATCTTTGGGTGGTAATGTAGGTAATGGAAGAGGCCATGCGGAGTGACCGCTAATGGGCTCAAGACTTCTTTTCTGGTTGTGGTGATAGCTGTACAATTCTGAATACATTACATGGTGCTGAATTGTGTGCTTAAATGGATGACTGTATAGTATTTGTGCTAGTTATGTTTCACCATTGTGAAACAAGCTGGAGTCATCTGAGAAGAGGGAACCGCAAGTGAGAAAATGACTTCATCAGATTGACCTGTAGGCAACCCTGTGGGCTGTTTTCCTGATTCATGATTGGTGTGGCAGGGCCTAACCCACTGTGGGCATTGCTACCCCTGGACTGGTGATCCTGGGTTGTATAAGACCGCAGGCTGAACAAGCCAGTAAGCCACACTCTTCCAAGATTCTGCTTCACTTCCTGCTGACTTCCCTTTATACAGACTATATCTGTAAGGTGAAACAAACCTTTCTCTCTCCGAGTTGGTTTTGGAGAGTGTATTTTCACAGCAATGGAAACCTAACTAGGACACTATATGACTCATATCTTAATAACAGAAAACCAAAACAAACCACAATTACTATGCTGGAGGGAACACAGTGCCAAGGCTGAGAAGTGAACAGAGGATATGTCAGAGACAAGGCTGAAAGGACAGGTGAAATGACACCAGTTTCTAATGAGGGTAGCAAGTGATGTGGTTGCCCTGGCATTGTGATAACAGTGACTGAAGCTAGGGGATATGGGGAGAGTGGAGGTCAGATGGCCAGTGTCAGGACAGTGGTGGAGCCCACGCAGGGAAGAAGACGCATGTGAACCATGTAGGAGCTGAAATACTTGAGAGCCTTTGAGTAGTGAGATCTGCTGTGGGGAGCAGAGCCAAGCATGAGGACATGACTCCCAGGAGTATTGTATGGATAAAGGAGTCTGTGCCATTACCACCTGAGGTGGCCCACAGAGGCAGGGTTAGCAGGAGAGAAAGGTGACTGATGCTTTTAAAGCATTGGTCTGGGCACGCTGAAGTTAAATAAAGAAGCTGGGTCTTGCTTCATAGTTGGAAGAAATGGCCGGTATCCAAGCCTCCTACACTGGCTGAGTCTGCACCACTAGCCTTCTGGTTTGCAAAGCAGTATAACATTTTATCACTTAACTACTAATGGGGAACCTTGGCTTTTGTCAAATCCAGCTTTGCCACATCTGCCAAGGAATCTTGGGAGAAAATGTACATGTACATCTTCATTTGCTTAACAGGTGTACTGGGGTCAGAAGGAATCCTTCATTCTGTTGTGCTGAAGTCAGGGGGCATGGGAACCTGCTTTGTGCAATGAAATTCTGGAAAACGCACACCGTAGTGAGAAGGTTCCATTGCAGTGCTGTGGGTGATTTTAACTTTACTGACTTTACTGCACTCTAATATTTCTGATTTCTTGAATTCTTTTGTTTTTTACAGGTTACTTGTCTGCAAGACTTTTTTGGTGATGATGATGTTTTTATTGCATGTGGACCTGAAAAATACCGTTATGCCCAAGATGACTTTGTCCTGGATCATAGCGGTGAGGAAGTTCATTGACCATCTCTGACAAACATGTTGAGGACATAGGAATACTGGAGAAAGATGACCCAGCATGGGTAGTGCTCATCTGTCATTCTACCTCCTGAGGCCGGAGGATCACATGACTCTAGGAAGACTCTAGGCCAGCCTTGGCAACATAATGAGACCTTCTCTCTGAAACATATGTTGAAGGATAATTAATAAACTGTCCATGACTATTATCTGAGATTTCTTTTTACATCAATTTTGTGTACAATTTACACAATTTAAAAAATCATACATTGTTTATATATTTATAAAAATAACTTGGGTGGGATGAAAATGCCTGTTTATTGACTAATCTATTAATAAGTTTTTAACTCTTTCAATGATTTCAAGTGATACTGGTATAGTAAATGATTATTAGATGGAAAAGGTAGCCGAAGATAATTTAGCCCTGGCTCTGCATCCTTCTAACTCTTACAGCAAATAAAGTTCTAATCAGTTAAGTCAGTCTTATAGAATGGTCACTGTAAGTGGGACTAACCATAGCAATAACAATAAAACATGTTTAAGTGCTTACTACACATGCATAGGTAGGACAACTGTTGCTTTATGTGTAGTAAATTTTTCAGAGCTAGTTGGATCGTTCGCTTTTTGTTGTTGATAATGGCCCTTGATAGCCTCTAAACACAGGGATGGGGAGGAAGAGAAAACACTATTGACTTCCCCCCTCTCAATTTCTAGTTATTTCACCTTCTTTAAAAATGGGAGTGATAATGGATGTTTTATAAGACTTTGTGAAGGTCAAGTGAATGAATATACATCTATAGCTAAGGATCCATGCATATCTTGCTATTTTTGTTGTTGTCCGTATTGTAGCACCATCATTACGTGGTGAAGTGTTTACAGTGAGAGCAAATCTCAAATTGAATTCTACCACAAATACACTTATCAGGCACAAAGGTTTTTTGTTTTGTTTTAAACGTCAATCGTTTAATTGTGTTATCTTAAAGAGCTCCATCTTAGGCTTCTGAAAGTATTACACATTAAAGAGGCATTAAAATGACAAAAATCAAAGGAAACATAAATTTGAAAACCTACTCCCCCCCAAGCAAGAAGGAAGGAATGGAAGAAGGCCTGGTGTGGTGGTGGAGGATTTTAGTTCTAACACTTAGGAGGTAGATACTAGCCAAACTTTGTGAGTTGAATTGAGGCCAGCGTGGTTTGCATAATGAGTTCTAGGGCAGCTAAGGCTACGTCTTTAAAAACAAAACATTCAGAATGCATAGAATTCTGCTAACCTAATTTTGATCAAGTCACAATTTCCCCCTAATTCTTAAAGCTGGATATGGCTCTGAAGTTCCTGGATATCGGGGTCTGTTTGGGGTAACAACCTCCACAGCACACTTTTAAGACACAATGGAACATAATCTACATTGCTAATGGCTTAGCAGAAACTGGAACTGCCCCGTTTATATTAGCTTTGATTAGAGCCTTTCAGATGTTAACTAGGCTTCCCTGGTGATTATTCCCCTGATTTATACTTCACTTGTTAATTTGCCACCCTTAGGGGCTAGATTAAAACTAACTCTCATTTTAATCTTTTTGCATAAATTGGAGTATTTTGAAGTAAATGACAGACAATGTTTTCTGATTTATCCCTTATAACAAGCCTATGAAGCATATTTTATTCTTACACTAATATGTTAGGGAGAAATAGTGAGGCTTTGAACATAAGCAGGGTCTTCCTTCTAGCCGGCAAATGTCAAGCCATGACTCATCCCCAGTCTGCCTGACTGCAGAAACCCGTGGTCTTAATTACTCAAATCTGAAGTGATGCTCGCAGCTGTAATTCGTTCTGTTCTCCGAATGCTGTCTTATTTAGTGGCTTATGGAAAGGTCAGTGTTATTATTTAAAGCTATTTTTCTCATTTTTGCTCTTCCATGCTTTGGAGAGATGGGTAGCTAGATAGTAAAGAGACCATGTTAGTTTCTGTCCTTTTAAAGTAAGGACTTGAAGACGACGTTAAATTGCAGTCTATGCTGCCTGTGAAAAAGCTGCAAGCTGCATGCAGATAAACGTGTGGTTTAACTGTGAATGATTCTATACATTCACTTAGGACAGTAGAGTTTCTGTGCTCATTAAGAACTTAGTCCAAACAATGACATGTCACAGATGTGTGGTCTAACTGGAGAGGTAAATATGACATGTACTTTTCGGAACTGCTCTCCATACATTGAATTTATGGAACTCAGTGGCTGGCAGCTCACCAAGTCTGGCATTCAATTCACAGCACTAGAAAAAATAAAAGGTAGAGTGGGAAAGAAAATGTCAGGTAATAACCATGGGGCTGGAGAGATGCCTTGGTAAGGTGTTCAGTGTATACGTGCCCACCAGTTTACAGAATCCCTGAGTTCAGTGACAGCTTATCTCAATGTAGTGGAGAGTGATGAGGAAGGTGGCTGGCTTGACTTCTTGCATTCGTGTGATTGCACATGTGCACACACACACACACACACTAGTTTCAGGCAGCTAACCGTAGCACATGTGGTATGCCTTTGGTCATTGCTGAAATCTGCTTTACCTACAAATGCACTTTTGTTCTTTACAGAATGCCGCGTCCTGAAGTCATCTTATTCTCGAGTCTCAGCTGCTAAGTATTCTGGATCCAAAAGCCCAGGACCCTCTCGCCGCAGCAAGTCACCAGCTTCAGGTAGTAACAGAAAAACTTAGAAGGGGGTGCTGTCTTTGGTTTTCCCACATTTTTATGAACTTAACAGCCTTTACCAGCTTGTGTGCAACCATGTTCTAGAACAATAATAGTAAGATTTTTTAAACAAAATTAGATCTGTCTTCAAAAGGCAAAAGTCTTTCAAGGAACTCTTGGACTTCGTTCTGACACATTTTCTTGTAGATAGCCTCACTGTCCAATCTTCCACTGATGTGTGCATAAATGTATTTCACATTCTGGGCACTGTATACTATATTTTGAATTCTGTGCTTCATAATCGTGGATATTTATCTTCCTAGAATTACTTCTTCCTGGTGCAACACACACACACACACACACACACACACACACACACACAGTTCCATGCAAAAATTTTTCTCCTTGAAAACTTCCATAGTTTTTTCTTCATCAAACAGTTGTAATAGCAGTAATGGTTATTCTCAGAAAGGATGACTTACTTAAGTTCTATAATTTTCAGATCCAAATCTTAAAAGTTTTGTCAAAATTTACACTGTTCTGATATTTTTAACATTAAAAACACTAGTCAAATTATATCTCAATAAGTTGGTTTGATGAATTGTTAGCTATTACAAGTAATTTTGCTCATTTAATTTATTGTTAAGGAAATGATTTTAGAGAAGAAATATCTGTTTTTACAGACAGTATTGTTATTACTGCCCAGCCTGCTGCCCTTTGGAGTAAACTAAACTTTTTTTGAAACACAATGATGATTTGACTGGTGAGGCATCGAAAGATTTGAAATGTCAGACTGGGTCATTCTCTCTGCTGTTCCCACTGCAGCACCCGCCTCACTTCCTCTAGGGCAGGCTGTGTTACTGTCTTTTAGACCTGCTGAATAACCACTGTCCTTACTGTCTCCTCCTGCTCTGTGCATATGCGTGTGTACAGTAAAGAGGGCTGGCCACTCCAGTGCCTATTCTACAGCCAAATCCCCAGGTGAGCCAGGGTCCTTACAGCTTTGTCACTCCGCTGGGTTTTTGTTTCTGTCTTTGGCTGCATTTTTGTTTCCTTTGCTCCATTTCCATGAGTGTATCTGGTCTTCTCCTGTGGACATCTGTGCCATGTGCAATGTTTTACAATGCACAGGCCACTTCAGCCTCTCTGCTGAACCATGTAACCTAAGAAGATTCCTAAATGCCTGTTTGTGTAGTCAAAGCACAGTGATCCAGGGGAAGGCAGCCACCTCCAGGATGTCTGTGTTCCAGTGAGCTGTAGAAAGTGTTACATGACTGAAAAGCTAAAGCTGAGGCAGGCGGTGGTGGCATGCACCTCTAATCCCAGCACCCAGGAGGCACAGACAGGCGGATCTCTGTGAATTCGAGGACAGCCTGGTCTACAGAGTGTGTTCCAGAACACTGTTACATAGAGAAACCCTGTCTCAAAACAAAACAAAACAAGTTTGTTAGTAATAGAGATAATGGAAGGAATTCTAACCTCACACTTTGTTGATCCCTGTGTTAAAGGATTGGGAATCATTAAAATCTTCTACTTCAAAGTACTTTATGATGGCCTGTGCCAGACTAGGATAAGGAAGTGTTTTCTGTGCATAAAAGGAAGCAACCAACACTGCATCTTTTTAGTTGGGAAGCAATTATTTTCATACAGCGTTCTACGCTCAGATTTTTTACATAGGTGAGAGTTGACACTGGGTTTTTTTAACCAAAGGTTAAAATTGAACTTATTTAAATTGTATTGACTCTGTAGTGTCTTAAAAATGGAAAAGCTAATGGAACATTGATGTGTTTGGATATAGTTTTCTGGCTCGGTGCTTTTGATTTCAGGTGACAGATTTATAGATGTTTGTCAGGAATATTATTAAATAAAAGTAGAGAGAGTGGCTCAAGAGTCAGGTATGATTAACTTTGTCCCCTGAGATCTGAAGAGAAAATTTACTGAACATTTTGTGGCTACATTTGTCTTCAGACCATCTACTATTCTATAACAAATCTTAGTGAATTCTTAAATAATGTGGGTTTTTTTTTTATCTGAATTTGGATAGTGTCAGCCTCAGACTCCTCAGTGAAAGTTGTGAGACTTGAAAAAACACATCTCAGAAGCAAATGGTCTTGAGGCGAGGCCACTGGAGACATGCTTAGCACTTTAGAAAACTGAAAGCCCCTGCCACTGTTGGCTGTCCACAGTGACTCTAAATTGTGCTGTGTTACACACTATCAGAAGTGCTTGCTTGTACAGAGGCTTTGCTGTGCTGGTACCTGTAGTCCAGCTGTTCAAGAGGCTAAGGTAGGAGAGTTGTGAGCCTGAGAAATGCAGCAAGGCCGTTTTTAAACAGCAGCAGCAGCAGCAGCAGCAGCAGCAGCAACAACAACAACAACTTCAGGGATTAACTGAAATTTCAGACAGTAACTTTATAAACATAATACTATTCATGTCAATCTTAGGATAGAAAGTGCTGCTTTGAGAGAGGTTTCTGAGTCTATGTAACCTTCCAACAAAACTGTGTAAATAGCTAAGTACTCCGTTAAAATACACAGATAGTAAAGTAGATAATATTTAGTCAGTCTAACTATAATCTGAGTCCTATAAATACTGCTTTTAGAGAACGGAGAGGTGGCTGAGTGGTTAAGAGTGCTTGCTCTGTGGTTGAGGACCAGCCATGAGATATTAGCACGAACAACACAACCAAGTGTCCTATGGATGCCTGTGTTCCCAGTTCTGATGTCAGGTGGAGGCATGGTTGCTGGGGCTTGCTGCTTTCCAACATAGCAAAGAAAATACAAACCATGGATACAGGGGGAGTCCCCATCTTCAGGGAATAGGCAGAGAGTGATGGTGAGGACATTTGATGCTCTTTTCTGGCCTCTGTTGTACAAACTTGTAACCATTAAGTCAACGCACACACACACACACATTCCACACTTTTCTGAAATGCTGGTTTTAGGTTTCTAGTTGTGAATCTTTAAGCATAGTTTGTAAAGATAAAAAATATTCAGAGCCATCAAATGGAAATTCTTCCCAATGTATTTCTTACCTTTTAATTGTAGAGGGGGATAAAGTCACCTGGAAGGAAGTTGGAGGAGGGGGTGGAGGGGTGGGAGTGCTGTGGACATGCTGGCTGGTCACCACACTTACGCGGGTGCAGCCATGAAGGGAACAGATGTCACATGGCACCTTCAGGACCACGATTAGTCTCTGTAGAATTTCACAGAAATGCACGAGTAAGGGAAATTAAGGACATTTTACTAGGATTCTTAGAATGCTGTTGAAAACTCACTGGCTCCGAGAGTCGGTGTCTTATAATGGGAGCTCTCTGGGGGAGGATGGACGTGTAGTTACTAATGTGGGTTAAATCCCTAGCAGTGAGTTTCCTTAGCTAAACTTTTAGGAAACCTGTCTACTCCCAAACCGGCCTTGCGAGGAACTAATTTTTCTGTTAGTCCCACTCCGCCACCTTCTAATGCAGCCTCGCTCTCAGTGTGGTGCCAGAAAAAAGCCCACAGTGCTTGTGGACTGTGATTTGGTGACCTGTACAGATCTGTGAGTGGGATGAAGGTTTTTAAAAAGTGAGTGAAATTGTCTCCACTCCCAGCAAGCTTCCTAGCTTTCTGCCCATAATGATCTATTTTATGTGAATTGCCTTGAAAGAGATTTTAGAGACCCCTCAAGAGCAGTTTTCAGGCTAACAGCAAATCTGAGCCAAAGATTCAGGTCTCCTGGATCTCTTTTTTGCCCAAACACTCACAGCCTCCCTTATCACCACCTTCATGAAGAAGAGCACAGTTTTTGCATCCAACACTTTATTATCACCCAGAGTACATGACCCGCAAATCACTCTTGATGGTTGTGCATTCTGTGATTTTGGCAAATTCACATAACAAATGCCCACCATCAATGTCATGCAGAGTAGTTTCTGTGCCTTAAACTACTTATTTATAGGAAATAAGTAATTGGGTCTGCAGAGGTATCTCAGGCAGTAAGATGCCTGTTGAGCAAGCGTGAGGACCTGAGTTCAGATCCCAGTACCCTGTGTAAAGGTGGGAAAAGCCATGCATCTATAATCCCAGCACTGGGAGGTGGACACAGATAGGTCTCTGGAGCTCACTTTTCCAGGCAGCCTAGCTGAATTTATGAGTTTATATTCAGTGAGAGATCTTGTCTTAAGAAATAAGGTGAAGGGCTTTGTCCTCCTCACACATGTATTCCTGCACATGAAGGAAAAATACACATACCCCCCCCACACACACTAAAATCTATGTTGATCAAGTGATTTAGAATTAAGAATATTAACTGGGTGGTGGCGCATGCCTTTAATCTCAGCACTTGGGAGGCAGAGGCAGGTGGCTCTTAGTGAGTTCGATGCCAGCTTGGTCTACAAAGTAAGCTCCAGGACAGCCAGGACTGTTACACAGAGAAACCCTGTCTCGAAAAACAAAAACAAACAAACAAAAAAATTAGAAAAATTAAAAATGTGGGTTAAAAAATTAAAATATTGAAAAATATCTTATCTACCCATCATAAAAACACAAAATAATAGACAGAAATGACTTCATAAACACAGCCATCCCTGCTCACAAATGGTTTACTGTTCATATATGCTCCTCGTTCTACAATCTCTGCATCCACTCAGATCTGGCACTGCCTTTTAGTCAACTGTGCAGGATGTCTGCCTTCACATTTGACTTTATGCACTTAATTCAGGTGATCTAAAATAGCACTGCCTGCCTCTTATGTTTGAAAACAAAAGTGGACTTCATTCTGCTTTTCACGAAGATGAGTGGCAGCTTTCATCTGCTTTGGGCAGGAGCTTTTGAGGATTGCTTTTGAAGTAAGAGGGATTACAAGTTCTTTTCAGAGGAGAACAACGACTGATCCCAGATATTAACCAAAGCTTCTTGAGATCCCTGCAGAAATAGATCAGGATGATGGGATTGGAAGTGGGTGAAGGATACTGTGATGGTTGGCCAACACTCTGCAGGCTCGTGTCTGTGATTGACCTCCCCTACCAACAGGATTGGCTGTTGTCTGTTCGGCATAGACTCCCATTCAAGCTCTCTACCAAAGAGATATATGGAGGTGTAGAAGGTGGTACATAGAAAACTACCAGCATTTGCTAAGGAATATGGGAAATTAAACTGTGAAGAAAATGGGAGGATTAGAAATAACTAGCCTATATTAAAAAGTATTTGAATAATTTATCTTTTAATGGCCTTGAGTTAAATGATAGTATAAGAAGAAATAGTTACTTTCACTTTCCATTAAGAATATAGTTAAAGGTTAGGGTTGTAGCTCAGTGGTAGAGCATGTGCAAAACATGTATGGAAAGCTTAGCTCAGTCAGCACCAAAAACAGAATAGGAGGAAGGAAGGCAGGTGCGTGCACGCGCACACACACACACATGCACACACACTCAGATACACACACATGCACACACACTCAGATACACACACACGCACACACACTCAGATACACACGCATACACACATGCACTCGTGTTATTTGGACTGATTTGAAAGAACCATAAGCATTTCTCAGCAACTCACGTTGGTACACATCACGATAAAGATGGGTAGTGGCAGTTTGTAATGGCTGTCAGCACAGACCTTCATGACACAGTAGCCATTGGTCTGTGTTGTGTGGACAGTGTCTCCCGCTCACACATGTAATTCCATGATTGTCTTCTATATTTGTTTATATCATTGTTGGGACACTATTATTGCAAATAATTCTAATTTCACGCCTTGTCTGACTTTGTCTGTATTGCAGTAAGATACATTGCTTTTGCTTTGTGCTGATTTGTTATCTGCTTTGGGCTTTAAATGAAGCAAAGCTTCATGGGAGCCTTTTTGTGCATGTGCTCGGTGTTTTCACAATCGAGTTGTTTGGAGTTCTAATGGCCGTCTCTATGTTGTTTCCTGGCCAGTTAATGGAACTCCCAGCAGCCAACTTTCTACTCCTAAGTCCACGAAGTCCTCCAGTTCCTCTCCAACCAGCCCAGGAAGTTTCAGAGGATTGAAGGTATGAAGGGAGAGATGTGGCCCGTTTATGTAGTCTGTTATTTGTGTGGTTTAACAGATTTGTTTGTGGGCTTGAAAAGCCTGCGCTTGAGCCTGTCATCATATCAACCAGCCTCCTTAACAACTCTCACCGTGTTCACATTCTGTGAAAATATAAGGTTGTGATGGGTTGAACAAAATGTGGTGGAACTAAGTATTATTCTAATTCTTGTAGAGGATTGCAACAGCAAAGCACTGGACAACACTGTAATTCATCTCAAAAGACCCTCTGCAATCATGATTTTAATTTCACTTATGTATTTTGACTTTATTGAAGTCTACAACTTGGGAGAAAGATCAATATAACATTGTAGGTGGACATTTCTGTCCCACCAGCAGCTAAAAAAAGGTCACAGTCTAGACCTGAGAGTTAACCGCTCTCAAGGGTTCTCTTCTAAGACACACATTTTATTCTAACTGCCTTGGGTTCTCTACTTAAAGGGGCCAGACTGTGGATGTCCTTCTCCAATCCTACAATACCGCATATGAATGCAGCAGTTATATTCCATAGGGATGCTACAAAAACTATGCATGGCTTTGTGTCTACAAACATTCAGCTGATTAGTAGCTTTATTTCATGTAAGTTTTTCTTCTTTTAGACAAACTGACAATTAAGAATTCAATCATGGTATAAACTGGCATCATCCAATTTAATACTTCAGGAAAATGCCTTTAAAATTTTAATATACTTATTTAAAGATTTAGTAGTTTATTTTTCAATGTGTATAAATGTTTCCTGTGTGTATGTCTACTGCCAAGAGAACCCAGAAGAGGGTGTCATATCTCCTGGAATTGGAGTTACAGTTTTGAGCTTCCAGGTGGGTCCTGGGAACCAAATCTGGGTTTTAAACAGTTCTCTAAACTGCTGAGCCATCTCTTAAGCCCCTAAAATATTTTTAATTACATCTGTTTAGTGTGTGCCTCTGTGTGTGCGTGTGTGTTTGCATGCAGAAGTCAGAGCACAAGGTATAGGGTCCGTTCTCTTCTGCTGTTGGGGGTTCCAGTGACCAACCTCACTCATCTGGTGTCAGGCTTCACTTGTGAAATCACCTGATCCCTCCCTCCCTTCCTTCATTTAAGACAGGATATCATTCTGTAGCCCCAGATTGCCTGGAACTCACCATGCAAACCAGACTGGCCTTGAACTTACAGCAATTCTCCTTCAATCTAAACTAACTTATAAGACTAACAACTGTTTTCATCTTATCAGATATAACTTGCCAAAAGGGAAACTTCCCAAAGTTAGGGTTGGGGAAGAGTTTTATTTTTGTCTTTCCAGAAGAATGAAGGGATCTGAAGACCACTGAACAAATCAGACATCTAAAGAAAAAGAATCAATGAGAGAAAATGTTCCAAGAAAGAGAGTAAATTGTTCGTCATGATCAGAGAGTCCAGTTTTATCCCATGCTTTTTTTGGTAACAGTCCAGCTGGCCTTGGTGAGCTCCCAGTAGATCAGCTCCACTGTCTCAGTGGGTGGGTGCACCCCTCGTGGTCCCGACTTCTTTGCTCATGTTCTCCCTCCTTCTGCTCCTCCTTGGCACGCGGTTTTGATCCAACGCAATGTGCTGGCTTGGTGGGAGCCTAGCCAGTTTGGATGTTCACCTTCCTAGATATGGACGGAGGGGGGAGGACCTAGGACTTACCACAGGGCAGGGAACCCTGACTGCTCTTTGGACTGGAGAGGGAGGGGGAGAAAAGTGGGGGGAAGGGGAGAAGAGTGGGAGGAGGGGGAGAAGAATGGGAGGAGGGGGAGGGAAATGGGAGGCTGGGAGGAGGTGGAAATTTGTTTTTTTTTCTTTCTTTTCTTTTATCAATAAAAAAAAAGAGAGTAAATTGGCCTATTGGTATATCACATTTTCAACAGGATAAAATTTCATAAATCTTCCCAAATGTTTGTTTCTGCTGTTCTCTACAGACATATAGTGCAAAATGGTCTTTTTGTAGTTCTAGTCCAGTTAAAAGTTAAAACTGGATTTGGAGTTGGAATGTGGCTTTCTCTTTCTCTAAAGCCAAGCATGCTTGCTAAAAAAAAAAAAAAATACAAAATCTCTGTCTCAGGTCAGAAGGACCAACTGATATGAGACAGAAGAAAAACAAAAATTAAGGGACTTTCTGTTGCCACTAATCTCATAACTTTGATTTTGACCCTTTAAAACTTTCCTTAAGGTACAAATATCATCTCAAATTTATAAAATTAATGTATATTATATATATTAAACTTTCTGTCATGATATTAATGGTTATATAGAGTATCAGCTAATTCTAGAAAAAGGCTTCATCTAGCTTCCTGTAGATGTTTTTGGATTTGAGTCTCTATCTGGTAACTAGGAATTAAGTTTTTATACTCTGAATGTATATAATAAATTATGGTCCTTTAACCTCTTCAAGATCTGCTGCATATGACATTTAAAATGTTTAAGTTTTCAGCAGTGAAGCAAGACTGTGTGTAACAGAGACATTTGAAGTCTCCAAAAGAAGGATGTGGCCTCACAATGATGGATTTGGATTGTGGACTGTTTCAGTGGGTGTACCCATCATGGCCTTGACCTCTTTGGTCATATTCTCCTTCTTCCCACTCTTCAACTGAACTTTGGGAGATCAGGAGCTCGTGGGAGCTCACCAACACCAGCCAGACTGGGAAGGAACAAGCGTAGGACCAAACTAGTCCCTCTGAATGTGGGTGATAGTTGCATAGCTGGGGCAGACGGAGGGGCCACTGGCAATGGCACCAGGATTTATTCCTACTGCATGTACTGGCTTTTTGGGAACCTATTCTCTTGGATGGATACCTTGCTCAGCCTAGATATAGTAGGGAGGGCCTTGGACCTTCCCAAAGCAATGTGCCTTTCCCTCTCTGAGGAGTGGATGGGGCTGAGATGAAGAGGTAAGTGGAGGAAATGGGAGTAGTGGAGGGAGTGGGAACTTGGGTTGGTATGTATAATGAAAAGAGATAGTTTGTTTTCTTAAAAAAAAAAACAAATTCAAAGAAAACACAATAATATACATAATCCAGACTCAGTAATTTTCCATCTTTATGTGCCTTTTCTTTTCCTCTATGACTTTTTAATATTTTATTATCTTTACTCCTTTAACCTATGAGTGTCAGTATTATATTTATTGTCTCTTTAAAGACTTTGTTTTATTTTTAAAAACTATTTTCTTTTTATAACTGTCTATAATCTTTTTCTTCTCTCTCCCTATGTGCATTTTTTAAACACATTATGTCTTGTTTAGAGATCTTTTATGTCTGAATCTGTCCTGTTGTATATCTGAAATCCTTTTCTGACCAGGATCTTTTTTTAAAATGGTAAGCAGTGTGGTCACGGAGGCCCCGGATGCTGGCTCCACCTCTCTCAGGCTTTCAATATGATGGAGATATGTTTACCGCCAGTTCTGGGACTGCTGGATTGGAGCCGTGCTTACACATCAACTCTGGGAAACACCATACAACACATAAACCTTTTTTTGTCAGAGTAAAACCTAAATCTGCCATGCAGCATGCTGGGCGGTCTGGAAGTGTCTCTGTGTGTGGCAGTGGGAGTTCACAATGCTCTCCTGTCTGTGCCTGCCTAACAGACCTGATCTCATTGTTTGCCCAGAGTGCTGAGCAACTGGCATGCTCGCTTTCAGCTACTTTCTTCCTAATCCTGGGCCAAAGTGGGTGTCGGGCCATGCCAGTTAGCCCCAATTGTTTGGGCGCCATTATGTAAACAGAGACTGTGTTTTCATTTCCTGGCCACCCAGACCCAAACAATCACACAAAAACTATATTAATTACAATGCTGTTTGGCCAATGGCTCAAATGTATTTCCAGCTAGCTCTTATATCTTAAATTAACCCATTTCTATTAGTCTGTGTATCGCCATGAACCTGTGACTTACCAGTGAGGTTCTGGGTGTCTTTCTCTTTCAGCAGCTCCTTGACATCTGCCTGACTCTGCCTTCTTTCTCCTTGCATTCAGTTTAGTTTTCCTGCCTATATATATTCTTTCCTGCCATAGGCCAAAGCAGCCTCTTTATTAACCAGTGCTAATAAAATATATTCACAGCATACAGAGGGCAAGCCCGTATATTCCCGGAGAATGACATTGAATTAGGTTAGCCAGGTGCTCATAAAATCAGAACCCACAAGGCTACAGTTCTTCCTACCTTCGTCCAGTTGGAAGCAAGCATACATGCTGACCTACTTCCTGCCTATGTACCTCCCACCTATGTGTGATCAAGCACATCCTTTCCAGTTGGGGCAACCAACCTTGTTTATCTTGGATAAACAACAGCCCCCAGCATTCCGTGAAGTTACTTGTTCTTGGCAAGCAGGGCTTATAGGTTGACTTGGCCTTCACACAGTTCAGACAGGAGTCTTCTTCACAGCAGGTGTCTGGCTACCTCTCATAATCTTGACACCAAGAGTTCTTTGCAGTGAGGCCAATTCGTGAAGGTTTACAAGGGTGCTTAGCCTCCTGGTGCTCTCGGGTTTTTTTTTTTCTCCATCCTCTAGTTGTTAAAGAATTCTGCGAATCCCAGTTAAGCCTTGGCAACTAAGACCAAAGTCTTTGATCAGAGGGTTGAGGTAGAGCGAGAGAAGCTAGTGTGCAGCCTGTGGACACCTGAGTCAGCTCTCTCTCGTTTAGAGGCAGACATAGGGTATCCAGTGAGAGTGTCTGGGTTTGGTGTTGATGTGGCCTGCCACTGCCTGTGTGACCTTGGGCAAGTCATATGTTGCTCTTTCCTATAAAAGGGTTCAGCTGGGCGGTGATGGCAAATGCCTTTAATCCCAGCACTCTGGAAGCAGAGGCAGGCAGATGTCTGTGAGTTCTAGGCCAGCGTGGTCTACAAAGTGAGTTCCAGGACTCACTCCGAAAGTTACACAGAGAAACCCTGTCTCAAAAACAAAGCAAAACAAAAAAGGAGGGCTCATAGGTTGAACTGAGGCACTGAGATAGACTCAACACAGAGAAAACACTTAGGACATCTTTGATATTCTTACTCTAACTGTGGGGTCTCTAGGTTCAGACTCACATGAAGGAAATTTCAAATGGAACACGTAAGTGCACAATAGTGTGTAAGAAGGAGGTAAACTTGGGAGAAGTCAGACTGAGTTTTTCTTTTCCTTTCCTTTATTTTATGTTCTTAGAAATATTCTGGCCAAGAACCCCTAGCTCCAAGAGAGTAAAAATCCTAAGGAACATTCTTAATCCTTAAGGATCCTAAGGAATGTTCTTGGAACCCAGGAAGCTGCAGGCACATGAGGCATAGTCTTGTGGTTCATACAGATTCCAGAGCCCCCATCACCGGCCATGCGCTCTGGGATGGAGTTCAGGCTTCAGAAGGTTTGTTACGAACAGGTCCTAAGTTCTGTAGCTGAGGGAAGGGAGGTTCAGAAAGGGTAGAGAGGCTCACATTTCACTGCTTCCTCCTGCCTATTACTGACTTTACTTCCCAAATCGCCCCTTCTTTGCTTCCACGTCCTTTTCATGTATCCCAACACTTAATGGCTTAACGACAGTAAATACTTATCTCCTCACGGGTTCTTTGGAGTTAGGTTTCAGGGGCAGACTAATTAGGGGTTATGGGCAGACTCTTTCATTGCTAGTTGGTGAGGTACACATCAGGGTAGAGTCACCTGAGGCTTGATAGGAATGGGGTATCCACCTATCAGGTGACTTCTTCCTTTGCTGACAGTTGGGCTAGAGGCAGGGCAATAGAAACTGGAAGAGGAGGTTTTACAGGTTAATGTACCAAAGGTAAAGGGCAGCTGGGAAAAGATTGGCAAATTTAGTTTACTGAACTTCCTTCAGCTAAGAGCAGGAGCACTACGCTAACAACCCATAAAAGGTCACCTCAGACCTCACCCCAATCCTTTTTTCTTGCCCACAGAGTGCTGAGCCACAGAGAAGATAGGCCACATCTCCAGGCTCCTCTATGTCTCCCTTAATGAACTGTCTCCTCTCCTGTCATTGACTGTGACTCTGTGTAATTCATTGTAGAGGCGCAAGAACCTGACCTGTGGGCTCAAATCCACACCCCCTGGAGGTCCAGAAGGCCCTGGTTCCTCCCCCATGGACTTCTCCACGGGTTAACTTTATGTTCTCAAACGGTGCCTGCTAACTTTTCCTGGAACCAAATGACAGGAAAAGGATGCCAGACAGCTCTTGTGTCTTTAACTTAACTTTGGGAGCCAGACCTTATATTCCCACAGTGTCTTAGAAGTCACACAGGGCCGGGCGGTGGTGGCGCACGCCTTTAATCCCAGCACTCGGGAGGCAGAGGCAGGCAGATCTCTGTGAGTTCGAGACCAGCCTGGTCTACAAGAGCTAGTTCCAGGACAGGAACCAAAACCACAGAGAAACCCTGTCTTGAAAAACCAAAAAAAAAAAAAAAAAGAAAGAAAAAAAAAAGAAGTCACATAGGTCAGCCAGTTCAGCATGGGGGAAGGAGGGTCCGGCTCAGGGTCTAGCTGCCTTAGCAGCAATCCCCCATTTCCATCTTTCTGCTAACCATGCAGAACTTTAGTTTTAGGCTGCCTTTCTTTTCCACTCTGATCTCCCCAAATTCCTGTGTGTGTGCCTGCTTGAAGGTCACGGCCATCTGTCTCCTCCTCAGTTCCACTGCTCTGTTCTCTTTTCCAAACTTTTCACCTATAGTCTGAACCATCCATTCCCTGCCAGTCTTTTTTCTTCAGGTCTTGGAACCCCCTCCCCTCTTAATCCTACGTTTCTGGCTTTGTCCTTGACCTCAGCCTGTGATTTCTTTTCTTTGGCAAGGCACTTTAGAGTCCCTTGGATGAGGCTGGCAGCTTTCTTCTGCAGGATTACATACTCTCCTTAAATCACGGCATTTGGGGCAGGGGCGCAGATAGGCAATAAAGAGTACTAAATGTGTCATCGACTGCCAGACAGATTAGGAAAGCACCTCCCTGGACTTTAATTCATCATCTGTCCAAACTGAAGACTTTTAAGGTAGCTGTAACTTCAGGCTTCAGAGTCAGGGCACACACAGGTTTTAAATGCCTGAGTTTTGATGCAGAGCTCCAAGCCTGGGAGTTCTCTGTGGTGAGTGTTCTTGCTGGTTGAAAGGAGGAAGAACAAAGTCCATGCAGAATATCACCAACATCTTGCGATTATAAACTGTCTGGCGTGCTGATGTTTTATCTGATGGTGTCTCCTGGGTCTGCTGGTGGTGAAAGGCGTCCCAGATTTGTGAGGTGTGATGAAAGTGCTGCCTGATTGGCAGAGCTAAAACATAACTCTCTGACCTCCTGAACTTGGAGCCCTCTTTCCACAGCCGTGAAATGTAAACCCACAGTAGCTGCCGACCTTAGACATTGCCGCTTCTCCCTGGAGCTTTGGCTTTTCTGGTGTATTTAAAACTAAGTTAATAATTTTCAGAATAGGGAAGTGGCCACTCTGAGGTGCTTTTCATTTCCCCAGAAACACTGTGTGGTGACTTCATCTTTGAACATAATTGATTTTGTTAGACAGAAACAGAAACAAAGAGGCAGATTAAGTAGTTTTGAAGACTTTGGTGCCCTAACAAAATAAATCATGGCATTGAATACCAGATGCTGTTTGTACGTGGTGGTTACTCGGTTAGTTTGGTGAGTTTGGGGATAGTTCAGCCTCCTGGGCTGCAACCCATTAGGGTAGATGAGGGTTCACCATGCAAACCAGTGTGTACAACTTAGAACTTTATTTGAATGTGTTTGTGTTCAATGCTCCTTTGGTCGTGAACACAGGACATTAGAAGTAACATTAGAAGTAACTGGGTGAAGTTAGACTTAGAGGTTGCTGCAGTGACAACCACGACACCCTGGATCCTAGAGATTATGAAATTCACAGTGAAGGCATGTGGTACCTCCAGTCTCTTACTCGAAAGCAGTAAGCCTGAATCTTACTTGAAGGGCTCGCTCATGGACAGGACAGAGTTCTAGCTGATTTTGACTGACCGCAGTCTATGGAGGTGTGCTCAGAGATGGGTGGATTCAAGTCGGCACATTCCACACAGCTGTCAAGCTAGCCACTGTCTTGCTTCTTATTTACATACACAGTGGGTTCTGTTTATCAACATTAACAAGCTACATATCTCAAATGAAGTGAGTATGTGGGTAATTCTTTTAGTAGGGACAGGGAAATGAAAAAAAATATTTGCAAAAGAAATAGAACTTTTAATAGTCATTGCGGCTTCCTGTGTTTTCATTACTCTTTGTCTGTATCGCCAGACCACAGGGAATATTATGCCTTCTATAAATGTTCCTATTCAACCACTGCCCTTCTGCAGAGCATAATGAAAAACCAGCTTTTATGGTCCTGGAGAGCCAGGCTTCATGGTGACTTTAATCCTAAACTGAGTGATTAGAAGGTATATTTTAGTGAGATCTTGCACAAAGTGACTCCCTCTCCTAGCCCTTCCACATTGACTTCAGGCTTTCAGCCCCTGACACGGCATAGGCAGGCTTCAAGGAGTGTTTTTAACTGTGCTGTATGTCTCCTCGTAGGATTGTCAGTCATGGTCAGGATTACCAATGGTCATGTCTCCATCTGCATCCTTTGGCACAGCACAGTGTGTCGCTGTAGATCCCACTGAACAGTGAGGAAAGAAAGGAAAAGTTTAGATATTTTATTATGTCTTGGGCTCTTCATCCGTACCACAGTAAAATTATCTGCTTTAGTATTATTTTATGACTTTTTTTTAAAAAAATGAAAGCCTTGTTTCCAAGTAGAGGAATATATTGGATAAGTCACTTCTATTAACTCAATTCAGGGATTTTGAAAAGATTTAGCACTTAAAAAAAATGTCAATATGAGAGTTGAAAAATGGTGGCTGTCATTTGCTAAAAAAGCTACAACTAAGGGTGATTCATGGAAGGTTCTGTTGGATGCACAGGAATCTAGCTAGCACTGTGTGCTCTCCCTCCACAGGGCGCCTCTGCCTTTCACACTGACTGCTTTCCCTTCTGGCACTTTTTGTTTGTCAGAGAACTGGCTTCCACCACCTGTTCTATTTCCTGTTTTCTTTCCAGACTCACAGTACAAAGCAGGTTTACAAGGAACTGGGATAGGAGAGGAGAGGGGCTTTCTAAAATAAACAGTAAGGAAGTTACTAAGGTCCACAGGAACTCAGTGGATAAACACTGCAGGACTTGCAAGTATGTGTGGAAGTAAATGTGGGCTTTAGGGAGTCCTGGTCTCAATCAGGACATTCAGAAAGAAAGGGACTTAGCAGAATGTTACCGCTTGCAGGAAAGCTGAGTGCGGCTGGTCCTAACATCCCAGCAGTAGTGTGGGGACCTGTGTCCTGAGTTCTGAGTGCTGGAGACAGATGACAGGTGTCCATTCCTGACCTCTTTCTGGGCAATGAGATTTAGACGTGTGGTGCACAGATCCCTGTCCCTGTTACTTCTTAGATTTTGGTGACCCAGCTTCCAGTCTGTTTGTTCAGAGTCCTGGGAGTAATCAGCAGGGCTACTTTTATTTGAGATTTAACTGCAGAAAATTTCATTCTTTATTCCACCAAGAGTGAGGGTGCTGGGAATGGCAGTGCATATTTGTAATCCCAGCACTCAGGAGGTTTACACAAGGGTCATGAGTTCAGTGTGAACATGGGCTACATGTACAGCAAGACACCTGTCACAAACAAATAGAACCAGGCTGATAGTAGCTTAAGTTGGAACTTTGATTTCTCTGGCAATTTTCAGTTTAGGAAGGATTTTATTGGCAGGGGAATCATCTTGGAATGAATGATTTAACAAATTAAAAAAATATTTACTAGAGAATCATTTTAGTTCTGTGTTAGGCATTTGGAGGGAAAGCACTCCTAACTGTGGTTGAATTAATGTGCCACATCAGTGACTTTGCTCAGTGGTTTTACAGGGGTGAGCTTATGTCAGTTCTCTAAAGTTCAGACTGGGGACTGCTGCTTTGCCTTTTGAGAGCGAAAGTTAGACTTGGGAAGTTTAAGTAACAAATAAAGGAAATTATTTGAGTTAGGGTTGTACTGGCTAGGAGGGGGAGACAGCTCATGGCCTAGATGCCAGGCTGAAGATCTGAGCTTATTTTGTTGGGAAAAAAGACCATTGGAGTTCTTGGGTCTCTAAAAACCCTCTAACAGCTTGTGGAATGGGAGACATGAAAAGCGCAAGAGGCCAGGTAAACCTGGGGGGTGATCTGACCCCAGAGGTGGCTGTAGGGAACAAAATATGTTTTGTTTTGTTGTTTGTTTTTTATTTATTTATTTATTTTGATTTTTCAAGACAGGTTTCTCTGTAGCTTTGGAGCTCTTGTAGACCAGCCTGGCCTTGAGTTTACAGAGATCCACCTGCCTCTGCCTCCTGAGTGCTGAGATTAAAGGTGTGCCTGGCGTTTGTGTTTGTTTCTAAGCCTCCTCTTAGTCTCCTCTTTGAATTTGCTTTTAAACATCTCAACTTTTAGATATTTTCTTGTACAGTGCTATCAATTCTGGTGCCACTTTCAATTTCAGTGCCAAAATATAAATAAAATAGGACAAGACAAATAAAAAGGTTAAATCCTGAGAATCTGATTGTTTTGTAAGAGCTAGCTGGAGATTTAATCTAACTATTAGAATTCTCTGTGGTGCTGAGACTTACATTTGCACTAATTTTGGTGTCTGCTTAGCTGTGATGTCATAAAGCATGCTTTATTTTGTTGAAGTCAAAAGTAGCACAGTTAATTTTAAAAAGTAGTACAGTATGAATTTTTGTGATGTTAAATGTGAATTGAGACTGTATCTGTGAAATACATTTATTAATGTGTTATGTTGTATAAAGGGAAAAAGGAGGAAATTCTGTATTATTTCTGGTATCAGTCAGTTGAAATTCTATAAATACCATCTTATCACATAAGAACTAGGGAGCTAATGATTTGTAAATGTATCCTCATAATCAGTGGTTATTTTCTTCTTCTCGCAGATTTCTGCTCAGGGAAGATCATCTTCCAATGTGAACGGTGGACCTGAACTTGAACGCTGCATGAGCCCTGAAGGTGCTTCTCAATCTGATCATTACCTTTATAAAGGAAATCATCTGCCTGAACTTGGTGGTAATCATAATCCCACCTGTGCCACATTCTTCCTAAATAGGAACATGATGTGTCCACCTGATAGCCCAGTTAGTTTTAGGTGTTGAGGGTGGAGTCACCTGAGGGTGTGTAGTGTCTCTTTGCTATAAACCACATTATCCCTGTTTCAGATCTGAGACCTGGGCTTACTGTCTTGTGCTCTCAATTCCTAGGTATTTCTCCATTCTCTCAGTTAGATGAACACAAGTATGTTCTGCTTTGCCTGGAAGTGGTCTGATCTTAACTCACAGCCTAGCACACTTTTTCTGAGAAGGCTTTGAGCCAGGAATTGGCCTCAACACAGTGTCTTACTTTGATAGGACTTCCTTTGCTAGAACTAAAGACTCTCAAGAATACTCCCTCAGGTAGAATCCAGCCTTCTCTTGCCCAAGAGAGGAGTTGTGAAGAGGTTAGGTTAGACTTCCCTAACTGGCATTTCAGGGTTTGTTAGGCTGCTTATTCATTGTAACCAACAAGGTCAAAAGGAAATTGGTGATTCAGGCATTCTATTTAGGAAACATGCTGAGGAATTTTCTTTAGTTTTGCTATAGACCTATAAATAATTGCCTTGCATTATTTCCCAAGTATGTAGGAATCGATATGAAAGAAATTTCCGTCTGACTCTGTGTTTATCCTTGGTTGCAGGTGTGAATGGGAACAGGTGCTCTGAGTCCTTCACCCTTTTGGAGAAATACAGAATCGGGAAGGTCATTGGTGATGGCAACTTTGCAGTAGTTAAAGAGTGTATGGACAGGTGAGTGGCTGAGATTTGTTCCCCCAGAGATACAGTTTTCCCTCTGGAGTTTATTCTTAAATTACTGAATTGTTTTAGTTAGGGTTTCTATTGATGTGAAGAGACACCATGACCACGGAAACTCTTATAAGGGAAGCATTTAAGTGAGGGGCCTCACAGTTTCAGAGGTTCAGTCCTTTATCATCAAAGTGGAGAGCATGACAGCATGCAGGCAGATGTGGTGCTGCAGCTGAGAGTCCTACATCTTGATTCAGAGGCAACAGGAAAACAACTGACTCACCGGGCAGTGTCCTGAGCATAAGACACCTCAAAGCCCCACCCCCCAGTGACCCACTTTCTCCAACAAGTCCATACCCACTCCAACAAAGCCGCACCTTCTAATAGTGTTACTCCCTATGAGTTTATAGGGAGTAACATTCAAACTAACACATGAATGAAAGGCCTTTCTGGGAAATGTCTCTTTTTCCTTTCCTAAAATAATCTGCCCTTGGGACTAGTCCCAAGCAGTTTATTTGCAGTTATATACATAAAATTGTTTTGTATGCATGTGGTCTAAAGGACGTTCAGAACATTCAGCACTCACCCACCGCCTAGAGAAAAGTGAGGAGGAAAATGAGCCACTGGAAGAAGAAAACCTTCTGTAAGGCCCACATCGGGCTCTGCCCCATGCACTGTGTTACTTCATTGGACCTCCACAGCTGTGCTAAACTAGACCCATAGCTCTGGATAAACAAGCCATGACTGAGAGATCAGAAGGAACCAATTCTGCTTGTTCTTGGCCTTCTAAAACAATATGAAAGTCATGGTGGATGCACAATAAAGGCTTTGTGTCGATAGAACACTGTCCTACCTGCTTTGAATGGCTGAGTTTTATAGTTATGGCAGGTTTTCTAGAAGGTCCTGATAATTGCAGTTAGTCCATCCTATCAGATCTTCAATGATGGTTTACTTTCCCTTATATATTGCTATGTAAGAAAACCCCTGTTCTTGAAGCCTTTTACAGAGCTCTGGTGCACAGATTGCTCCCCAAGAAAACAATGAGACATTTAAATGTACTTCCAAGGACCTGTTAGAAATGTGGTTTATAACATAAGGGGAGGAATTCTTTTTTAAAGATTTATTTATTTCTTATGTATACACTGTTCTGCCTGTCTGTATCCTCGCTGGCCAGAAGAGGGCACCAGATCTCATTACAGATGGTTGTGAGCCACCATGTGGTTGCTGGGAATTGAACTCAGGTCCTCTGGAAGAGCAGTCAGTGCTCTTAACCTCTGAGCCATCTCTCCAGCCCAAGGGGAGGAATTTTTTTTTACTTCTTTTCCAGGCTGGGCCTCATCCCTGTGGACTTTGGCAGAAAGATCTGCAGATGAGAAAGTGCATATCTTCTGAATACTTTCTAAGATTACTGTGATGGCCTCTGTTAAACTGTTTATATTTGAGTAATTTTTTGGCCTGTTTAAATTTAAGTATGCTAATATCGAGTAACAAATAGTATTGGATTAAGATTTACGATTTTTGTGTCAAGTAAATGATTTCTTCAGTGCCAGGTGGGGTCTCATAGGGTGGGAATAATCTAGTGCCAGATCTTGCTGAAGGTGTTGAGTAAGGACTAAAAGGACTGCAGTTTTCAACTATAGTCAGGTTTTGAGTATTTTATCCCGTTAATCTGATCTACTTTTATTTATTCTTCTTAGAGACCTGTCTTGAGATTTATACTTCAGTATGAGTTAATAATGTAAAAGATTTAATTAGCCTGGCTTTGTTTTTTTCTTTTCTTTTCTGGAACTTCCTTCCTCCTCTAACCCCTCTCCATGCTGTGTGTCTGAGGGTCAGAAGTGTCAGTGCTGGAGAGGGAGTTGGGAAGGAAGGTTTATTCTGATTTACAGTGCTAATGGTCCTCATCTGGTCATTCCTAGGTCCACTGGAAAAGAGTTTGCTTTAAAGATCATAGACAAGGCCAAATGCTGTGGAAAGGTATAGTATGTGCAACTGCTGCGTAGAAAGAATGTGGGGGTTCACGGAGAGGGGGGTGTTTACGTGGGGACCTGAGGCCTTTGTGGAGGGAGATTTCCTGTCAGTGACAGCAAGAGAAGTAATAGTGTTCACCCTGCTGTTCCCAGCAACTTTAACTCTAAGACGGTAAGTTTATTGATCTTGGTTATACCTATAAAAACATAAAATGCTCTTTTCTGGGAGATTCCTCATCTCAAATCCAGCAACATTTAAAAGGCTAGATCTGAGGGTCATTAAATGTTACTTACTTTCATGCTAAGAGTTGGCCTTCCAGCTTCAGGAAGCTGGCAGAAAACAAGGCTCCCAGGTGCTACCCAGGGCCCAGTCGGATGCTATGTTCATGGGCTTGTATTAGGCTGGAGGAGCCCCAAGCTTGAACACCTCTAGTCTTATGAGGCAGCTGGTATTGGCTAGAAGAAAACCTTGGTTTCCTTATCAAGGCCAGGAATGGTCTGGCCTTGTCCCTTGTGCATGAAGTGACTCCTTCAGGCATAAGCGCCCATTTCTCTCTGTCCTGCTCTGAGACTGTGGTAGGAAGGATTGACTGATGACGGTAAATAGGCAGACGCTGCCAACCTGTGGTGTTCCTCTGTGGTAGCAGATCTCTTACAGGAAAAGACTGTGGCGTTGTAGTCTAACACCAGGTGGAGCTGCTGACTGATACAAGTCTGAAATAAGCTGTGGGCTCAAGTACACAATGGATTTTGAAGACTTGGTGCTTTAAAATATATATATATATATATATATATATATATATATATATATATATATAAAGAAGTACCTCAATAATGTTTTTTCTGTGTTACTACATGGTAGACTATTTTAAATATAATGGACTGTTATACTTTTAAGTTAATTTTTCCTGTTTGTCATATTTCTTAGTGTGACCATCAGACACTTTAGAATTATGTTTTCGAATTGTAATCCTGTTGGAAAGTTACTCTAGGGCCAGAGTATATAAAGTCAATCCTGCCTTTGCTTCCTGCAGTGTGACCCTTGACAAATGTTTAAGTCATCTGTGTCTCTGTTTGTTCTTCCTCTGAATATGTTGACTGATAGTGTGTACGACACAAGGCAGTGGTTGGTGGGGTCGCGGAATGGAAAACACGTACAAAGCGCCAGTGTGTGTAGAAAGAACTGACATATGTTACTGTCAACATTGTTAGCATGCCAGAAGACTTTGGAATTTATAATTGTAGGGTGTTGTGGTAGTACTGACTTTACATTGTGAAATTGCTAAAACAAAGCCAAAATAAAAAAAAAAACAAAACTCCTAGATTTAGTGGGCATTTATGAAACTATGTAATATCAACCGAAAATTTAAAATAGGGTTAAGGAAGTTTTAGAAAAATCTTCTACCTAGTAGACAAATTTTTCATTTATTATTTTCTCTTGTCATTGCCAACAAAGCAAAGGTGTAAGATGGCCCTTTTCTGCATGTTTACTTCTGTCTGATCTTACGTGCTTTTGCATATTCTTTAAACACTTTAATGTTCATTTTTCTTAATCTGTGTGTGTATGTGTATATGTTGTGTTATGTGTTTTGTAAAGTGTGTTTATGTACATGTATGTGTGTGTATGTGTGCATATTCCAAGGATAGCTTGCCTAAGTCAGTCTTCTTCCATTATTTGGGTCTCAGGAAACAAACTCAGGTCTTGGGTTGGGCAGCAAGCACTTTTACCTGCTGAGCCATCTCTTGCTGGCCCTCTTTGTTTACAATTCTAATGGTTTTATTAATTCTCAAATGTAGCTTTCTCTATATGTGGCTGTTAGTCTTTCCATTTTTGAGGCAGTTAAGCACAGTGTGTCATGATATGGCCCCTGTTTTATAAGACTATTACATTTCTTTAAAAATATTAAGGATAATGGTTAAGATGTAAGCAGCTATTTTCATTGTTAAAGATAATTTCATGCAAGAATTTAATCTGATACAGTGACTGCCTAGACACATGAGAATAGGCCACGTCTCATTACTGAATATGGTTCTGTTTTTGCAGCTCATGATCTTATGCTTCTCTGAATTTTTTACATTTTGCATATTTGACCAATAAATTCCATATCAACATTGTATAAAATTATAATTAAAAAACTTCATGCTGCACATAAGTTGATTTTTTTCCACTGTGAAATTATGTTTTTATTAAAATTAGCATAATTTGTTTACAAAATTTTAGGGGACCATCTAGCCACTATTATGGGGAACATTGGTCTCCTCTGCTTTGTGAGTTTTAGGCGGAAAACTCGTGTGTTGAAAATAATCACCAGTTTGGGAATATAGGGACTTTTCATAGTTGTGACTCAAAACACACCAGCTGGGCAGAGGAGGAAGCAGAGATTTGGGTTAAATAGTTTCCTGCAGATCAACAGAGGCAAAGTCCTGACTTGAATTTGGGGGCAGCCTGTACTTCGGCCAATCTACTGTGCACCTCTGTGTCTCAATTGGGGAAATACCTCATTCATTCTTGTCTTCTGTTTCTTCTTCTAATATACAGGAACATCATTAGATTAAATTATTCACTCACTTGAATCTTGGTGTGTGTCCTCTGTGTAAGACACAATGCTGGGAGTAGGTACCTCACCGCAAGAACTAAGAACAATTCTTCTGAGTAGGATGTGAGCGCCAGGAAAGCTTACAGAAGAGGAATGAGGATGCCACTGGGTGAGAATGCATTTGAGGAGATTGGAGAGATGGCTCAGCGGGTTAAAGTGTCTCCCATGTAGCCAGAGGTCCTAAGTTCAATGCCCTGAAGCCTTGGAAAGGCAGGTCAAGTAGCTCATGCATCTGCAATCCCAGTGAGCAGAGACAAGAGAATCTCTGGAAGTTCATGGGCCAGCTAGCCTGGCATACAGAGCAGAGACCTTTCTCAAACAAGGTGAAGGTGTCCTCTGACCCCTACTAGTGCTGTGGCCTCTACACACCTTCTGCATCCACACATACATGCCCATCATATTGATATACAAAAGAAACATTTGCGCTGGTCTTGGAATTGTGGCACGTTTTCAGCAGGCCATGATGAAAGGAAAACCTGCCAGGTGGTCAGAAGGGACTGAACGAAGGCCCAGAGGCTCAGGGTGCACTGGGTTCCTGTAAGCAGATCTTTGAAGCCCTGCCTTGTGACTCGATTGACAGACATGGAAGGCTTTGGTATCATGTTAGGATTCATCCTCTTCTGTCCTAAGATCCCCTCATCCTAAATGAGCATTGACCTCTGAATTGTTCTCTCCTTACCTTATAGATGCTTTGCATTCATTATCTGCATATTATGAACCCAGATAGGACATAAACCCAAAAGTATATTATGCTAATTTTGAGCTGTTGGAGTAAATCAGCAGAAATTATCCTCTCATGGTTCTGCGGCTAGAAATCAGGAATCTGCACTTTCTCTGGGGCTCCTGGGGAGAATGTGCTTCTGGCCTCTGAGCACATTGTGGTGACTGACAGTCTTGGGCTTTTACTGCTGCTCCTACATCTGTGTGAATTCTCCTTCCTCTTTCTTAGAAGGCTGCTGTGACTCATCTGGGTTAATCCAGGGCTGTCTTTACATTTCTGAATGCCTTTTCCAAAAATGGTAATATTTATAAAACCTGGGGATTAGGACTTGATGCATTTGAGTGACTACTGTTTTAATTCCACTACAAACTCAAATACCGGAAACCACACACAGTGATTTGAACACACTGTCTTCTTGGTATTATCCTTGGTATATTATCCTCATCAGTCTAGCTGTGAATTGTGAAGGCACTGGTGGGTGATGTTTGGGGTGCCTTTCTAACTATGCTGTTTGCTGGAAAGTGAGGTGCACACCTCTAGGATGTTTAAGTTTAGGTACTCCAGACCAGCCCACAAACAGAAGCCGGTAGCAGGAGAGCTATGGTTGTCGGAAGTGTGGGGGGAGGGTAGTGGCAGCCCAGGAACGTGTCACTGAGCTCAAGGGCAGGGGGAGGCTCCTCACTGGCAGATGAGTATTGTCAGCCTGGTTCACATGGTACTTGTGTTCTATGCAGAGAGGATTCGAAAAAACATATTGTGGAGAACAGAGTCAAATCTGCTGTGAATTGCACAGGCACTGGGGAGAGAAAATCGCATAACTTTATATTAGTACTTTGTTTAGCTTTCCGTGGTAGGTTTATAGACAGGAATAGAAAGCCATGGAGAAACAGAGGAACAACTTCTACATCCCAGTAGAAATATTTACTCTGTGCTTAGATAGGACTGTTGTCAAGAATGGGCAATAAGTTAATATGGCTTATATAAGGATAACTTATATGGAGCATGTTCTAATACTCGCTCAGTGTTTGAACTTAACACTGCCAGTAGCCTTCTAACGCGGCTGAGAGAGGTTCCACAGTGACTGTTTGAGTGCCTTTTGTTGAAAATAATAGTCATTTGGGGAAGGGGTCTCAGTATGTGATAGTGTATTTTAACTCCATACAAAGAGCTTCCTGACACTGCTGACATGGACTGCTGTACATTTATAAATTGGCATCCCAAACCGCCCCTGAACATGAGTTTATAGACCCTCCTAACAGTGGAGGAAATGGCAGGGTTGGGGATAGAAGGCAAGATTTATGTAGTTTTAAAACAAGCCTATGCGGGGCGGTGGTGGCGCACGCCTTTAATCCAGCACTTGGGAGGCAGAGGCAGGCGGATCTTTGTGAGTTCGAGACCAGCCTGGTCTACAAGAGCTAGTTCCAGGACAGGCTCCAAAACTACAGAGAAACCTTGTCTCGAAAAACCAAAAAAAAAAAAAAAAAGTTACTGGTGATAACTGCTCTTGTTTTTGCATGGTGTAGAGTGAGTCAAATTCCCACCATCACTTTTCCATCTGAAACCTTCACTTGAGGGTGTAGAAAAGGTGTGGAGGGTCTTCCGTATCTTCCTTGTGTGATCTCTGTGGCTGCTTTCCAGGGTTGGGGGTATCAGTGTTCTTGCTGTTAATAGTAAGCTCTCCCCAACTGCCCAGCATGGCTTGTTAGGATTTGAGACTTAATACTTTTCCAAGGAGATTTGGAGTGTTGAGTTCAACACCACCTTTTGGGTTGAACTCAAGAGGCTTCCCAGTCCTCTTCCGTGAAAGCAAGTACAGAGGTTTTCTCCTCATATAAAGTTGGTGTGGCTCTTCATCTCCATTGAAGATCTGATGCTACTGTTTGTTTCTGTCTTTTCAACACAATAATTTCTTCGTTTTTACAGCTGTCATTTTCACTTTGAAAAGTTCTAGCTTTAAAATTTCACTCAGAGGTTCCCTTTTAAAAGTGGTGATGCCCAGTACAAGAGATGTGGACTTGGAGGCATGAATACTAGGCTTACATCCCCAACCCTAAGGACTGAAATAAAGATAAAATGTCAGAACGTTGCACAAGAGCTTTGCTCCATGCCTGGCAACTAGCGAGTCGTTTTCTGGTTGATTTTTCGATTTGGCATTTGCTATCCTTTGCCGACGCATATCCCGCCCGTGATTTCTTGGATAGGGATAGTACATTCAGTGCTCAAGAATATCAACTTAGCATGTGCAGGAGTTTGCAGTAGATTTTGTTCTCTGCATGGCATTTGTTCATTTCTTATAATTTATTCCTCCAGCTATCGTCAGGAGGTATTTAAATTAGAGTAAAAACATAAACACATGTATGCACCAAAGATATAGGAAAACCAGAAATGGTGACTGAAACTAGGTATTAAAGGGCAAGTCAGAACACCAGATCTGGCTCTGAGAGTCCTGGTAAAGAACCAAGTCAGAACACCAGATCTGGCTCTGAGAGTCCTGGTAAAGGGCAAGTCAGAACACCAGATCTGGCTCTGAGAGTCCTGGCAAAGGGCAAGTCAGAACACCAGATCTGGCTCTGAGAGTCCTGGCAAAGGGCAAGTCAGAACACCAGATCTGGCTCTGAGAGTCCTGGCAAAAGGCAAGTCAGAACACCAGATCTGGCTCTGAGAGTCCTGGTAAAGGGCCAAGTCAGAACACCAGATCTGGCTCTGAGAGTCCTGGCAAAGGGCAAGTCAGAACACCAGATCTGGCTCTGAGAGTCCTGGTAAAGGGCCAAGTCAGAACACCAGATCTGGCTCTGAGAGTCCTGGTAAAGGGCCAAGTCAGAACACCAGATCTGGCTCTGAGAGTCCTGGTAAAGGGCCAAGTCAGAACACCAGATCTGGCTCTGAGAGTCCTGGTAAAGGCCAAGTCAGAACACCAGATCTGGCTCTGAGAGTCCTGGTAAAGGGCAAATCCAGCAACACAGCAACACACACGCCGGAACACACACACTCCCCTACGTAGATGTGCATATGCCTGCATATAGATGATAAATGATGATCTGTCTTCTATATAGAAGTCTTATTTCAGCATTTAGAATGCTGAAGTCTGCAAATTTTATTGAGCGTTTTCTAAATTCAAATGGATTTGTTATTGAAGTTTGTGAGGATCCACACGTGCAGCATGTAGAACAGAATGTTCACTGTGTAGCTTGTGGATAATTTCTTAATTCTGTAAGTGAGCATTTTACTACAGAGCAGTTCTTGTCGACATCACTCAGCTGAGCAACACTGAGGTAGTGTTTTCATGGCAGAGCCGGTTACAGTTAAAATGAGCCGTGTGGCCCGGCGCCTTCCAGATTTCTGAAATACGAAGTGTAAGGAACACCCATCTGGTGAATGACTTCATACCCACTCATAGAAGAAGAAAGCTTATTTTTCATGAATTTTAGCATAAAATTAAAATTTATATGGGTCACAGCCAAACATTTTAACCTGAGAGCTTTTCTGCCAAATTTTCTAATATGCCTAGTCATTATTTTTGCATGGAATACTGAAATTAGAAAGTGGTTCTGGTCTTGCTGACTTTGAGAAAGCACAGTTCCGTGTGGACTCTATCTTTAGTGTCATTGCTTAGAATGGAGTCATACACTGTACGTGTCAGTTTGGTAACAATGAGCCCTTCTGGGCACACTCAGGCGGCAGTTTCTTAAGGGTCTTGGCAAAGAGATAGATACCCATCCCTGGGGGACTAAGTAAGCAGGTTTGGTTGTCCTGTTGGCGTCAGAAATGAAGACTATGGTCTAGTGCCCTTCAGGCTTATGGTTCAAAGCTGAAGGTTCTGTTGTTTTTATGTCTATCTCCATGTCCTTGGTTTGACAGGAACATCTGATTGAGAATGAAGTGTCAATACTGCGCCGAGTGAAACACCCCAACATCATCATGTTGGTCGAGGAGATGGAAACGCCAACTGAGCTCTTTCTAGTGATGGAACTCGTCAAAGTAAGAAGGCAGACAGGTTTCATTGGCGTCAATCTCAGGGCTTGAACTAGTGAGAAAGTACCCTATAGCTGACACATCTGTTTCACGGGTGGCCCTTCCTTCACCTACTCTAGACTGCTGTGACCCCTTCTTATCTCACTGGACTGGACTGTTGACATTTCTCTGCATCTCCGTTTCTGTCCTACAGGGTGGAGATCTCTTTGATGCAATTACTTCTTCAACCAAGTACACAGAGAGAGATGGCAGTGCCATGGTATACAACCTGGCCAATGCCCTCAGGTACCTGCATGGCCTCAGCATTGTACACAGAGACATCAAGCCTGAGAACCTTCTGGTGAGTTCAGAATCTCTGCTGTTTCGTTTTCAACTCAGGCTTCTGCCCTTTTAAAATGATCTCCATGCTGTGAAAACCATCACACATGAAAAATGACATTAGAGTGTAAGCCAGTATCACAGTAATGAACAGAGCACTGGAGGGAAGCAAGAAAAATCAGCAAGTTCAAACTGACTGTGGTGTGTTGAATGCACCCATAAAATCCTAATGGTTTTTTTTAGTATGTGCATTTTGTTTTCCAGACATTAGAAAATACATTTTCATTTATTTTTGATTCATGTTATGATAACGGAATATATGACATAATTAATATGTAAAGAGAAAAGTTTTTGGATTTGTAAGTCCCGTAGACTGGAGGTCATAATCCTTCTCTCCCTAACATCTTGAACAGTGCCAAGCAGGTACACTGTAAATGTGTGGAGTAATATCTGGTGGTGACTCTTGGTTACTCAGCTAGCCAGAAGTTGAATAAAAATCATTGTAACTAACCTCAGGCACCACACAAATGATGGTTAAAAGGGATATGTTGCAATCACCCCAGGGACTTCTTTTTTCTTTTGAAAATTTAAAAATATTTATTTTTGCTAACCCAGACTGTCAGTTTCTCATTTGGTAATGCTATCCGCTCATATCTTGTTCATCTGGAAGACCAAGTAGCCCTCCTCCTTCCCTTCCCTTCCCTTCCCTTCCCTTCCCTTCCCCTCCCCTCCCCTCCCCTCCCCTCCTTTCCTGTCCCCTCCCTTCCCATCCCCTCCATTGCCCTCTTTGAAGGAAACAGTTTATTTCCCATCATCTTTCCGTTTTGTTTCTGCAATAGAACAGCTATGACTGCTCAGTGGTTGTTCCTCCCCACTCAGTAGCTAGGCAGTGGGAGCTGCAAACAGTCCTCTGTGGTTGGCTGGCACCCCCGTCCTCTGCGGGTACTTCTAGACAGGTGCAGAGGGTGCCTGTTGAGCTGCAGAGCAGTCTGCCACCTTGGGCTGCACAGCAGTGAGGTCAGGAGTTGGCACAGCCCATTTGTCTTGGCGCTTCCCTTGGCCACAACCTCTCAGCCGCTGCCTTCCTTCCCTTTCCAGCTCTTCAGGACTTCAGTCGGGCATGTCCTTGCCCAGATGGCTCTTGAGAGATAGTACCACACGTGGAGAACTTCCTGTACTGTCACCTAGCACCATAGTAGTTCCATGGAGTGGGCTCCTCTGTCGTGTGAGGCAGCAGCATCTCCATAGCGTGGGCATCTGTTACACAAAGCATGGCAGGCAGATGGGCATAAGATTGTAAGAAGAGGCCAGCAATCAGTTCCGGATTATGACTCCTCCAGGCTGCCTGGATCTGGTTAGGAAAGGACCCAGGCACGATGTAGCTAACAGTAGAAGTGCTCTGGTAGCAGCGGGAAATGCCAGCACAGCCTGCCAGCTAGCTTTCCTGTGGGAGATGACTCTGATCTGCACTGGATTTCCCATGGCTGAACCGCCAGCAGAAGCTGTCCCTCTTTAGTTTAACATAACACCACCAGATTTCTTCTGTAGTGCTCCTGGAAATCAGGATTGCTGTCACTGACATACACTCCCACTGGCAAAGAATTTAAGGATATGTTCCTCATCCATTTTCAGGACAGTTTTCCCTTTATAAGGAAAACTAGGAACAATGCTATATGGACCCCTCCCTGGTATCACAAAAAGGCAGAATTCTTTTCTTACTGGCTTCTGCCTTGAGGTATTTACATAGGTTTACCACCCACAAAACCCTGATCTGAAATTAGGAAGCATTAAAAAAAATGTACTTTGAAAGTTAGGCATGGTGGCACATATCTGTAATATAGTGAGTTTGAGGCCAGCCTGGACTGCCAAGTGAGATTCTGTCTCAAAAACAAAGGAGACTTTCTGTGTGCCAGCATGTCACCAAGCGGAAAATTCCATACCATGAGATGTCATTTCATACACAAAATAATGTAAAATGCTGGATGAATTTATTATCTTCCAGCTATGTTTTTAAAGTATATGTAAAACATAAATGAATTTTGTGGTTGGTGTTGGAGCCCATCCCCTAAATCCTCAGTAGGTTATACTCTAGGATCTGAGACATTGCTTCTGAGCGTTAGTGTTTAAGAGATTGTGACGTGCAATATTTTCAAGGCTAATCCTGACCTCTGAATTCTGGCATTGAGATCACCCTGTCTTAGCTTCCTGAGAGTACCTCCATCCTTGGTCCCAGACATTTGTGTGTGTCCAGGGTGCGAAGGATTTAACCCGAGGCCTGGCTTATGCTGGCACTCTATCACAGAGCTATACCGCAGCCAGTCTCAAAATTCAAATACCTCAAGGTATTCAGTGTGTGGATAATGTGTAGTAACACTGATGTCTCCAACCTCTGCCTCAGAGGTAATCAGGAAATCTGATTGGAGTTTTTCTTCTGCTCTAAATGTGTTTTTTTCTCCTAAATCTGCATTAGGGGCCTGGTGGTGCCCACCGGGGACGACAATGGTTAGAGCTAATGGTTGATGTAGCCAGGCTGTGGGGTCAGACTCCAGAAATGGTAACATACACATGTCCAAGCAGCATGTGTGCCAGCATGGAAGACCAAATCACTTGGCATCGGCCCGAGGAGAAAGTGTCGTTGAAGCACTAAAAGTAAATGCCCCGCGTGTCTCTTGCTCTCTTCCTCTCTGAGAACTAATTCAGTTCTTAGGCAGCAGGGCATCTGACACCTGATTTGCATCCCGTTCTCTGGCAGCGCTGTCATAACTTAGAGCCCTGCCAGGGCAGATGTATGAGTCGTGTGTCAGGGAGCGTGGAGGTGGCCGTTTGTGCTGTGAGTTACAGCCCAGGGGTGCCCTGCCATAGTTAACTGTGGGAGACTAGTGATAAATTCAGGGTTTCCAGGAGTTCTGGGAACGGGAGAGAAGAGGTGTGGTTTCTCATAGTTGATGTCCGTCTAAATCATTGGCGCTGGCATTTTATTTAGAGAGCATAAGGGATTCACTTTGGATGCGGGACCTGTATTTCTCACATTTTTTAGCTTTGCACTCTTGCAGCCATTTGACAGAGCAGCTCTCAGTGTGAGCTGGGCCATTGAGCGTGGCAGGGCTGGGGTTTCACAGTTGTTTAAATTCATTCAAACTCTGCACGTGAGGCTGCCTGGGTTTTGGCATTGCTTACATACAGAACCCATTGCATGGTGGTTTAGTGTGAAGATGAGCGGTCCTGGCTGCAAAGCCTGCTTGGTAGCTTAAGCTGAGTTCCACCTGCCTCAGTTTCCTTGTCTGAAAAATGCAGGTAGCAGTTCTTTTTCTGTTTGGCCAGTGTGGTCCCCATTCCAAGTCTAATGGTGTGCTTGAGAGAATATTTAAATCTGCGAAGTTCCCGAGGCTATCAGTAACTGCCAGGAAGCTTTGGGATCTGGTATTCTTCATTTGTCTCTTTGTGACAGTCATTTCCCCTCCCTCTCTCCCTCCCTTCCAGGCCATGTGCAGGCTAGGCAAGCTCTCCACCTCTGAGCTCTGCCCCAGCTCTACAGTCAAATTCATAAAGCAGTGTCTCTCTGCCATATAGATACACAGTGCTGTTTAATTTTCCTTATAGACTTGAAGAGAATCTCCTGCTAAGATTGAAAGGTTATTAATATTTTATGTATTTTCTTCTGCATTGGGAGGAGATGATTCAGATAAATCACTGTTATTTCCCACTTCTCTGTCCAAATCATACTTTCTTTTCATGTTTAACCATGAGTACCACTTGTCCAGACAGCTCGGCAGATAGAGGCTACTCACTCCTTTTCTGTCTGTATGTGTCTGACTCTAAGTTCTGTGGGGGATGTGGAAATGTGGCTTCTGGGACTGTCTGACAACAACCTCCTAGCACCCCTAGGCGTTTCTAAATGGAGTATTTAAAATAAACACAGTTTTATAAAAACAGCACCTAATGAGTTGTAAAAATAAAATAACAGTGACATTAGTGAAACTTTGACTCATGATATAGACATTTAGGAAATCATGCTTATAAGTATTCTTATCACTACAGTTTCTTAGGGAATTTTGTTCTAATGTTTGGGTTTCAGTAAATGCACCATAAATCCTAACTCCAATTATATTAGATTGTTCTCACTAATGTTTATATTAAACACTCTGGGTGGAAAGCTGTCCTGTGTAGTGTGACTAAGAATCTCGACTCTGTGGTTTCAAGCTAGATCATTTATATATTATAGTATGTTTCTGCTGTGTTGTGGGGTTCACACAGAGGGATAAATACTTCAGAGGGGCTCAGAATCATCACGGTTACTCCTTTGACTCTCTAAAGTCATGAAGCTGTGCATGAGTGGTGTGCCAACACGAAATATACCTCCATAGCATGGGAGAAACTGTTTGTCCCAAAGGAAGAAATGCTCTGTAGCAGAGGAAGCCAAGCAGGAAAGGGAGGTGGGCCATCAGGGGCCTTCAGAATGCCTGTAAGGCTTACACAACATGTCTGTTGATGACTACCTAAGCCAGTCCACTCAGTGGATGCTTCTGTTAACTGCTATGTTGAGGAAACAGCATTTTCTAAATATCTCCCCTTCCAGAGTTTATCGTGGTTGAAATGAAAGTCCAGTTCAGTAGTAAAACACGAGGAAAAACACATAGTCTAAAATATATAAGAATGAGACTTATATATTGATTTGGTCTGTGCAGTTATTTTTTGTTGAAATTTGGATCTTTCAAATGGACATATAAGAGACAGCATATACTGGCCTGTTTTGGATTATGCAGCCAATCCCAAGTTAACTATGTATATGCCCACTGACTTCCGAAACTGGCTACTTGTAATATTTCTAGGCTTTTATATCTTAAGGAAGGTTTGCTTGACTATAAGGTAAATCTTTCTCAATTATGTGGCCATTGTAAACACATGGATATGTATACAAGTATAAGAAATATCAAGGAAGTTAAAGTAATTCAGTACTGCTCAAAGCGAGCCATTAAGGCTGGGGCATTGGAGTTCATGTACAGTTCTAACTTTGAAAAACTATATAATATGATCAATAACTCTCATGGTAAATATTTATTGAAAATAATATTAGCTACATGTCATTTTATTATGAGTATGTACCATAATTTATTTAACTACCAGTCAGTTAGCCGATTAGTTGACTCTGTGTTTAAAAATTATAAATGCAGACAGTAAGAGATATGTATAATGTTTGGGTCTTTCTGTTCCCTTTGAATAGATTTAGTTGTAGATTTATTGGGCAAAGTTCCTGTTTTTCCGTTCCTTTTGAATAGATTTTTAGTTGTAGGTTTATTGGGCAAAGTTCCTGTTTAGATTCATGCTGATTTCGATTCCAAAGTGCATTTTCTTTTAAGCTTCTGAGTTTTTTTCAAGTAATATTTATATTTTAGGTTCAGGGTTTATCTACTTTTAGCGTAACTAGACAGCTGAGTTCAATCCTCACCACCATACATGGGGCCAAAATAGAGCACATAATACTCCTATTTCACCAGCTGCCCAGAAGATAAGTCAGCAGCCTCTGAAGAAACATGCAAGCCTCTTAAATAAACGCCCCTTCTTTGTCCACTCCAGGATTTTAAGAACAACATTAAGCACTAAATGCAGGTCAGTTCCTTTCCTGCTGGCTTTGGGGCCTTGTCTTGCCACATCAGCAGCCCTTAGTACCTGGCTGCTTCTGGAAGCAAGTGCAGGGTTTGTCAGAATCTGCAAAGACAGAAAATAGCATTGTTTCAATTTTACACGGTTGAATAAAAATCTCTGAGGAGATATCTCGACCCTTTAAATCTATGGTACTCTTACCAGAAGAACTTTCTTCAGGTGTTACCTGCCTCGTTCCTCTCACAGTTGTTGTAGGGGGGGAAAAGTGATTGTTGGCTTGTTTTTGTTTCAGGTGTGCGAATATCCGGATGGGACCAAGTCTTTGAAACTGGGAGACTTTGGACTGGCAACAGTGGTTGAAGGCCCTTTGTACACAGTCTGTGGCACACCAACTTACGTGGCCCCAGAAATCATTGCTGAAACAGGGTGAGGTTCTGTTGGTCTTGGATCACACTTTGACATCAGAGAGAAGGCACATAAGTTGTCCTTGCTACTTTGTGCTCGGTGTCCTGTGAAGAAAGCCTGGGAAGCAGAGAGACGTGTGACATAAACCATGACCTTAATGTTAAAGAATAGCTTGTTCTTATCTGGCCAAGAGCCCTAGGCCTGTACTTCTGTCCTTTGGTCAGTGTCGGGGGTGGGGGACAGTGGTCACTGATCGTAGTTAGATTGAGAGGAAACAGATGGCTTTTTCAGAGGACAGCTCCTATGTGACAGTAACAGACACCGTACCTCAGCAGTGTGGCACGTGCTCAGAAGATCTGCCATTACGTACTCTCCCTCACTGTTTTCCAGTTATGGCCTGAAGGTGGATGTTTGGGCAGCTGGCGTGATTACATACATACTTCTCTGTGGATTCCCACCATTCCGGAGGTAATTATATTTGAATTATAAATTCTCAGACACTTAACTCCTGGCAGAAAGGACTGTAAGCTTGTGAATAAAATTCACAAATAAAATTCACAGCTGAAAACGATATAAATACACCTTTTGCTGTTTATCTTAATTGGTAGCCTACTAATGCAAACTCATGTTTTTTCTTTGGTGTTTTGGTATGTGTGTGTGTGTGTTTATATATGTGTGTGTATTTTTATATATGTAAATTGTGCTTGAACACAGGGATCGTGCCTGCATACTCTGCCTCTGAGTTGTTCCTAGCCTGACCATACTTCAGATATGAGGTCTTTGCTTTGCGTGTGAACCTCTGCTCTTCATGAAGTTTATACCTAACACAGACTCTAGACTTTGCAGCTTCTCGTTATAAAGAAGGGGGCAATTAAAGATTTCTGAGTAGAAACCAGAATCACAGGTGTCCTTCTTTAAGTCCTTAATGTAGGTATTTTACTTAATTTGAGAGCAGTGTTTTAGACTACTTGATTTTTATATAAAATTTCTAAAGCACTCACCTTGCTTCTTGCGAAACCAGAAACTCTTTGTGGTAGTTCTAGCCACACATGTAACATTTATTACCTGAGAAATAGAGTTACAGAAAACCAGCATCAGCTGGCCTGGAAACAAAGAGCTGACACTTGGCAGCTACTTGCTGACCTGGTGGGACAGAGGTGAATGCAAGCATTCTTCAAGCTGGCTAGCCCCAGTCCGTCCAGGACTGAGTCAGCCACATTGGCTGCAGCTCTTTTGATCTGTTTCAGCACTTGCTTGGGCAGGTTCGGGCTTTGAAGCAGAGCTACATCTATCTGCTAGTGCAGGGTTACTTTTCTGCCCTTCATTTGTGCCCTCCCCTCACTCCGTCTGGTGAGTAGCTACCTCCGGTGAGCCAGGAAATGCACAAGCATCGTCCTTGATGCTGCTGTGGTTTAGTCCATTTCTGCTGCTGTAAGGAACTTCCGCAAACTATGTGGTTTACTGACAGTGGAAGCTTTTTCTCCCAGTGCTGGAGGCCGGGAGGTTCAAGACCAAAGCACCAATAGGCTTGGTGTCTGGTAAGGACCTACCTCCTGATCCATGTGCAGACATCTTTGTGCAAATTCACACAGCAGAAGGGAAAAGGTGACCTCTAGGAACTTCTTACTGTCTTACCTTTTTTGTAAATGATGTTGTGGTTTGAGTTCAAGTCTTCATGCTAGGCAAGCACTCTACCACTGAACAATGTCCTCTCTAGGGACCTTCACAGGAACACTACAGTTGTTTTCATGAAGGCTTCTGCCCTCACTACTCTGGCTGTGTCCCCAAAGCCCACGTCCTAATGCTGTCCAGGTGAGGATTAGGGTTCCCCATTAGGAGTTTTGAGGCATATGCCATAGAGTTTAAGTGTTGTATTGGATCAGCAAATGAAAATAGTTTATCCTATCTCTCCTAACATTTGTCAAGAAAACTTCCTGGAAAAAGAAAGTTTAGATTTTTTTTCTTTAAATTCTCACATCTTCAGTTTGAGTTCAACAGTGGTTTAATTGATAATTGCTTTGAGCAGACCACACAGAAATGTTAGTCTACTCTTGAAGAGCTGGTATAAGAGGCATGAAGCACAGAATAATGACCAAACCAAATGATTGGGTGTCCGTGGCTGATTCAGTGCTGGTTACGCATAGAATGCATGGGAAGAAATTAACTAAAGGACCATTATGTAAGGCAGAAATGAGGGGAGCTAGGCAAATGTAGAAGGATGGTGTGTTTTTGTTAACGTGTGGTGTCTGGACCAGTTAACATGGAGTTCCATTTCATGATTCTTTTATTCAAGTTGATATCAAAGAAACGGGATTTGAGGGAATCCCGTTTAGGGAACGTATGCTCACAACTCCCTCTAGTGTTTATAGTTTCTGATGCAGCCAGGGAGAGTTGTATTTTTATTGTTGTGGAAATGGGTTCAAGTTGGATGTCACTGTCACTGGTGGGCAGCAGCAGCTTTGTGAGCCGGAGAGGTGAGTTGGGCTCATTAGGACAGCCCACTGCGTTCTGAAGGGGCCGCCTAGTGTCCAATCTCCCCCCAGGTATCTCACTTTTATGTTTCAAGAAAATGTTTTTCCTCTCTGCTGGTGAGAGATCTGTGACATCAGACACTTCTAGAAGCATCTTCAAAGCACAGCCGTAAGGCAGATTTCACAACCTACTGTTAGATTAAAAAATATGGAAAATTAAGTATGTAGTGGCTTAAGTAATTATTGTCTAGCATGAATGGCATAATCTTGTGTATCTAGGGCTGGGGAGGGAGCTCACTTGGTTGGTAGAGGGCTTTATAACACATGAAGCCCTTGGTGCAATCCCCAGCACCATATATATGCCTATAATCCCAGCACACAGGACATGGAATCAAGGAAGATCCTAAGTTCAAAGCCATCCTTGACTATGTAGCAAGTTTAAAGCCATGCTGGGCTACATGAGACACTCTCAAAAAAATAAAAATAAAGCAACAACTATATACATATATCTCTATATTAAAGTCCTTTAAATAATCACTTCAGAATGCTTTCTTTGTCTTATACAAGTGTGCCTTTAACTGAAAGCTTTTGAACTGAATTGTTACCTGGAATTCACTTTCAGTGTCTGTAATGGCAGCCCCCTTCTTCTTTCAAAGCCTTTGGGGTTTAGTTCCAGCTTGATTAGTTGTTGTTGTTGTTGTTGGTCTTAGTTCTTGAGCTTGATCATCCTGCCCCCCACCCCGAAATCAGCCTCATCTTCACAAAGACTGGTTTTCAGAGACATCCCAAAGGTTCCTGAGGAAGAATACGCTATAGCTGCTGACTAAAGCATCTGTAAAGTTGTTCCCAGATTCTTGAACATTCCCTCTTAGTCTTCACCTCACCCCAGTTCTCTCTGTCATTCTTTCATATCGAGTGTTGCTTGTGAAATAACTTATCGACATTATCACGGTGTCCTTTTTGAACCTTTCGTCATCTGTCACTGAAAGAGGGACTGTCTTCTTAATCGACTGTTCTACACTCGCAGCCCCTTCATCTAAGGGATACAGTGTCTTAGAATAGAAAAGCAGCCCAAAGCAGCTTCACCAGACCTTGCGGTGCAAATGTAGTGATGAACCCCGTGTGGATTCGGACAGGGCAGCTGTTTGTACCATGACGGACTGTCTGCAGGGGCTGCTCCTCTACTGGGTGCATAGCTCTGGTGGTTGACAGCCTTGCTCCTCGGGCCAGATTCTAACTGTTTAGCACTCTACGGTCCTTTTTGCTGAGTTCGGCTGTATTGCTTGAGTCCTTGGATACTGTACATGGCTGTTGCAGATGGATTCCAGCTTTTAGCTCTGTATTGTCTAAATGATCAAGTCAACATAAGCTACCAGGGGAGGTGACTAGAATAATAGGAACAGTTTTGAGAGTAGGTTTTTTTGTCTTCTTCTAACGCCGTCTGGTGTGCTCTATAACTGTAAAATCCCACTATGTTCCTCAGTGTGGTTTTCACTCATTTTATGGAGCACTGAACTGATCGCAGCAGGGCAAAGGAGAGAGACCACTGTGTGTGCACTCACTTCCCCGGCGAGCAGTGATGACCTTTGGCCTTCAGTGTGAACCGGCAGGTGTCTCACAAGTGCTTCCCTTGACTCTAACAGGCAGTCGTGCCATGAGACAGACCTAGTTATTGTTCTAGGTACCACCCTAAGTGATCTGTTTCTAAGAACTCCATGCTTTGTGCCCTTTGAGAAGGTGGAAACCCAAACCCTAAAAGCATGGCCGAGAAATTCTAAGAAATTTGCACTTTTTCCAGGTGATTCCTGACTTGTCCTCCTGAATTTTAATTTTAATGTTAACAGCATATTCTAAGTTTTCTGTTGGGGCCTATGGTGAACCAAGAAAGCTAAGCATGCTTCCTGTTTCTAGTCCTGTCTTCACCACATGTGGGGACACCCCACATCCAAAATCCTTCCCTCTAGTGTGGTCACTGGCACCTTGCATCAACTGTTGAGTGCCAGCATTTATTAGACACCATGTGTTTGCGGAAGGGCCAAGCTGCACGGGTTGAAAAACCCCACTTGAGAGCATCCAGGGTGCTTTGCCTTGACTGAGAAAGCCTAACTAGCGTCTCTGAATATGTTCTTTCTGAGACCGAGCACAAAGAAAGTTGAATTGTGGTGGGGAACAAATTAAGGTCATTTTTAAAATCTAGATTCTGAACTCCATCTGATTTTCAATAATCTTGGTGTTTTATTGAATAAGTGGAAAAAGAAAGGTTTAGTGGAGGCTGCTTTTTTACTGTTAGAGGCATGAGCAATGACAAAACTGCCATCCTTTCCCAAGGGTTTCCATTATTTGTAATTTCTGGTTTTATTGTAATATATATGCATGTATGTATGCATGTGTATAAAGATCTCCTTTATATACATATATGTACACACATATATATCTATATCTTATGTGTATAGAGAAGATATACAGTGTATATGCACACACACACACACACACACACACACACACACTAGTTTTTCTTCCGGAGTTGGGCCCTGGCTATGTTACTTTGGTTGATTTTGAACCTCTGGGCTCAAGTGATAATATTGCTTCAGCTCTCCAAGTATCTGGTACTGCGGGGACATGCCCCAACACCTGGCTTTTATTTTAACCATTTATACGCACACTTTGTGGGGCATTGAGTACACAGCCATTTGCACCATCCGCTGCTGAAACTTTTCCGTCTTTTTAAACTGAAACTCGGCTTGGGTTCCCAGGCCTAGGAAGGATCCTTTGGCTCGTTGTCTAGAAGGAAACGTCTGCTGTCACCATGCAGCTATGATACACAGCTGAGCAATGAGACACCCAAGCCAAGTGCCTCGACTTCTTCCTGTTGCTCAGACTCTTAGTGACCCTATTCTTTTTTCTATTTCCTTCTCACTAGTGAGAACAACCTCCAGGAAGATCTCTTCGACCAGATCTTGGCTGGGAAACTCGAGTTTCCAGCCCCCTACTGGGACAACATTACAGATTCCGCCAAGGTACTGTAGAGGGCTCTTCCTGTGTACACTGCAGGGCCTGCATGTGGGGCTGAGCAGCCCCAGCTCGGGGCTCCAGAAACTTGACTTTTAATGTGTGGTCTTTTTGTAAGTTTGATCTACAGTATATATAGTCTCTGAAGTCCCTAACTAGATTACTCTTCTAATCTCTATAAACATTGCCTTTTTAAAAAGAACTGTATGTTGGGTACTCATCAGAATGTGAGAATGAATTAATAAGTTAAGTGATGAAAGGGAAAATATTGCAATATTCTACTGTGGAGTGAAGATAAAGACCGGAAGTCTTAAGAGAGCCAATCTTAGTTCCTGCAGATTCAAGGGAGACTTCTCGTGTACTGTGCTGACATTGTCTCACATCACTCAGAGTGTGGGGAGCTGGCTCCGTGCTCCAGTGGCTGAGCTGCTATGTTAGCTTTTGATTCTGTATTTATGCTGGAATTACCCTCTTTCTCCTCTGTGGTCTTCTTCCCCTTCCCTTTCCTCCCCTTTCTCTCCTTTCTAGGAATTAATTAGTCAAATGCTTCAGGTAAATGTTGAAGCTCGCTGCACTGCAGGAGAAATTCTGAGTCACCCCTGGGTGTCTGTAAGTACCCACATTCCAGGGAATGAATGAATTCGTGTTGTGTGGTCAGCATGCTTCCTTGCCATGTGTTTTGCACGGACATAGACGAGCATTTAACTTGTATAGCAGATGAAATGTTTATTTTAATGATTAGGCAGCTGGGAGAAGGTACCTGGTACCAGAGCCCCCATCTGTGTCTGTCTTTCTGTGGTCTGGAAGGAGAGACAGTCTCTTCCAGAGGTGGCAGAGAAGATGTGGTGCTCATCACATGTCCCCTCAGGGCAAACATGGTGAACTTGAGGGCAACTCACTGGATACCTCCTCCATCCTGGGCTGAGTGACAGGTAGAGGAGATGCCACAACTATGTGAGAATTAAGCTACCAGCTGAAGGACGTTTGTGTTGGGGATTGAGTTTGAGCCTTGAGCATGTAGCATGGTCTTAAGAAATGGGTCAAACATTAGGCTCAAGGCACATTCCCTCTTCAGCCTGCCATGTAACCGGAGCTACAGCAAGGCATTTAATCAAATTCTTGATTAAAATAATACACTGTTCATTTTTATATTTCCGTGGGACGACTTGTGTTAGATTTGCACTGGAGGAGGAATGCCATCGTTGACTGCTTCAGAGGTAGAGGAGATGGCGTAATATCTCTCTGAAGGCTTGAGGCGCATTGCCATGCAGAGTAACAGTACAGGATTTTGTGTGTCTCTGCCACACTGAGGATGGAGCTCTGTATAGGGGCAACAATTACTTTCAAAAGAACTGAACTCCTATTCTTACTAAGAGGAGCCTGTTAGGAAGACAGCCTTAGGTTGATGGTGGGGGGAGGGTGGTAGCTGTTGAACAGTTGGAGTGTTAAGGATCCAGCGTCAACTGTATTTGGGTTTTTCCCCTCTAGGATGACGCACCCCAGGAGAATAATATGCAAGCTGAGGTTACAGGTAAACTAAAACAGCACTTTAATAATGCGCTCCCCAAACAGAACAGCACCACCACCGGGGTCTCTGTTATCATGGTAAGTGGGACGCCGAGCTCTGCCTAGGGAGTTGGGGGCATCTGCCTGGCTGCTCAGCGGGAGTTGTCGTCTGAGCTAGGTAGTTGGGGTTCCGCTCATGGAAGCTGGTGTCTTCCATGTTCCTGTTTTCATGGGAGGATGGACTGGCATGTGAAGGCCCTGCCTCCTCCAGGCTTATGATTGTTTGACATGATTTCTTCCGGACTTGGGATAAGAAAAAAAAAAAAAACAGCCAAACTAACAAATTTCACTTTTTAAAGACAATGTTTGGTTAAAAAAAAATAGTTGGTGTATTTTTAAAGCCATAAAAGAATACTTTTTTAAAAAATTAATTTTTCATGGTTAAAATTTTATCTAAAAAAGTAACAATGACCCAATTTTTGTACTTCTTCCAGAATACTTAAGGCCACATATCTAAGTATTTAAGAACAAAAATGAAAAGTAACATTAAGGGAAACCAAAAGAAAATATAGGACAGAAAAATAAAACACAAGCGAGGTCATTAATTTCAGCTCTGGCTGCCCAGGCTTGAGCTGTTGAGAAGCGGGGCTGGGAGTGGCTCTGAGCATCTCCCACCTGCTGCTCAGCCAGGGCATCTCCAGCAGCAGCCATGCTGTCCTCCCCGCTCACAGCAGACAGCAGGGCCAGGGGCATAGACAGGGGAGTCACCCTCTCCTGAGGGGCTGGTGCCTGCAGTGGGCCTTCTAGAGCAGCCTCTTGCCACCCGGGAAAGGTTCTCTGTATTCCCACACTGCAGGGAAAAGGGCTTGTTCTCACTGCCCCATGCAGTCTAGGAACGTCAGGAAAATGTGGGATTCCAGGAAGGCACACACTGCATGTACCCCTTACAGACATGACCGAAGGCACATACAACATGTACCCCTTACAGACATGACCGGAAGACACACCCTGCATGTACCCCTTACAGACATGACCAGAAGGCACACACTGCCTGTACCCCTTACAGACATGACCACTCTGCAGTTGGTTAAGCACCTCCTACATGCCGTTCCTTTCCTCCAGGGAGGCTAAGTTCATTTGGTAGGCCCCTTCCATTGTCCTTGCAGCTTCCTATGCACCATGCTGGAATTGTGTGCTCCGTCTTCCCGTGCATAGCTCGAGTCTACAAATTGGACTTTGTGCCGTCTCGCAGGACGGAAAGAGTAGAGTTACGGTTTTTCTTTCCACTGTAGCAATGTTTTACTGAAAACCTGAGAAAGTCTGAGATGTCACAGAATTCTGGCTTCACTGAGTTGAAAAAAAACCATCACTGATGAGCTGGCAACAGGAGGACCCTTCCCAGGGATTGTATTTTGAGTCCTACCCCATGAGCAGAATCAGTGTGCATCTGTGCCATGCATGGTGTTGTAGGCAGCTTCTGTGTAAATGGAAAAAGAAAACCATTCAGAATCAGCATTTGTGCTAGGGGTGCAGTTAGTGGTGCCCAGTGTGTGTGATCTTAGCATGTGTGTAGGCCCCAACAATCTCCCAAAATATACAATTTCAGCGTATGGTAGAGAATCTTTAAGAGAATTTGTTGGAATCAAAATTTCATATCATATGTTAATTAGCTTTCTAATCTTCTAAGATGTGTAAGCCGTGCAACCCTGTAGGAAAATTTATACAGTGGGTCACTCGAATCAATGGCCATAGGCCTGGGCCCTGCCTTCTGACCACTGACGCTCAGTTGAGGTTCTAGAATGAATAACAGTCCTCCCTAGGGCTGCCTTCTGACCACTGACGCTCAGTTGAGGTTCTAGAATGAATAACAGTCCTCCCTAGGGCTGCCTTCTGACCACTGACGCTCAGTTGAGGTTCTAGAATGAATAACAGTCCTCCCTAGGGCTGCCTTCTGACCACTGACGCTCAGTTGAGGTTCTAGAATGAATAACAGACCTCCCTAGGCTAAGTGTAAGCTGTGTTCTGGATGATAATGCAGAGAATGTCTCAGCACTTGCAGATAGCAGTTTCCCTCTTACTAATGGAGTTAGTCAGATGTCAAACCCTCAGGCTGTAATGGGGTGTCCTGTGAAAGAACAATCCTGGGAAGGTGACTGTATAACAGTTGTGTGATGTATGTGCAGGAGCTACTTGGCACATGCTGGCGACATCCAGCTAAACCAGGTTCTCTGCAGATTGTGAGCACCGAGGAGCTGCTGATGGTATCATTGCATTCAGAGTCTACTGGAGATATTGCTGGGATTTTTTTTTTCTGGCAGCCTCTGTTCTCAGTGGTTCAAAAGCCAGCCTGCCAAATTTGACTTGTTCCCAAAAGTAGCTGAAGGCTTCTTGTTTGTCCTTCCCCCAGTCAGGGCTGGGCCTGGGCCTAGCTGTGGTTGCAGGGTAGGGCGTGTGTGTCACATCTGGGCCCTCTATCATAGAATGACTGTACCTTGAGGCATCCCTGAGGACAGTTAAATTATTTTTATATTTAAACTACCAGAGAATGCCTGTCTCTGGCATTAATTTGCCGTCACTGAATATGCAGTCTCAGTAGCAGAAGAGCGGTGTTTTATGGCTGAATTGTTAATGACCTCTGTGCATAACTTAAAAAAGGGGGGCCTTCTTGTCACCCCAGCATTCTCCCCAAAGTAGGTACCCGAAGTTCCAGTGAAAAATATGAGAAGGTAGGGACTGATCATAAAGGAGAAAGAAACCAAAGTTGATGTTTTGTCTACATTTCATTTGACAGTTTGATTTGACAGTCTGAGAGACACCTCACAGAGTTCCGTTCTTTCCCCAGTTGAGGCTGTGGGAATTCCCGAAGCAGATCCTGGTATTCAACACTGTGCTCGTGGGAGCCACACCTAATTCTCAGCCCCTCTTCCAGCTGCATGCTTGTCTCAGACTTTTGACCCTCAGCTTCCTGCTGGAATGGGTCCTCTGGCCAGCCCAGCCCAGCACGCTTTGGGGAGCTTTGTGTTAGCCTTCTCAGCTTGTCAGTCTGCTTTCCTCCTCAGAGTGGGGCTCAGACGTTTACACAGGTGAAGCAGGGATGAGTGTCTTCCTGAGGTTTTTGTGCTGTCCAGAGCTGCATTTATCAGTAAGGCAGTGTGTGTCAGCCAGCCTGCAGGATAAGAACAAGATCGTACTGGAGAGAGACTCAGGCCGCTGGCCCTGACAGTCCTCAGCACCCTGATGACGGACAGTGGGAGGTAGCAAAGCCTCAGAGAACAGAAGGGGCCATCTTGTGGCAGAGAAGGGAATGACAAGACACCTCCTACCATGGTCTCGCAGAGGGAGAGAAGTCAGACAGAGTACACTCTTTCCACCCCAGGGGGCGCAAAGCTTGCTTTCAGGAACATTGGGGTGACGGTAGGGATTTGGGGTTACTCCCGATTTAAGGCAGACAAGACTGTTTGAATCGTGTTGCTTCTGTTGAAAGTAAGTCTAGTTTCTGTCCCTGCTTCTCTCCCTTCTTGCCTCTCCCGCTGCTGCATTGCTTCCCCTGCCTAGGTCCAAGGCCATGGTATGTACTCACTGCACTGCCAGCTTCCCTCTGCCTGCACGCTCATGTTCTCTCGGCCAGAAGAGAAGAGGGGAAATAGCTAGGGGTTGTGACTTTCTTCCAGCCAGGAGAAAGTGTGATAGAAGTTAAGCGCTGCCTGTCTGGTAGGTGCTGGTGGGGCAGAGTGGCCGGCCTGGTCCCAGCAGCTCAGGAGCTAAGTTCTAGGCCAGACTTTACCCACTTACCTAGTTAACTGACACAGTCCTCAGAAGGTAGTGATGGCTCAGCTTGAGGTTGGCAGGAGCCGTGAGGGACCCAGCCCAGAGCCTTGCCACTTGCTCTGTTCTCCATCCCCCTCCCACTTTAAAAAAAAAAGTGTTGTTGTACATTTCCCTGCCTATGGGGACTGCAAAATGCCTACCTGACGAGGATGGTACCCAAGACCACCTGCAGTCTCTCCACCTTTAGTAACACAGTAACATGGCAGTTGCTGGCTCCTAGAGCCCACAGTCTCTAGTGAGGCAAAGAAGACTGCATGCCTGGGTATCCCCAGGATGGTTCAGAAGGAAGTGTTTTCCTCGAGGAGCCTCCCATCCCTTGAGAGGGTTAGTGGATGAGCCAGCAGGTGCAGGCCCCCTCATAGGGAGAGAGGCAGTCAAAGATACCATGGAGGATCCCTAGTGGATTCCTGGGCATATTACAGATGCCAGGTGGTTGTAAAGATATTTATTTCTGACATGTAAGGGCCATATATCTGACAAGAACTTCCTGTCATAAGTGTACTACAGCAGCTGGCAGAGACTCCTGGGTATAGGTGTGGGCAAGACAGAATCAGCTGCAGCTCACAGCCAGGACCCTTGAGGCCACCTCCTGCAGGCCAGTGTCCAGCTACCAGCAAGGTCATGATAAGGGCAGAGGCAAAGGGCGGGTGGGGTAGGGGTGGGAGTGAGGCTCAGTTCCCATTAGACTTAAGGCCTGGTGTATTCCTCCTCTTCTGTTCTGTGTCCTGTGCATGCCGAGTCCTGCTTTCTGGTCCTGCCCGTGTTATGGAGCCCGGCCTGGGTCATGTGTTATCTCTGCTGCTCTCTCCCCAGAACACGGCTCTAGATAAAGAGGGGCAGATTTTCTGCAGCAAGCACTGTCAAGACAGCAGCAGACCCGCGAGGGAGCAGAGCTCGCCAGTCCCTTCCTTAGGCCAGGAGGCCCCTCCCCCACCGGAGTCTCCCAAGCCCTCTAGTCCCCCAGCCACCTCTGGCTGTGATCTGGCAGGGACCTGGCGCCGCCACCGAGACTGAACTCTGTGTAGACAGGCCCACGCTGCGCTCTTCCACCAGGCTTCACCGGCTCCTTTCTGAAAGAGCCTGTCTCTCCTGACTGCTGCTTTGACAGATTGTTGGCATGTTCTGTCACTGCCCGGGAACAGGACTGGGGCATCGGGAGCCAGTATTCAGCATGGTCTCATGTACTTGGGGCTCTGCCCGCTCGAGTTCCTGGCCATGTTGAGCCATGTCAGTTGTGGAGACATATTTAAAATGAGCGACTTATTTTAAATCATCCACGTTTCTAGTTGAGTAGACAGTTGGCCGCTTTACCCAGCGAATGTGCAACTTTTATCTGGAATTACATTCTTTTATAGAAATTCACTGGATGAACGAAGATTCTCCTATTGAAGGATTCTCCAAGCGCTCCCTTCTCACGGGGACACAGCTGTGGTTGTTTCTTTGTGTCCTGTGAGAGGCAACATGGCCTCTTCCTCTTCATAGGGGGCCTGAGGCTCCCGGCTTCTGAACAGAAGAAATGAGTACCCGAGAGGTACTCCTGACTTAGGGAATGCACCCTGACTCCCCAGAAAGCAGCTCCTTTCTGACTCGGGTGCAGGGCTCACAGACCTACATGCCCTCAGTTTCCCCTAACTTTCCCTATGTGTACTAAGAAATACTCATGAAGGTGGCCTGTGGCTTTTCAGTGGGATGTGCGGCAGCTCTTGGCAGAGCAGGATCAGCTCGGCTGCATCATCGCTGGGGCTTCCTCCGCCTCTGAGAGCAAGAGCAGCAGAATGCCAGGCAGGTCTGCTGAGACCCAGCGGGGACTGGGGTGCATGGTGCTCCTTGAATGTCCTGTGACCAACCCTCCGGAAGGCTGCTGGCAGTTTTTCCTTTTTTCCATTGCCCTACTCTTTTTAATAATTGTATATAACTGTGTATTTGTTTTACCTGCTTGTCTTCTAAATGGGTACAGTTCACTCTCGCTGTTATTCTCCAGGTCTCCCCAACCTGCAATAAATCCTTCCCTCTTCGGAAAGCCATGGGGTGGGCAGAGGTTTTGTGTGGTTGTTTCAGAAAGTGCATGGCACCTCTCCTTGGTCCAGGCCCTTAGGGGCCAGTGTCTGGGGCCGCTACCAGAAGAGTGCACAGATCTTTGCCTCGGCTGAAGTGTATGTGATCACAGGTGCTGGGACTCATGACCAAAACACCAAAATAAGCAAGTCGTTTAGAGAGGAGCTAGGGACAATAATGGGAAAGCTGGGGCTCATAGAAAGTGGGCTGGAAGAGCTCTTCCCATCCCAGCCCTGGCTGGGACTCTGCTTTTCTCTGACTTGTAAGTTCCAGGTTTTCTTGTTAAGCTCTGCTTTCTGCTTATGACTCTGCTCATCTGTCTGTCATCTCCTTGGAGCTTTACAAATGTCAGCTTGAAATCCCTGGCCAGGCTCTGCATCTCCCCGTTCACACTGCTGAGGGAATGAGACAGCTGGGTCCCACCCAGCCCGGAGCTGTAGCAGACACAGGAGGAAGAAGTGATCAGAAGCACTGTGAGGTGCGGGGTTAGAACACTTCATGCATCTCTCTACTAACTGGCTAAAAAGCGAGCTTTAAAAACAGATTTATTCTAGATTATGTGTATGCCTGTCTGTGCGGATGCAAATGCATTGTCCATGGGAGTCCAGAGGAAAGCAGCGAATCTGGACAGTTGTGAGCTGCTAGACATGGGTGCTGGGAATCAACATCTGGCCCTCTGGAAGAACAGTAAGTGCTTTTAACCTCTGAGCCATCTCTCCAGCACCAAAAACAAGATTTTTTTCATAGCCTGTGGCTGTGTCATTTTCAGAGGGGAAGAGTTAATGCAGAAGGAGGAGACGGGACAGGGGGTGGGACAGGGTGTCTGTGCTCACACCACAGCTGCCTCCCTCTCCTCAGCTGCAGTGCTCCTAATGTGAGCTAAAGACTGTGAGCCAAGGGCAGTGTTCACCGTGTCAGCATGTGTCCTTCTGACCGTCCTGTGGGAGGCAGACAGGTGCTGAAGCCTCTCAGTCTTTCCCTCCGGAACAGAGAGAACACAAGGTAAAGGAACAAGCCCCTAGGCGGTCCTGGCTAGCCAGAGGGGTGGATGCCTGCGGCTGTGCCCCACTGCGGGGCGGTGTCCATCCAGGCGGTGAAGCTGGAGAATCCCGCACAAAGGTTTGAGACACGGTTCCTCTGTCCATTTGCTGCGCAAACACTTAGAAGCTGTGATTCTATGCTCAAGCTCCAAATTAAATACAGGTACTTTATTTGTGGCTGCTCAGATCCTGTTGGGAGAATGGTACATGCCTGTTCAGACTCATTCTCCCCGAGGAGGGAGTCGGTGTGAAGAGACTTAAACGTGGAATATGGCAGAGAATACAAGTGGACAGACACCGTGGGAAGTGGGTGCCTGATGTCCTCCACAATGGTGTGGGTGCCTGATGTCCTCCACAGCTGAGGGGTCTCCCGCCCCTTTCTGTCTCTGCCTCCTTTTGCAAAAGGTGGTGGGCATAGAAGTGTGTTTGTTCCATGTATTCATTAAATACCTTTGGTAAAACTCCCAGAATCTTATCGTGGCTAAGATGGTAATATGTGACTTAGGAGATGGGACAGTGTGGGGTGGAGTAACCATATTGAAAAAAAAAAGGACTGATTAATGTCTTGTGGAAAATACTACAGCAGTTTACCATCCCGTGGAAATATATAATATTTACCACTTGTGTCAACATTAAAACATTTAAAAGGAACAGGTAAAGTACATTTTGTGGCATATCTTATTTACCCTAACATCTAAACATGTCCAAAGTATTATTTCAGCATGTAGTCAGCATCATTAAGAACCGGGTGATACCTCACCTTCTTGTGTGGTGTGAGTCTGAGGTCTAGAGTACAGTCACAGTCCATCCCAGTCTGAAGTCACATGGATACACCATGGCTCTTAATATTAGTTCTAGGTGAATCCATTTTTGTTGGCACATGATGAGCGTGGCAGGTAAAAGGGCCCTGTCATTTTAAGTGAAGCAGGTTCATGGGAAGTAACGGCAGGAGGTTAAAGCTCTGTGATGTGAAATTAAATGGGTACTCCTAACTCTGTGACTGTCCTAGGCATGGCACCGGCTGCTGCTTACCGAGTAATCTTCACCTGCCACCCCGGGAAAGTGTGCAGGGCCTTGGGAGGTCAGGGCACTTCTGTAGATGAGAGCATGTGAGGGATTGCTAGGAAAATCAGACAAACCCTGAGGTGCTAGAACTCAAGGCACACGGCTTGGTGTCCTGCTGCTACAGGAACTGGTTTTTGCAGGCTTCAGACGTGTTTTTTCCCTGGATTTGAGTCTGAGGTTGATGCATAAGAACTACAAATGAGTCGGATTCCAGTGTGGAGACTCCTGGCAGTGCCTAGATGGCAGGTCACGGTGTGCCGTGTTTTCTACTTTACTGGAGCACTGCATATCCAAGGGGAAGCAAAACATGGAGCCCCTCACCTTTGCCATGCGCTTAAGCAGGAGCCCTTTCTTGGTAGTGGGGCTGGGCCTTTGCTTCGCAGGCCTCCTGTGGGACAGCGGTCAATCAGGATGTCTTCATCTGCATGGACTGATCTGGGAAGCTTGATTGGCAGCCTGTGGAGGCAAAAGCTGAATCTGGGTTAAAGTGCTCCAAGTCCAAGCTGTGGGGCAGCCGCCTCTTCCTGCAGGCCCTGTCCAACTGCTCAGAAGCTTAGTTTGGGCAAGGATCTGCTTCCTGTTGCACACATGTGATCATGAAGACTGGAAGTGGCTTCTGGGGTGTCATCTTCCCTAACCGGAGAAGCGAGACTCTCTGTCTCAGAGGATGTGGCCTGCCCGAAAGCCAAGACACCCTGTGTTGTTCAAGACAAGAGCCTGATGTGCTGCGTTTCTGGTTTGTGGGAGCCAGGGGCAGGGTGAGGATCACTGTGAAGACGCTCGTAAGGTGGCAGACACCTACAGCCCCAGCACAAACCCAGGAGCTCAACAGTAGTCTCGGCAACATAGCAAGAGTGGCCTCAGATTTCAGTTTAGTTTGGGGTTTTAACTTATTTTTGAGACAAGGTTTTTATGTGTAGTACTGGCACTCAGAAATCTGCCTGCTTCCACAGCCATGATGCATGGCTAGCTCTGAGTTTTTAAATAATGATTTTATATGCTTACAGGAACCAAGAAAAATGCCAATGGACTCATTTTGTTTGTTTTTCGAGACAGGGTTTCTCTGTAGTTTTTGGCGCCTGTCCTGGAACTAGCTCTGTAGACCAGGCTGGCCTAGACTCACAAAGATCTGCCTCCCTCAGCCTCCCGAGTGCTGGGATTAAAGGTGTGCGCCACCACCACTGCCTGGCTCCAGGAGGCCATGTCCTGCTGGACACGATGCAGTTGCTTTTCTTCTACCTTACTCCTTTATTTCCAAAGTGAATGCTCACTGCTGTTAACCTCTAGCTGGTAACTCAGCGTTTCCCGCTCCCGTGTTTGCTATTTATTGTTTTTCTTCATGGTTTGTGAGATGCTGTTGAGTCTCAGGGGCCTTTGTTTGGTTGTGGAAGTCCCAGTAAGACACAGAGATTTGGCACGAGACAGTGTTCTTGTTTTTTGTCAGGGGAGTCTCTTTAGTTGGTTACTACTCAAAACACTAGCAGAACCACTGTGGCATTTTCTTTGTGAATAGCTATCCTGTCCATGTTAGGTGAAAAAGACATTTCCAACAACTTAAGCACAAGTTTGTCTTTTGTTTTTGTTTTTTTTTGTCAAACTGATTTTTTTTCTAGATCTTTGCTGTAAGAGGGCATCAAAATGTATAGGGGGAAGAGAAGTTCAGGGAAACTGTACAAGAAGCAAAGACAGAATTCAGTTTCAACTTAAAGTTCACAACATACAAAGAATTTATTTATGTAATACAGACCTTTTCTCAAATATTTTCACAGAATTCCATACAGCAATCTACTAGAAAAAAGTAGAATTATATGACACCAAAATAACATTGTTTCTTAGTATAAATTGCTAATCAAAAGGAAGGTAGAGATAGTTTCATAACAAATAGAGGATAGCACAGTCCCTGGCAGCCCCTGATCTCGTGCCAGGAAGGTGGGGGTTGAGGTCGTGAGGGAGTGGCCCCACCTGGCTCTGCCTCACTGCAGGGCACCGACCTTGGGCAGGCTTTGGTACTTACTCAGAAAACTGGTTGTAAGCCCAAGATGGTTTCCATCCTTTCACCTTGTGCCATGAGGACGCCAGACCAGAAGAAGCAGTGAATATTTTATGATTGCTATAACTTAGATCGTTGCTGTTTACCATACAGTAAAATAAAATAGCCTTCCCCAAACCATAATTTTCTAGGTCTAACACATGCTTGAAGAAGAATATAGAAATAATTCACTGAGATGTTTTAAATTACATTTGTCATAATTTAAACATTACTATTAAAATCCTAGAAATTTCAGCACTGAAGAAGCACAATTGTCTAGAAAAATACAGGACACCAGTACAGAAAACTCCCTGTCCCAGCATCAGAACCCATTTCCCTATTGCTAAAATCATATTTCTCAAGATTACAGATAAATGGGAAATGGTTTCCACAACATCATTAGTGTTGGTGGGATTGTGGCTCCACCATCTGAATCCATAATTGGTGAAAATAGACTTTTCATTATGACTAAAAATATAGATTTTTCTTAAACTACAGAAACCAGCAGCCAGTTTTCTGCTTTGCTGTTTCCCACCCCCCAAAATGTCAAGCAAAGTCTACAAAAATAGCAATTAACTTTTAAAAATATTTTGCTTGTTCAAGCAAATTTAAGTTACATTCAGATGTGATAGCTATTTCTATAGAATGATGTTCAGAGTTCTTCCTTGATCACCTGTAACAGGACCAAGGTACATTTGTCTCCATCAGTATCGGGTTTGGTACTCATGATGCCAGCGGTTAAAGTCGTTGTAAAACAGAACAATGCTTCCTGAAGCCATGCCGGAAATGATGCACCTGGGGGGAGGATGGAAATGGGGTCACAGGGCTGTATTTTCTGCTGTGACTGAAATGTAGACAAAGTAACCTCGGTGTGTGGGGCATTGCTCTGTGAAAGGGTAGATACCGTTGTAGTATGCAGAGACTCACTGAACTGTGAACCAGATCATTTCCACAGAGCTGGAAACCACGCTTCCTGCACAATCAGAAGGAAAACCTGCAGAGCAGTTGCCACTGGAGGGAGCATGCACATTCCAGGACCAGAGCTAGTGCTTCTGACAACGCAGAATTTAAGAGTAAGCTGATTGCTGCCCAATTTGGGGGCGGGAACCCTTAACCTCTGGGTAAGCACCTGTTCCTTTTAACCCAGTGACCTGATGTGGTGATTGCTGAGACAGGAGCTGCTGGCCCCCCTATCCTGAGAAGGTGGTGCAGGGACAGATGTAGAGCAGCCAGAGGTGGTTCTGCTACTTGAGCCCTTTCCCTGCAGAGTTTGGTCAGGGCCAGTTCTTCGCACATTACATTCAGTGCCTTCCTGTAATTCTTACTGAAATTGGAAATTACAATCTATCACTACAGAAGGGAAAATGAGGGGCAAACTTTCAGCAAACCGAACCAATCAGCAAATAACAAATTCTACAGCCAGTCATTACACGTAAAGAGATGGATTAAACCGGCCAAATGGATTAAAAGAGATAACCCAAGTATATGTGGTATACAGGACATTCATTTTAGAAAAACAAATGAATTGAACAAACGGGCAAGCAGTAATAGTAAGAGAGTTTAAGAGGCCCTGATATCAGGAGGCCTTAAAACAAAAGCACCGTGGCAAGAGACAATGCTATATGTTACTATATGTTATATATGTTACTATAACACACTAAGCATCTGAGCCCCAAGAATAATGTTACACAAGAGGGAAGGGAGAAATACATGATCAGCCAGCCAGTTGCAGGCTTTAATACCCTACACTGAAAAACATAAAGAATAACCAGACAAATGGATAAGAACCTCAAAATATCACAAACCACACAGACTGAACACAAAGCCAACAAAAGCAAAATACACTTTTGTTTCGCCAATGCACATGGAACAATTTCTGGGATAAAGCATGGATCAAGATTTAATGTGAAATCATGCAAGGTGTCTTTTATACTCATAACAACCAGAAGTGAGTAACAAAATGAAAATTGTAAAATACATATACATGAACAGTAACAATTGTATCTAAAAAAACCAGAAACCACACTAACACAGGGCAGCAAGGGCAGAGAGGAGAGGAAGGGGTATAGGTACAAACACATTAGAAAGCAAACAATATTACTGACCTAACTTTAGACCTTAATGACCTAGAAAAAGAGTAAACTAAACCCAAAGCTAGAATATTTTAAGAAAATAGCAAGAAATCAAACTAGGACTCGAGATCTGCAGAACTGATACAAATTGAGCTAAAGGTAATGAGAGATTATGAACAATTGTGCACCCAGCAAATTCTGTAGCTCAGATAAGGTTGAAAGATGCTCACTTAGTAAAGGAAAGCTGTAGGCCACATGGTGGAGTGATCCTACTACAAATTTAAAGAAAATCATCGCCGGGCGGTGGTGGCGCACGCCTTTTAATCCCAGCACTCGGGAGGCAGAGGCAGGTGGATCTCTGTGAGTTCGAGACCAGCCTGGTCTACAAGAGCTAGTTCCAGGACAGGCTCCAAAACCACAGAGAAACCCTGTCTCGAAAAACCACCAAAAAAAAAAAAGAAGAAGAAGAAGAAGAAGAAGAAGAAGAAGAAGAAAATCATCACAATTGTTTCCAAATTCCTCCAAAAAAATTAAGTGGGAAGGAACACTTCTGGTATTTACCATTTTGCTGATACCAAAGCCAAAAACAGACAACACTAAACAATATTACACACCAGTATTATTCCATGGCCAAGAAAAATCCAGAAAAGGGGGAAAAATTAGAGGACTCTTTTTAAAAACTTAGTACAGAGTAGTGTTGTAGTGACACAGAAGGAGCAAGGGAGATGTCAACTGGCTCCCGGCAGGATCCGACCATCCCCAGGGAAGGGATAGGTGTGTGCAGATCACAGTGCCCCACCATAAGTGAAACTAACAGAGAATAAGACAAACCTTAACAATGAAGCTAGAAGAAAACAGGAAGCATTCATGACTGATATTTGTGGTGGTTTCCTAAGAGACAGCAAAAGCACAAACAACAGAAGGCAAAAAATTGTTCCTGAAATTCGTGAGAGCATCACAGCCCACTGGACAGAAATGCGGACATGTACAAGGTCAGAGTGTGAAACTGTAGAGCAGTTCAGGAATCCTCCAAGATATCAGTAGCAGAATTACCATATGACCCTCAATTCCACTCCTGCGTATAGACCCAGAGGGACTAAGTAGGCATTTGTACACCACTGTTGACACCAGACCATACATGCATAAAAACAAGCCACGGAGCCCATACACGGATGGATGGACACACAAAATATGCACATAACAATCTAAGAAAAAAATCAGGATTCTGACATAGAACATGGAACCTTGAAAACTTACCAAGTGAAACAAGGCAGCTATAAAAAGACCCTGTCAATTTCTGTGTACAGGAGGCACCTGGAAAGGGCAGACTCACAGATAAAGCAGGGTGATGTGAGCAGGGGCTGGGGCAAAAGTAGGGGAGGTGGAACTAGGTGAGTGGGTACTCTGGAATGATGGGAAGTTCTGTAGACTACAGAGGCACAGTGATGACGGCTGCAACGTGCTGAGTGCACTCTATGCCACGAAACAGTACACCAGAAGTGGTTCAGGTGGGAACATGCTGAGTGGTCAATGCCACGAAACAGTACACCAGAAGTGGTTCAGGTGGGAACATGCTGAGTGGTCAATGCCACGAAACAGTACACCAGAAGAGATTCAGGTGGGAACATGCTGAGTGGTCAATGCCACGAAACAGTACATCAGAAGTGGTTCAGGTGGGAAGTTTTACGCATATGCTGCTATAACAAAAATTGGAAGCTAAAAGAAATGGCTGAATTTTGAGGGTAAGTTGCTAGATAAACAGCATCCTTCTCAGATTTACAACTTGGGAACTTTGAGGACATTAAGTCAGATCTCTCCAGAGGTGAAGATAAGAGGTATTTTATATACACCATATGTACAGTTCTTGAAGATCTTGCTAAAGACACATTAAAGAAAAGCTGGGGCTAGGTGAGGCAAGTGCTTGGTCGGGGGCAAGTGTGAGGACCAGAGTTTGGATCCCCAGCACTTCTATTCAGCGTTCAAGAGGCAGAGTGTGACCCCCAGAGCAGGCCAGGGCTAGTCTAGGCGACTGGCAAGCTCTACACAGGTGAACACACTATGTGCACACACACCACATAAATATTTGACAAGCTTTATGGCAGTTCTGAGCATTTGTGGCTTAAATCCTATTTTTAGGAGCCCGTCTCATCTAAGAGCCGTCAGTAACTTAGACTGTAAAGTGTGCTTGGACACTCGTGCATTGTTAGCTCTTTGGATTGTGCAGATGACCCCAGGACTCCACAGTTCCACACCTGTCAGTGCTCAGTGGTCCCATGGTAGATCGGGATTCCGCTGTTACCTACCTCTGGTCAAAAGAGAGGGCCATGGCTCGGATCCCAGCATCGCAGCCTGGGTAGGCAAAGAGCTGCTTGAGGTCAGACACCTGCCGCACGATCACCACGCCGTTGTCTCCTCCTGTGAGCAGGTACTGCCCATCTCTGCTCAGCTGTATGGCCTGTGAGACAGCAACAGTCCGTCATGGCTCTAAGGCAGTGGGCCTAGCTGTGACTGCTACAGCAGCCCAGGTGTGGGCTGGGAAGGTGGCAGGGGCATTGGAAGCAATCCGTGGTTCTTGGGACCCTGAATTATGGAAGGGCTGCCATTGGTCAGAGGTCAAATGGACATGGTTAGGAAACGCTATAGTGTTGTGGGGTAGAACCAGCACATGGAGATGCTCCCTGGAAGCATGCCCATCCTGTATGGGGGCTACTGCCTTCTCTGGCCTGGCCGTGGGGGCGGGCACTGGCAGATGCTGTACCTTCCCTAGGCCTGCTGGGTTTTGAAGGTAGTGGGGGAAATGCCACTGAGAGCCAAAACTTCCTGGGGAGTTAGGCCCCAGGCTACCATGTTGTCCGCTCACCAGCTCTTATTCAGCCCTCTCTTCAGCATCCAGGTCTACTGTGCTAGGGACCTGAAGTGGCCCCAGGGATGCTCTAACTCAGCCCTGGTGTTTTGGAGGGTGTTGTGGCTACACCAGTGCTTGAGGACATCCACAGGCCACAGCAATCTGCTGGGGATGCCCACATCTTAAACAGTCTGGGGAAGAGAGAAAAGGAGTTCTCTCGGGGGAAGTGGTGGCTAGACCTTTATGATGTAGTCTTGCTGGAGGAACTGCCTACTTAAATCCAAGTTCTTCATTTTACAACACCTGTACAGTGTGCAGCCAATGCACAGTGGTATCTTTAAACCAAAGTGCCGGTGAGCAAAATGACATCAAAGCAAAGGCAGGTGGGAAACCTTGATTAGCACTCAGGTGGCCATGCTGCCTGGTTTTGGTCTGTGCTGGTGACTGACTCTTTTTATTTCTGGAGATCTGGGGTTCCAGGCCACAGTTCCCTTGCTTTCCTCCTGAAGCAGTGAGCTGGTAAAGTGTCTCTCTCTGGAGCCTGGGACAGAGTGCCCCTTTTAGGCTAGCTCGCTTTAATCACATGGTTGCCACTTACAAGTTAGAATGATAAAGTGCAGGCATGCTGGGGAAACGCAATGGATTGTTTAGGCCTAAAATCCAGTAGGGAGTTTCACAGGGGAAAAAACGATGGCTTCAGGGTACAGGGGAGCCAGTGATGTGAACAGTCCACAGGAGCCCCCCCTGCTGCTGCCTCGAGGCTCTTCCCAGAGCCTTTGGTCTAACTGAACACCATGGAAACTGTTCCAGCTAGTGAATGGCTTCAAATTATTTTTACGGATTTATTAGTGTAGCTGACAATATAATCGCAGCTCACAATGACAGATTATCAACATTATTATTGTAAAGAAAGGAGGAGGGAGAAGCCGCTGATGTGCACTTGGCTTAAACGGCAGATGATGGGAAATAAGGGAGAAATAAAAGCAGAGTGAGTTTGCCTGAGCACATGCGTCTGAGGTGGAGGAAACTCAGTCAACCAGCAAGGAGAGGGGAGAAGTGACCTTGTACATGGGTCACATGCACCTCTATTCCCGTTTTAGAAAATGACAGGACACCCCAGCTTTCCCCATCCCATAATACACAAAGCAGCCTGGAGGTGAGAAGGAAGGGACCTTGAAAAATAACCCCCCAAAGAACACCCTGGCTCTTTCCCCCGACCTCTAAGGTGTTGGAAGCAAAGCAGGACCTTGGCTGTGCACTAGATTAACACTCCGTACAGAGGGGAAGTGGTTCCTGCCATGTGCCCAGCTCTCCAGCATGTCAGGGCAGCCATCAGCTGCCGACCTAGAGGATGTACAATCTTCAGATGTGACGGGAAACCAGCTTTAGGTAGAGCTGAGTTTAGCTTTGGTGCACAGTAAGTCTTAGAGAAAAGAAACGAACTGTAGGACTACTGAAAGTCACCGGGCTCCCTTCACAAGCTGATGGCCACTGGCTGCACTGTGGCCATCTCCAAGGAGTGGCCACTGACTGGTGTCCCACAGCTGACCATATCCATGATCCTATCCTCTGAGTGCTATCTAATGACCCTTTGGCATGGGAAAGAGGTGCCCAGCTATTCAAAACCAGGTTTCTTCAGTGATCTGTCCCCCTTACCAGTCAAGCTTCCCAGTAAAGTTGGGAATCTGCAGAGTCTGTGGCACTCACCCTTATGTGATCATCAGTCTCCACGGTTGCCTGCAGCTTCCCGTTCACACTGAAGGTGCAGAAGCAGCCGTTTTCATAGAAGATGACACAGTGACCCTCTCTTGATGCTTGGATGAGTTTTGGTTTCAGGCAGTTTTCAGGACCCTCTAAAGTCCTTAGCAAGTCTCCATTCATGGAATGTATGAGACATGGCCCTTCTGAGAAGAGGAACAAGAAGAAAAACGATGTAATGAAAACAGACATGGCGGGTGGTGTAGCTCTGTGGGAGTGGTAAGCATGAGGCCCTGGGTTCAATCCCCAGTATCGGTGAATGGAGGAAACTAGACAGATTAGCTGGGCTGCGGTACCATGGTACAGCTGTACACAGCCCTCAGAAAGTTGTCATTGTCAGCTACTTCGCAAAATCCTGTCTTTATGTTTGCCAGCTCTTGCTTTCCCCTGGGGTCGTGAGAAGCCAAGATGCACATGCTCACTCCCCCTCAGAGACAGGAAGTTTATAAATTCATAATGACACGAGTGGGGAGAAGCTAGAAGTCCAGAAGGAAGAGTTTCTGATGCTAGAGCAGCTTTATGGGAGGTTGGGAGGCAAATGCTGCTGCCACCAGGCACATGGGATCCCTTCCTCAGCACCCAGCCCAGACAGAGCAGACTGTGTTGAGTCAGCCGACCAGGGCAGCTTCCTTCCCACTGCTTACAGCTTCACTCCTGAATGGAGGCCCTGGTAACATCTTCCAAGCTGCAAATCCACACTGAGTTCCTTCAGCCACTATTAAATGGAGCGATCGTATATCCTCAAGTCCCTAAAGAAAGCAGTGACTTCTGCCACTCTCAACTCCCCAGGGGCACCCTGGACACACACACACCAGAGCCTTTTTGTTTCTGCAAAGTAAAGGAAATAAAAATGTGTGGTAGGTGTGGAGCGATGGAGAGGATAGGGGTCTGTGCCCTGCCTTACACTTGGCCACATGGCTACTGACAACAATGCCTTTGCAAGGGATGACTCTCTGCTTTTGTTGGGCACCAAAGAGTTAAACGTGTTTGGTGTTCTCCAACATATCAGTCATGTCTTTAGTTTTGCAGTTCCAGCATATATAAACTTTAGGTACAACTCCCTAAGTAACACTACAACAACACAGTTCAAATTCCAGTTATCACAGCAATTGTACAAAGCACACTTGTAGCTAGCTCTTCAGTACAGGAACCCTTATGTTAATAGCAGCTGAGCATTGCTGGAAGCCCCCACATCACAGTGAGCACGGTACATCTGTAACCAGTATGTATTGTTCAGCTCACACCCAGACAGCAAACATAGCGTCTGCGTTGTCTCCTTGTTTCAAGGTGATAACCATGTAGCATTTTATAAGAGTAGATAACCAGAAAAGGGTACTGGAATGAGAACTTCAATAGAGAGATGAGTATAAAATGGAGTTTTATGTAGAGAGCACAGAGTCAGATTCGGATGCTGCCAAGACATTAGATGTGCAGCCAGGAAATGAACAAAGGGAACTGTTGGCATACGCAGGAAAGCACTGTAACAAAATTGATGATGTCCAGAAGAAATGATATCTAAAAAGCCTTACATTAAGGGAAGCCCAGAGGGTATTTTGTGACTCATAAACAAAAGAGAAGTTAGAAGTTGGCACAACAGAAGGACTAGCAATTCCCCAAGGCACAGAAAAGATGCTTAGGCACTCAGGACTAGAAAGTGCACTGTTCACCTGCTCCTGAGAACTGGTTCACAAGAACATGATTATACACGGCTGAGTTTGTTTTTATTTTTCAGTTTGTTTTTGACAAGGACTTACTATGTAGTCCTGGCTGTCCTGGTACTCGCTGTATAGGCCAGGCTGCCCTTGAACTTACAGAGATTTCCTTTGCCTCTTCCTCCTGGGTGATTAAAGGTTGTGCCATGCCTGGATTTTTTTTTTTTGACAAAAAATTTTAGACCATAGAAGAATGATTAAAAGAAATAATTAAAAGAATAATTAAAAGAGATTTCTGTTTGCACAGCATTTTACTGTGCAAACAAGGATGGTCTATAATAGTAATTAATCTTAAGGCTTAGATACGATCTAAGAAGTCAATTACTTTTCCACTGCTTTAAATATTCGCTCTTCCTTGTTAGCTATGGTGGCTCAAATAATTGGTCTTCTGAGCTTAAAATACACAAGTGACAGAAGTTCTGCTCTCAGCATAGAGAGGTGGACACAGACAGACTGTCATGGCGGATGGAGAGGTGGACATGGAGAGACTGTCATGGCGGATGGAGAGGTGGACATGGACAGACTGTCATGGCGGATGGAGAGGTGGACATGGACAGACTGTCATGGCGGATAGAGAGGTGCCGGACTGCAGACAGCTCCTTTGCTGGAGGATCTCAGTTTGTTGCACATGCTCTAGGAAGGAGCACTCACTATATCTCTAAATACAAGACAGTGATAGCAGCAGAAGCATCCAGAAAACCAAATCCTTTCCATTCCAGTATCTGTCATTCTAGGCTTGCCTAGTCCTGAAATCTGGAAGTTAAGCAGGGTCAGGGATTGTTGAGGTGGCTTAGCAGGTACAGGGACTTGTTGCTGAATCTGATGCCCTGATTTCAATCCTGGGAACCCACATGATGGAAGAAAAGAATCAATTCTCACACCTCATCTGACCTCTCTACACATGCTATGGCCTAAATGCAGGCATACTCAATATAGGCAGGGTCAGGGTTTCCATTCAGCTTACTGGAGATCAGAGAAATAAACACACAAAGATGCTCCTGGCTGCTGTCTACAGAGTATCTTAACTCCTTTAGACTAGGGAGCTAAAACTTGGCTTTTGGCCCTGGTCAGAATGTTCTACCTCTATTCTGGTTGTATGTGGGCCCCTCTACCCCACCCCCAAGTGTAACTACTGATAACATGGAACGTGCCATTTAATTACATTTAATTTTAGTTAGCTTATATCTAAGTAGTTCTGTGTGGCTACCATTACAGACTGGAGCTTTAGAGAACAGAAGTCAACCTCATTTCTGCTCATAATACATCATAAGAGGATCCAACATTTGTATAAAACATAACTTTACCTTGAGATCCACTTAACACCAGCCCCAGCTCAGCGCAGACGGTCGCACAGGTAATCTCGTAGTCATGTCCCGTGAGAATGGCCCGAGGAGTGGTGGTCTCACCTTTAGCAAGGAAAAAAAATAGACAAATCAACCCCAGTGTATAAAGATTTAATAACTTGGTGTCGATTATTATCTCTGCTGAAGCCTGCAGAGTTTTCAATTTGACCACAATTTATTTTAGGACTAGATCCAAACTTTGCTACTGTTTGATTTTGAATTTTACATGTTTCTGAATTTCAAGAACCCTTATGTGATTATCTAGCAACAGCAGTTTGCAACTCAGAGACAAAGATGGCAAAATCTAATGAGCCTCTCAAGTAGACAGATGATTCCAAGTTTAGGATCTTGGTTAGAATGAACCCACAAAAACCATCACACAGCTCGATTAAGGCAACAACTCAGACATTTGTCCATCTGATCCTCAGCGCTCAGTGAATTCCTACACAGTCAGAATGGCGGGGCACTGCAGGGTTTACACTTTGACTACACATTGCATCTTTATGAATTTACCTACAATGCTCCCAAGCCCACAGAGTTGAAATAATTTGTTCCTAAGGATGATCTATGCCTAAGTCTATATAATTTAAGATTCTGTCCAAAAATTATTACAATAAAGCAACTAAAAATAAGAACTCAGCCTTAATTTACATTTCAAAGAAAGGTCTCCTGCTCTTCCTCAGTAGATGACAACTCCCCTAACAAGACAACTGAAGTGCAACTCGAATCTCCAAGCAGCCTTTCTCTAAAACACCTCATAGCTGAGTGTTTCCTGATGTGTAGCTCTCACAGAGTACCTCCCCACATTCCAGTCCACCAGTAGAGGTATGATGAACCCCTGTGTATTCTACTGATGGTGCTGGAGGGTTTGGAGGAAAGAGGGTGGGGGAAAGGGAATATAATAATAGAAGAAAGAACTCACCCTGCTCTGGGTCACAAAGTAAAAACTGGCCACAGCTCAGACAAGTGACAAAATCACAGGTTTCGGTTGTGACTTAATTTGTACCACAAGGACACACAAGATTCTGTATTTAGCCAGAAGTACCCTGGTTTAAGGCATAGTTGAGAACTGATACTGTATAACCCCAAAGGACAAATATGCCCAGAAAGTAGCTCACTCTGAGCAGCTTCATAAATAAATAAATAGCTTGCCACTGCAACCCAGAGACTGGTTGTCTTTAGAGCCATCGCCCACCCTGAGGAAATGCCCCTAACAGGTCAAGAAAATCTGTCAGAGCCCACTATACCTATAGAGGCCAGTGTTGCTGCTAAAACACAGATCTAGCTTTGAAAGCAGGTGTTCTCAAGATGTAGGTCATTGAGCTCTCACAATATTCTTGTAAAATACGTGCACATGCCTGGTTTTCTGGGTGGCAGAGGAAGGAAATAGGCTTCATTGAAGGCACAGAGGTACAAGACCCCCAAAAAGGCAAGAGAGAGGACTCTGCTCCCAAGAAAGGAGCTTCTTGTGCCTTCCCTGGAGGCAGTGGTAACTCTATCATGACATGTGACAGGTATCCCCTGCGTATTCCACGGTGTCACCATGGTGTCTCTTAAGGCTTTGGTGAGTATCAGTAATTCTGAGTGAGATTTTAGCCTATAAGAACTTATGTATTATCCTGGGTCTAGGGCCCATATCCCCAGAGAAGGAAAACAAGACCTCAGCTAATAGACTTATGGGCCAGGAACAAGTGGAACCAGGAGCCTGCTTTTATCTGATTTCAGATTGGAAACACATAGGAGGAACACACCTAACTTGTTAGAATGCCTTCTTGATATTTTCCAAATCAAGAGGAATATCTCAGACTATTTTTTTCTCCTTAAATTCATAAAAAAATTTTTTTTGGGGGGGGGACCTTCAAAGAAGGAAATGATACAAGCCCATCTAAGCTACTTAATTTTGTATTAAAAATCATGAGATTTAGAAATAAACATTCTATGTTTGAAAAAGTTAATATGTTAGCCATCATTCATGGTCCCTTCCATAACCCCCATTGTCATATTTTAAATTGCACAAAAATAGCATTATGTTATTTTTGAAATCACTGTCTAATTATATCTCTTGGTAATGATTTTTTTAAAAAAATAAACCATTAAAATCATTATGATTTAATGACTACATTTTCAGTGAAATTGTTCCTTTTTTGTTTCCATAAATTACAAATGATTTTAATGGTGGTGAAATTTGTGTTTTAAATAATCTTTCCTCAGTGGAAAGGGAAGGCTTGAAGGAAAATAAAATGAAAAATGAAAGCAATTTATATGTAAGCCAAAATAAACAAAGGACAGATGGATCATGGAGGGGACAGACAGATATCTTTAGGTAGTCAATGCTCTTTCTTGTTTTCTAGATTTAAGAATGTTTTCTCAGGAGCTTAGTGGAGGGAGGAAGGAGACTGATCTCAACTATTTTCTTTGTGAAATGTAAGAGATGAACTAGGATAATCTAGAACTATGAAGTCAGAAGGTAGGGAACCTCAGAAAGGAGGCTACGTTCTAAACCTCCTCCTTTGCAAACACAGTTCACAAGTGTGTTCTACTTACAAAATACCAGCTTCCACAAATGCCAAACATACCACTCACTTTCATCACAAAAATCAGCAGATACATGAACAAAATAACACCAGGATAGAAAAGGGCCTTCCCTCTCCTGGGTGCTGGACTTTGTTGGCAAAGGGTTTCCTACTCCAGGAAACAGGTTAGACAGTCCAGGAAATGCGAGGGGTGGCGGGAGGACTGAGGACACAAGCTCAAGTAACACAACAAATTAAAAGCGTAAGGGCAGAGTCATGGCCAGGGCTTCTCAGGGAGCTGGATCTACAGTAAGAATTAACAACAAAACAAAAATCCAACCATGCTCAACTTGCCTCATGTATAGGAAAAACCCAGTCTACAACACGTGAAGAAAAGGCCATTTCCAGCTCCCTTAACTGAAGCACAGACACAGCATTCTCACGCATTCACCTTATTAAAAACTATGTTCAAAATAAAAAGTCAGATTTTTATAAATCCCAATAAGCCAAGGATTTTAATATTAAAATTTCACTATTACTAATATAATTCTATGATATTGGATTTAAACCAAACAAATACAAACGGCTTGAGCTCAGCGGACATACTGGAAATCACTTGGCATGAGACTGAAGGCAGAGGGAATCATTAGAGACAGGACACTGGTTCTCTGTGGAGCTAGTGTGTCTTCCACTTCTCTTTAGCTACAAGGGATACATCATCTCCTGGGCTGTAGAGGAGCCGGGGGATATCATCCAACAGAGAAGAAAGGGAAGAGCCCACTGTATCTCCGTGCGGCTCTGGTTATAGCCTCCCTGGCAGCTCTGGAGCTGCCCCTCCTGGCCACTTGCCAGCTCAAATCAGGATGGTAGCGGCTATCAATACAAACAAGACGGTTCAGCACATGCATTACGTTTCAGATTCACCAGTCTCGCTGAAAGAGCAGAGAAAGTCTTCAGAAAACTACTAGGTTCATTCTTTTGATAAAAACCTTCAGTCGTTAGTGGATGCTGACAGTCCATATCTTTGCTCTCTCAGAGAACAGGATCTAGAATCTACCAAAGCCTAGACCATAAAGCATGGCAGATTCCCTTAAACCCTTTAAAGTCTTACTGCATGAAAACCATCATGGCTTTTAATAATGCTGGGAGAAAATTTTATCTTGGTAGTTTAAGAAGCCACACTTCAAACTTCTTAAAGAAAAATGAAAAGAGAAAAAGGACAGGCTTCCAGGACTGCCTTGAAAGCTGGAGCGCAAACTTCAAAGGCAGGGTCTTTGTGTGAGAGCAGTTTTATGACTACTGATGCAGATCCCACCAAAGCTGAAAGGGAGACTCAGTGCATCTTAGGGATGGCCTTAGAAGAAGATGAACAAGTCAAATGAGATTAAAGACAGCCCAAAGCCTGCCACAAATCCCAGGCACGCCAGCTCTACAGATGTGAGTGTGCTGGTAAAAAGTGTTTGCCTTGAAGAGCCCAACTTAAGCAACGAGGGGCTACAACCCTGTCTGTGTCCTCTGGGCCTCTGCTTCTTCATAGCAGTTACCACAACACCGCTGAGGAGAATGATATACTTTTCTATTAATAAATGTTTTTCTTTGTCCCCCTCATAACATTAAATATTTTTATTAAATGGCATCTGAACTTCTTAAAATTTTGTATCTGAAAGAGGAAAAGTAATTCCTGTACTATCATAAGAAAGAGGCCAGCCTGGTCTACAAGAGCTAGTTCCAGGACAGGAACCAAAAACCTACAGAGAAACCCTGTCTCGAAAAATAAATAAATAAATAAAATAAAGATAATTCCCAAGATTTATCTCCACTAACATAAAGGAGATGAATAATCCATGTAAAAGTGGGAGGAGTTCTCGCCATCATCTGCATCACTGCCTCAGTCTTAACAAGCGGAGCATTTCAGAGCGTGCTGCGCAGTCCTCAATGCAGCTTAGCATGCAGCAACAGGCACACAGCACGCTGCACTAACAGCATCTGCATGAAATGGAGCGGGCTCTGCGCTTCCCTGTCCTCAGTCTTAGAAATACAAAACTGCTTCTTCACCCATGCAGTGATGGCTCCTTGGTCGTAAGTCCTCATATCCTGCTGCTCACGCCCTCGCTCCCACACTCTTGACGTTCACTCAGCAATGTTTACTGATGCTGTGGGTATTATGTGACACACTGGAAAATGAGGACAGAAACACAGTATGGCCCTTTGTTTGAAAATGACTTGATCTACAACAGTCACTGGTGTCTGAGGTTGCAACTCAACAGTGCAGTGCCAACTAGTATAAGGCCCTGGGCTCAATTCCAACACTTCAAAACAAAAAAATCAGGAATTAAATGGTTATCAAGTCAAGTTTTATCTATTTTGTCATAACCCTATAAATTATAAGTGGTTTTAAAGGTTAAAAACACCATTGAAGCTCAAGCACTTATAAAAGGGCTTCATATGAAGAGTCAGCATTTAACATTAATCAATGAAGTCTTTAAGTAAACACCAGTAATACAATTTTCCACATTAGTAAAATCTTGTATACCTAAAGAAAACTAAAATGGAATATGAAACTAGATTTTGTTTAAAAAAACAAAGAAACAGAAGTCACTTGGGATCTAGGTATGGTCAAAAAATGAAGAAGAAAAAACACAGAAAAGCAAAAAAAAAAAAAAAGGCATAATGAGGTTTTAAGTCTAAGTATTTTAAACACCAAAAAGTTAACCACTATAGAAGATATACAGGTTACTTCCCAAAGATAGGTAACTGTATTTTACACATGCACTTTGTCTATTAATGGCTGTCGATTAATACAAAACATTCATGTGAAAACCAAATACTGAGCTTTCACATGTGGCTCACCACAACGGTAAATCAAGAAAGGAAATGGGTTTTCGCCGATAAATGTTTCCTTTTTCCCCTGATAAATGTTTCTTAACCCTTTCCATTAACTTCCTAATTTTTCAATGGAAATTCTAACACCTTTTAATTATGCAAAAACTAAATTATTTGAAATTTGTTCTAATCATTCCATCTTTATCACCCCCAGCCCACCCCGACACCGGGTAGCCGTCATGGTCTTTGGGTGTAGTTAAACATACAGACCACAGTCGACATTGCCACAGGTGCATTAAGGTGCCTGCCGTGTGTACCAGAAAACGTTGATGGCTTCTTTTGTAAATACCACTAGAATTACTAATGTAAGGCTAGACAAGGTTGGTATGAAAGTCAGTCTAAGCTCTAGGCTCGCATCATTTCCCTCCTCTGCCACATATCTGGGTTTGGTTGCTGTTTTACATGGACTCATCTTCCAAGCCTCTGCTGAACAGTGAGTCTATGTGGGAAATTCTGTGTGTAATATACTGTTCTAGGGAATGGGGCACAGTTAGTGCAGAATGCACACTCAGCAGGGACAGGCCCTGGGCTTAGAACTCAGCATGTAGTGTGCTCACACAAATGTGAAAGAAAAAGAAACCAAACCCCACAAGTTCTACCATGACACGCACTGCCATAAGAAATCAGTGCGACAAAACTGTCTTTTTATGTCTTTCGTAAATACCACGTGCTTCTGTGATAGGACTGTATCAAATTCCGTACTGCTGATAATCCAATTAAATCTAGTAAAAACTGTAGTACAGTTTAGTGACTAAAAGAGGCCTCTGGGGCGACAGCTCAGTGGCAAGGAACACACTTAGCATGTGTGAGTCCTAAGCTCCATCCCCAGCACCATAAAAAAAAAGATTGTAGCTACGAGTGTCTAAATTTGAATCCAGACTATAGTACCTGCCCACTAAATGTCTTCTCAGTTCTAGGTGAGAGACCTTCATAGTTTCTCCATGTGCTATCCATAAAGACAAGGGACAATAAAAGAGGCTATCATAAGAATAGTCTTAGCTCGGTGTGGTGGTTCACGCCTTTAATACCAGTACTCAGGAGGCAGAGGCGGGTGGATTTCTGTGAGTTTGAGGCCAGCCTGGTCTACAAAGAGAGTTCCAGGACAGCCAGGGCTGTTATACAGGGAAATTCTGTCTTAAAAACAAAAAACAAAACAAACAAACAAAAAAGAAGTGTTAATGTGCAGTGTGTCTGCAAGTCCTAAGCACCCATGAGCAATCCACCCATCTGTGTGTGTGCGTGCGCATGTGTGTGCATGTGCACGTGTGTGTGCATGTGTGTGTACATGTGTGTGTGCACGTGTGTGTGCATGTGTGTGTGCACGTGTGCGTGCGTGTGTGAGCGTGTGTGTGCACGTGTGCGTGCATGTGTGTGTGCATGTGTGTGCATGTGTGTGCACGTGTCTGCATGTGTGTGAGCATGTGTGTGCATGTGTGTGCATGTGTGTACGTGTGTGCATGTGTGTGCACGTGTCTGCATGTGTGTGAGCGTGTGTGTGCATGTGTGTACGTGTGTGTGCATGTGTGTGCATGTGTGTGAGCGTGTGTGCGCGCGTGTGCGCGCACGTGTGTGTGCATGTGCACGTGTATGAGCGTGTGTGTGTGCACGTGCACGCTGTTTCTCCGGTGTTGTTATCTGATCTTGGGCTGCATAAGTGCCAGCTACAGATGGTTCTCATTTTCCCTTCTTGAAAAGGAAAAATATGCCTTAGTTTCTCAAAATTATACTCTGATTTCACACATTTTGCCTTGTCTCCAATTTTAAAACTTTCCCCAACAATCACACACCTGTGAGGTAGAGAAAATGCAGTTAAATTTCCACAATCAGGCTTATTTTCCAATTATAAGTATTTCTAATTTTCTTTCATTATCAAATACGAAATGTTCATTATTAAATATACAGGTAAATTAGAACTCATGAGGATGATGAAAACTTGCTTCCAAGTCCCAGTAACTTGAAATGAATATTTCTGGCCTTGCCTGGCTATGATTCCAGTTTTTGTATGCACTCATATGCACAGGCTTTTGAGCATATGCATGTAATTTGACAATACTTACAAGACATGAAATACACAGTTCCATGATTTTTGCACTTAGTGGCACCGAGAACATATGTTTCGGTGTCCGTATCACACATCTGCAGTATCCTCGACAGAATTTGCACAGTTCTTCAGTTTGTTTACATACTACCCTTCACTTGAACTACCACACTGTTTTTCTCCTACTCTGAGACTTCATTTATGGATTCTCTACAGTGGGATTGTTCATCTGTAGCTCCTGCACCTAAATACAGGTGTCTAATAAAGTAGATATATAAAGTTTACCTGCACAGAAGGTACATACCTTCTCGGCACTGGGGAGGCAGAGGCAGATGGATCTCTGAGTTCTGAATTTGAGGCCAGCCTGGTCTACAGAGTGAGTTCTAGGACAGTCAAGGCTACACAGAGAAGTCCTGTCTCAGAGAACCAGAAAAACATAAAAACAAAGAAAAAAGAAAACTGATGAGGTGAAACAGTGTTCACATTTATTTATATCCAACACTGAGTTTTATGAATACAAATTAAATTTTTAATCTGTTTATTCTGATTATCCAAATCATTTAAAATTCTTATTATTGGTGCTAGCTTTTTTTGTTTATTTCTTAGGTTGGAGTTAACTGCACGCTTTCAGGGCTGACCGTCTGGCACCAGCAGTACACTACAATTGGAATTCCCCTCTCTGGGTACCACTCCTGTCCACAGCTGCACTCAGATGCTGTTCCCACCCAGCTTGTCATGTTCATTACATCATCCTCGTGTGGCTCACATCTGGGCGGTCATGTTGGCGAGCGTCTGACATTGTGAGGAGACAATCTCACAGCAAACGCCCTGATCTTCTGTTCTTACAGCCTTTCTGCCCCTCTTCTGCAATGAGCCCGGAGCCTTAGGCATGGTGTTCAGATTGGGCCAACAACTATAAATTTTGATTACTTGGGAGTTTTTTGTAATAGTCTTTGTTTTTCGAGACAGGGTTTTACTACGGTAGCCTTGGGTGGACTCAAACTCATAGAGACCCATCTGCCTCTTCCTGGGATTAAAGGTGTGTACCAATACCTAACCCTAAAATTCTTTTTAATGTTTCTTCCATATTTGTAAGGTTTCTTTGTTAAATACATGTAAGTTAGGTACTCTGCAAGTAACAGAGGGTTTTCACATCTTTAGCTATTAACAATACCTTGATCTGCCCTGGTGTAATAGTGGTGCAGGCTTTTAATCCCAGCACTTGGAAGGTCAAGGTGGTGGATCTCTGTGAGTGTGAGGCTAGTCTGGTCTACATAGTGATTTCCTGGACAGCCATAGCTACATAGTAAAGATTGTGTTCTGAAACAAACAAACAAACAAACAAAACCAAAAAACTTTGCCTAAAACATCCCAAAGAAATAAAATAATCTCAGTTATAGAAAACTACAGCCTATAAAGATGAACACCTGAATGCTCAACAGTCACAGAGTTCAGCTATAAAAAGAACTGAATTCCAGGGAATTATTTTTTCTTCATTTAAAGTACTCCAAGGGCCTGGAGAGATGGTTAAGGTTTAGGGATTTAGGGGATCTGTTGCTCTGGCAGAGAACCTCAGTTTGATTCTCAGCACCCACATGGTGGCTCACAACTCCAGTTTCAGGAAACCCAAAGCCCTCCTCTGGCTTCCATGGGCACATATACACATAAAATAAATAAATCTACAAAAACAAAATCTTCCAATCCTAAATCTGAAGTCCGACCAAGCCTACTAGAATGTAAGAAAACTAGATTATTTTTAAAAATCATGGATAATGATAAGCAATGATCTATCTAAGTAGGTGATGACAACTTAAAAACCCAACACTACACCCACAAGCTGGGTGTGGTCATCCACAACACCTGTAATCCCAACCCTTGGGAGGTGAGGCAGGAGGATTATGACAACCCAGTCCAGACTACTGGGGATCCTATATGAAAATAAATAAATCATCCAGATAAGAACAAACAGAAAAGCCCATGATATAATCAATTCTAAAATTTGTTAATTAGCACTTTTAATTAACTCTATAAAGTAGTGGTTCCAGCATGCGAAAATGAAGGTAACTAGAAAAAGTAGGGCAATTGTTGCTTTATAAAAGAAGTAATTAGAAAGACACAAATAATTTCATAGAATATGGCTCTTCATACAGCTTCAAGAATATCTACTTCATAATATAAGGTACACATACATGTAAGGTCGCACATAATCTTTCTAATAAAAAGCTGAAAGCGGGTAAAAAAAAATCAGTTTAATGTTGGCCCAGAGGTCTCAACTAAACGCGTACTTATTAAAGCTATAGTAATGCCACACTCATGGGGGATGGGGACTCGCTATACCTTATTCTATCGGCAGACAAATCTTACTTTAATATGTGAGAAAGGGGGCAGGGCACCAATTACAGTTTCTGGGTAATATTTGGCGTCTGTGTGTTCTAAGAGTCTAGATAATGACAGTCACTAAGTAGTATGTAGTCTCAAATTAATTTGTCATTGTTTGAAATTAAAATACCTGTTTTGAGCATAAAGTGTGTGCAACTTCATTTGGGATTGCCCCAGTGTCTACATATGAAGATACTCAGTTTCAGTTTGAGGGCATAAATCAGCTCCCCGTCCTCGTATTTAAGTGGCTACAGCCCATAGGACGAATGGTATAGTGATTTTTCTCTGTAACACAAGGCAAATAAATGTGATCTATTGGCACACTACCCCACCGCTCTGCATATGGTGCACATTAAGGTTGTATTCATTTGCCATGTGAATATAATTCCTTTTACCACATCTACTATTAGCTACAAGAAGTAAATACAGAGTTGTTTTGCTGGAATTTGAGGGTCTGCATTACATCACAGAGCACTAAACATCCTGGACCTTCTGGAGAGTTTCATAGACATTTTTAATGTCACCTGAACATGCTGCTTCAGACCCGTACTTTGAATTTTACAAGAAAATAAAGAAGAAGAAGGCAGAGCAGCAGGCCAGGAAGAAACTGGATGCAGGCTGAACAAGGCACACGGAAGAACTGGGGTCCTCGACAAAGACCCAGATCCACCTCATCCCTCACATGAAAGACCTCATGCCTCAAGCACTGCTTCCGTATACATAACCGAGTGAGTATCAGAAACCTACGATTAGGTATTATCTAAACAGTTTCTGCCAACCACAACTTACTGAAGACCTGAGAGTCTCTTGGACAAACTGTAGTGCTTTGTTTTATCATATAGGTACTGTGCTTTCCTTAAAATATTTATTACAAAGTCCCAATTTCAGGTTAGGGTGGAAGTAGAAGAAAAAATGATTTAAAAAAACTTACAAGGTCCAACACATCATACATATCCTGACATTTGAGATGCATGAATAATATATCACAGGCAATGAAGACAAAATACACTGGTGTTTCCAGGCCCGGCCTTCCCCATTAGAGAGCTGTACATCCCCGGTGCGCCCAGCAGATGGTGCTCTAGGCTACCTACTTACGGAGAGGACACTCCACTACAGCCGCCTATATTTTGCCAAGACAAAGAATAAGAATTTATCAGTAGCTTTAGTAAAACATATCAGGTTTTATGATAAAAGGACATAATTCCTAAATACATGCATAAAGACATACATATGCATAAGCACTTGTGAATGGAGGCCACCAGTAAATAACTCACACTGGACACGCTACAACACCACTTCTTTTACAGACTTGATGAGTAGTCTAATATCACTGGTATTTATAGTCATAGGGCAAGATCATTCTAAATTCATTAAAAAAATTTAGAATGCCTTAAAGTTGGAATTCATTTTTAATTATAGCAGGAATGTCTCATTAGGGTGATACTAGTAAAATTAACAACAGTAGGATTTACGATAATGACTTATGTGACTGATGAGAGTATAACAAAATGAAGTTTTAGAGAAAAAACAGGGCAGCTCTGGAATACAGTACTTTACAGAGCGGCTCTGTAGCCTGTGAGTGCTACCAGCCTTACGGTTAATAAAATTTTCTTTCTAATTAACGGTGCTGAAATACTCTTAACAGAATCTTGTTGTTTTATATATATAAACTACCCCCCCATAGACGCCATTCCTATAAAGGGAGAAGGCTGACATAGATTACCATGTCTGATTGCAAAGAGGGAAAAGAAATATGCCACCTTTCCATCAAATCAAAACCAGAATGCAAGAATGTTAAAGTACTTTACTGAAATAGTGCGCAGCAAATCTACACGACACCCTCACAGTCCGCAATCACCCGCTCCAAAAGCGAATAGACTGACTGTAAAACAAAAATCACTTTGAAATCTAAAAGTGTTGCCTAAGTAGTTAGTTTTTAAAATTCAAGTTTATGATTTATTAGTGTAATATAAAATAGTGAATAAATAATAACAGTGCCGTATGCTTTCAGCTTGTTTACGTAAGCACAATCATGTCAAGGTTGGAAGTGTTTAACTACCAATTTAGGGCACTGAGGGAACACATTTTCTCTGGAATTTGGAGGGCGATGCAGTCGGCATTGTTCTGAAAACCTTCCTTTGGAGGAATCTCAGCCTAGGACAGCAGCCGGGGTGAGGTAACAAAGTGCTGGGCTTTCCGCAGAAAACACCTTTCACTGAAATCGTCCTGGTTAATGTTACAGAAACCATCCGCAAGCAAGTGGAACGCTATTTTCAGCCTTCTCATCGCGAAAGCCGCATTCCACCGCAGATAACCATCACAAGACAATAGAGCCAAAGGTGAAAAACGGCCTGTCTGCGGAAAGCAAGCCTTTGGCTGCATAATCTAGACAGGTTTCATAAAACATGTGAGTCATTTTTAAAGCCCCAAATTATACTATTTATAGGTTTCATCCAAGTTGAGTTAGCCTGATTTTTATCCAACTAATACACATATTAACATTGTATAACATTAGGTTAAAATAGTTACGGAGCTATCAACTTTATATGCAACAACAACATCAGATTTGAAGAAAATGGCATTTGGCTCTTGCTTATGATACTTGCAAATAAAAGTCACTAAATATTCTTGTGATTTTAAAATTTCAATTAAACTTAAATAGCTGAGAGAACTGTAAAATGCAGGGGAAAACAATAGGTCGCCCCAGCACCACTTTTCTTCTTTTAAAGAAATAAAAAAATCTAGAATAAAGATTTGAAGTTAAGTAGTGCTGTGTATATACTGGCCTTCCGACAAGTGCATTAGTGTGTGGCCGCTCTCCTGGGGTGTTCCTGCGGCTCTGAGAGACACAAAGCAGGGAGGCGGGCAGGCGGGCGGGCAGGCGGGGGCGGTGGACACCGGAGCCCGAAGGCTCAGAGGTGCCGGACTCGGGCTGGTCACAGCCTCCGCTGAACCAGAGGCTCAGCAGACTGAATCAGCTCGTGGGAGGGTTTAAAACAGTTACATAGTAAAAATATCTGGGTTTGCCTGCTATTTGTTTTTTAAAAGCTTAGATTGGCTTTTTCGTTTTTTCTATTCTAATGTACATAAATTCTCATAGTAAGTAAAAGTACCTGTATGTCAGGATTCACTACTCAAAGCTAAAGCAGAACTGGATTGGGGCATCAGACATTATAAAGGGCGAGACAGGATGAAGTAATACATTTAGTAAAAATACATAACAGTTTTCTGAAATTTGTATTAGATGTGCCCGTGTTCTTCTGTTCCTCCCCCTCGTCATTACCTGTTTTCCTAGGTGTCCACGTTCACCGTATTACAGACAGTAAGAGAACGGGCACACTGCACAGAAGCGATAATGTTTTTATACGTACCAAGACGGTGCTGGTGTGGGGCTGACTGCCTCTGATAACAGTCACCACTGTTGCTTTTACAGATGAGAGAGAAGGGCCACAGCAGAGCTGGGAACGCAGATTTCTCCTCTACAAGGAGTCCCAGTATTCCCTCACTCCTCCTCAATTCTCTATTTAAATGTCATACATATAAAAACCATCTCTGGGCCATTTATAAGGGACTTAAGTAACATACATTTAAACATACGTACATATCAGTTAATGTGTAAAGAGATATAAAATACTTACTCTGAAAATTGACGCTTTCTAATTTTAAAACATAATTAAATCTCTGAAATGCTACAGCAGTTTCATGCAGGAATAGCCAGCATGGTTTTAATATTTCTCAGAATACACATGGCTGAGAACTCCACATAACACAGAGAAGGCAACCAACTCGAATGAAAAACAAAGACTCAAATATTTGTCTTTGAGGGTATAAATTGCTATACATGCAGAACATTTTAAGGCAAGGATCTAAATTCTTTGAGACAAATAACTCTAAGTGGTAGATTTATATAGTATCTATGTCAAATCTAGTTTTGCCCGAGATATTTATTTACTCTTCTATTTAAAGAAACAGGAAAAGAAACTGAAAGTAGTTATTCAATCTAGGAGGCCAGAAAGGAAGAGGCATTAGAATGCCACCACCCACAAGGAAGGATCAGATAGTGGATATCTTATAGAGAATGAAAAACAAAATCCCTGCATTTTTACCTTCTTTAAGTTGACTGTGTAAATAAGAGACATGTACAAAGTATACTTTCCCACAGTGCAAACGCAGTGGCTTGCTCTGACGTCTAAGGCTGGATTACCTACAGTATCAGAACTTTAAAATTATTTTCCTATTCTATTCACATAGAAGATTATCTTTGATTAAAGTCATAAATATGTCCACTAGATATCAACTGAATATAATGCTTGTTTATGATCTAATCCAAAGTCTCTAACGTACATAAAAATAAAAAATATTTTTGAAAAAAAAACTCTGGATTTTACTAAATAAATATCAGCATTCTACTAAAAATTTTTGAACAAAGTGTTCACTTTCATACAAGTATTAACTGTTTTTGCACAACCTGAGAAGTCAACCGAAAACATGACAGGGTGAAATACACTTATACCCAGACACAACGCCCCACAGTATTTAGGTGACAGCACAAATCCTTCCTTAGCCAAATACACTGCAACCAGCCTTAAATTAAGAAATGTCTACCTTATGAAACAGAAATCTACAGCTATTCTTACAGGAACTCGTCTCTGTTGTCATAATCATTTTAATTAAATTCTCATTTTTCAGGTGGTCCCTTTAATTGTTTTTCCTACTTCTTAATGTGTTTTTTAAAGCCCTCTCTTGACTGCAGTTGTGTGCGACTGGTTTTAATGGTGGCTGTTTCCTTTTTTGCCTTCTGTGAATTACAATTTTAAATGGTTACACATTTTTGTGTTGTTGTTTTACTGCCTCCAGTGCAGTTTCTGAAAGATGTTTAATGCTGTTGTGAACATTTTCATTTCCCATCTGAAAAGTCAAGAGCCAATTTAAATATTACATATTGGCCTTTTATGACCTGTTTTATTTTTTAATATGTAAATAAAAGCATAATTTTATAAAGTTATAGATTCCAAACATAACTTTTATTTTGTTCTTTTAAAGCATGAGTTTAATAAACAAGATAATACGTCATTTTTCTTTTATGTTACATGTTATTGTTCATGAGAACACCTCTAGTTTACTTTGTGCATAAGAATGACCATAATGTAAAAATGAAGGTTTCATATGAGGACCTGAATTATCAGTGACTATGGGATGTTTTAGTAATCATGCCGTCTAGGTCAACCTTAAATTACAGCTTAGAAATTGAACATACTTGATAATTCAGTGTTGTTCTCACCGTAATGAAAGAGCGCTTCCCCCTCGAAGTGTTATTAGTCTACATTATTTCTAAAAGTTCACTTTAAAAAATAGTACTTACTGCCTGGGTTATCTCCAATTCCATTGCTTTTTCCATTCCAGTACCACAGAAGAAGGGTTGCGTCACGTGACCCTGAGAGAATGTAGCAATTTCCCCCTATATATGACTCAGAGCGAGCCAGGCAAGTGACGACATCCCAATGGCCAAACACCACTTGGATCAATTTTCCTAAAATATAAAGCAAATTTTCTTTAGCTGCAATTAAAAGACAAAGCAAGCTTCCAGCAAATACATAACCTGCAGAACACCGATGCCAGGATAATTCAGTCTGGGAAGGTTCTGACCTGGTAAGGTTTTGTTTTTAAATACTATCCATAATACTTTCAAAAAATCAAGTGAATAGCAGTAACATTTTTGAAAAGCATATGATAAAACTATTTCAACAAATAATATTTGAGTATGAGGATACCATATCCTTATAAACAGCTACTATAAATTACACAGGAATAATATTTACTGGTTAAAGCAGGCCCAGGAGAGTCCTTACCCTGGAACCATTTAACACTTTCTTGAGTTACTCTGTGACTCAAAACCAAAGCCTGCTGCCTGCCTTCCTGTGAAAGTACTGCAGAACTCAGCTCCTAACAGCCTCCGCTAATGAAGCTCTTCTGTTTTTAGGTCACGGTGAAGAGAGTTCCTTCTTTTTCAAACCAAGGCTATACATGGACTAACTTTTCATGAAAGAACAGTTTATCATGATTGCAATTCAAACCCCGGTGTTCCTTATTTTAATTTTCTGAAGGATGAAAATTCTTTTAAGGGTGATGATAAAACCAAGATTACAGTAGTTTAATGGGAAGGACTGAGGACAGTGGAGAGGAACTTAGTCAACGTCTATGCAGAAGAGTGGCCCACAAACCTGTGTCAGACATAAAAACCAAGACTAAGAGAAAAATGTATAGCTCAATAAGAAAAAACAAACAAAACAACAACCCCAAGTGCTTGCTGTGGAGAGTCACTGCTTAACTGACACTGTGGTACCACATCCACAGCCCCTCTAAGCCACCCTAGTTCATTGCGACCATTTCCTGGAAAAGCCTATAGTCTACAGATGAGTGCTACACAATGCTCTCAACTGAGTGTCGGCAGGGCAAAAGAACTCACACGTTAAAGAAATGAAAGTTTTCTACTTGGAACACACAGAACAACATTCAGAGGCCTAAGCTCTCAATTAAGAGCTGGCATCTAAAAGTACATAACCTCTCTTTTATTTTTCTTTCTTCTTCCTTTCCTTTCGTCCTTCCTCCCTCCCCTTCCCTTCCTCCCTACCTTTCTTTTTCTGTTTTGGTTTTTCAAGACAGGATTTCTCTGTGTAGGCCTGAAACTTAACAAAGCTGGCCTCAAACTCAGAGATCCACTTGCCTCTGCCAGAGAGCTGAGATTAAAGGTGTGCACCACCGCCACCTGGCTACTTTTCAAGATAGTAAGTGTAAATAAGAAAGTATTCACTTAAAATTTTAAATCATTGATTACAGTAAACTTAAAACTTTTTATAAATGTTTAAAATTTAGAGATAAAATAGTGAAACACTTATCTACATAAGGTAAAAGTCAAATGCAACTTTTCCACTCATGAGCAACAGGCTTGCAGAAGCAAATGCTACCAACCTTAAAACCAGACTTATTTAATTTTATTTAGTTAACACTTTTTATTTTTCACATCTTTTTAAATATTTTCTTTTATAAAAATTTATTTTATTTAATTAAAATTCAGACTTATTTCAATTACAAATTACAGTTAATAAAGGACATTAAGGCAGATCAAAAAAATCCCTTAAGGCCAGTATTTGAATTGTTAAATGTGCCACAAGTTTTTGAAATGTCTTCAGCCTTCTAAATTGACGCTAGACATTTCTCTTACAAAGTCAGACTGTATCAGTAAGGCATCTGCTAGGAAGAATTCAAAATTTTAAAACTAAATAGGAAATGTATATCAATTTTTATTTCATTTTTAAGTGAAGATGTTTAGTAGTAAACAGGCTAGGTGCCTGCACTCCCATAGAGTTCACAATGTGTCTTCACCGCTGAAGGAAGCTGGTAAGTCATACTGGCGTTATGTCTTGGTCACAGTCTGACCAGGGACGTCCGCTTTGGCCTCTCCCTAAGTGCGAGAGCTCGGGAACTGCGGAAGTGAAGTGAACATGTTACTCAAGCTAAGGTCTGTTCTGAAGTCCAGCAACTGTCGAGTTGTGTGAGCACTACCAACTAGGTAAGTGAGGTACAAGGTACCCAAAAGACCTAGGAGTCCTGGTGCAATGGTCCCGGAACCTCACAGAGAACTATTTGCTGGGCAGCTTACTTCATTTCCAGCTAGTTCAGGGGCCAGGTGGGAAGCCGTCATTACCGACACAGAATGTTCCATGTTGTTCCTCCTTAAGCCACTACCCTGTTCCTCTTGTGTGTGAGGAAAACAGATACCCACTTGCTGTGCTTTCTTTTCCTTCTAAAATTACCTAGTTTTAATTTACCTAGCGTCTACTAGGTGCTGAGCATTAGGTTTTCTTAAATGTACACAGTGGTAAGGATACACTGTTCACACCCTCAGGGCCTTTGTTGTCTAATGCTGTAGACAAACACTGAAATAAAGTGAACAGATACACAGTGATGCGTTCTACAAAAAAGAACAATCTAAAATCAGTGAATGGAAGGAAAATCCAAATGGGAGGAAGATATAAACGTTATACCAAAGGAGTTTCCTGTCTAATCCTGCTTAGCTTTATTCTCTAGAAACTGCAGGCTCAACTCCAACAAACATTCTCTCTACAGGTTTGCTTGCCCTGCTCTGGCAGCCCAGCTCGGCAATCTCCACTGCTGTTGTGATATGGAGGCTTGCTCCTTCTAAATAAATCACAGTATAAATACCTGCTGCTCTTTTGGTAAATTATTTTCTGATAATCTCATAAGTGCTCTTCAGCCTTTATTTTTTGTTTCCTTTAATACCAGGCTACCTCTCCACACATTAATATCAAAAATTACCACAAACACTAGAATATCCCTTTTTTGACAGAACAAATTTTCTACTTAATGCTTTATTTGACAGCTGTGCTACAAATAAAACAATCCCAGCACAGAACTCCGCACCACTGCATCTAAATGTGGCCAGAAAATAATTCTGACTGCCGGGGGAGGTTTTATTGTTGCCTCTGCTGCTCTGGTTGTGCCATGAAAACATGATTTATGTTTCAAGAATTTCCTGTTACAACCCAAATACCCCTCCCCAATCTAATAAGAGGAAGATTTTTTTTTTGGCTTGTGTGCTAAAATATAATTGAATTCAACACTTGTGATGGCTTTGCCTTTATATATTAACTGATCATACAATTTTCCCTTGCTTCTTCACCAAACTTAAGGAAAAAATTAGTTGATAATACCTATTGTCATAAAAACACAAATTCCCATTTTTCTCATTGAAATTACTTTTAAATAAAACTAGCAGCTGAGTATGCATAGAAGACATACAAAAGGAATATCACTTGAGGGTTCTTTTTTCTGCACTTTTATAGAAAATATAAATTTTTAAATGTCAGTTAACTTGATATGAAGTTTAAAATAATGCTATTTCTTATGACTATTTTACATACACAGAGTCACATATTTTTTATACAGGGTATTACAAGGTTTCTGTTGGGGGGAAGTGAAATGATATCAACTATGTTAAGTCTAACGGAACATGGCCTGCCCACAAGGAACTTAGGGCTACAGATTATGGTGGTTTTCAAAATAACCACGGACAGTGACACCTGTGTGAGTCAATGTAGAAAAAGAAAAAAAAAGAGAGAGAGAATGCTACATATAAAGTCGGAAGTGCCAGGCCAAGCCCCATTCTGTTACTGTTAGCTACTGAAATTTCAATATACCACTTAACTCTCTAAATCTCTGTCCATATTGTCTAAAAATGGAATAAGGACATGTATCCACTCCACAAGAGTTTTATGAAGCTTAAACAATAATATGTATGCCTAAGAACTCTGTAATTTCTAAAAAAAGAATGGATATAGGAATTATGTAAATTATTAGTACAGTATGAAAGTTAAGCTCTACTTAATATATATTGGTATTTAATACATATAATACAACAAAAATAATAGAGAATGTCAATGAATTCAAAAGTTTTATAATACCAAAATTCATGACTCTACCCATATTCTGACAAAGGTCAACCCTGGAGATGTGAGTAGGCAGTGGTTGCCAGGACTTCAGAGTGTGGGAAAAAGGGACATCCAGCGGGTGACATGAGGGGATTGGGGGTCATGGAGCTGTTCTGCACAGAGTCTGTGAGATGGTGATGTAATTCTGTGCACTGTCAAAACTTAAACACTATAAGTCAAAAAGCATGGAATAACTTACTGTGTGAAATTAAAAATAACCTTTCAAAGTGTGAGAACAATAAGCAGTCTAAAAGACTACTAAGAAAAACTTATGAGGGACGTATCATGTGTAACCCAGAGTCTGTGAGGACAGAGGGTGCATCAAATAATACTGAGGTTATTCTTTTATGCTATAATAATGAAAAGTAGAAATCTAAAATAGCCCATCAAAACAGAAGATTCAGTAAAATAAAGAAATAGTTTTAGAAAACATCAATTCACTCTGCAGTTCTACATAAAGTTTGTGGAATTTTAATTTCAAAATAATCCACCTCACAAAATGAAATATCTAAAAGAAAATACCCTCAGCTGCTCAGAAAGGCTTGGGTGATCATGTTTGCTTTCATGAACTTACATCAAAATAAAGTGGACTGTAAGAAAATGAGAATCAATTTCCTGAAGTAGAAAATAAACAGAAATTTTTCACCGAATAATTTTAAGGCTCATTCTCTAAATATTTTAGCAGAAGAGAGTAATTCCCCCATTCTCTCAGCTGTGCTACAGTAGTCTAAAAGTCACACATTTAAACTCCGTCAAGAACCATCTACTGTTCAGTCACCTGCTTATTAAGAGGAGCAAGAACCCATGCATTTCATAAGAAAGAGGACTTGCTAAAAGAAACTTAATTAAAAATTTCAATTAAGTAGAATTCCCACTACCAGAGCATTAATCAAGATACATGCATTTCCTTCTCCACTGACATATCTTCTTCCAGGGACTGGGCATCTGACAGTGGAAGACACTGTACTCAAAACAAACTCAGTCAACAACAGTTCATGTCACGATGTGGGAACCCCCTCTGTATGCTATGAATGTTTCATTACCACTGGTTAATAAAGAGGCTGCTTTGGCCTATGACAGGGCAGAATAGAGCCAGGCTGGAAGAGTTACAGAGAACAGGTGGGGTCAGAGAGATGCCATGTAGCTGCCGAAGGAGACAGGTGCCAGAACCTTACCCAGTAAGCCACAGTCTTGTGACAATATACAGATAATAGAAATGGGTTAATTTAAGATATAAGAGTTAGTTAATAAGAAGCCTGGGCTAATAGCCAAACAGTGTTGTAATTAATACAGTTTCTGTGTGATTTTTCAGGCCTGGGTGGCTGGAAACAAACAAGCAGTCACCAGCTAAAATGTTACAGTCCTATTGATTAATGAAGTAATATGGAATTAACATCTAACTCTAAGCTGGGTGGTGGTGGCACACATCTTTAATCCCAGCACTCAGGAAGCAGAGGCAGGAGGACCTCTGAGTTCTAGGTAGATCTCTAGTTCTAGGAGAATCAGGACTACACAAAGAAATCCTATCTCAAAAAAAAATCTTTAACTTTATTCAACTATATATTACCTATATATTTATTTTTTCTTCTCACAGTTTCTAAAATGTTTTAAGGACATGCTGTTAAATTTATCAATAGTTTAAATTTCTGCCATGCAAACATTCCTTGGATTATATCTGCTGTTGGTTTGTCCCTCAGGGATCTGAACTTCAAAAGCATCTGTCACACGCTTAGTCAGTAGTCGCTACTCTTCATGGGGGCAGAGGTTTCAGCAAGATTCTTTGCAGAATTGGGAAAGACAAGGATTATTCTCAAAGGATAGACTTCATGATTCTTCCTAATATGGAACAGAAAACCTTTTAAATAATTGAAATGTAAAAATACTTCGGTGTTTGTACACTTGTCTAAAATTGTATGTACATGTGCGTATAGTGTTTACATCCATAGCTTTGTTTGTACATGTTTGTACATTTGTCTAAAATTGTATGTACATGTGTGTACAGTGTTTACATCCATAGCTTTGCCTACAGAATGGAATTATTATTTTGTAAACATGTGCTTGGGAGACAAAACTGTTGAAAAACTTCCTCTTACAACATAGTGAAGCTAGCTCAACAACAAATGTTGTAGCCCACTATTTCCTGAAAGGGAAGATACATCCTCTTTATTTTTGGGAGTAAGATGAGAAAGCATTCTTGACGCTAAGTCATGATCTTTGGATTACGGATGAAGAAAATAAAAGTTACCTGTATCTGTGGAGTAGACTCGGAAACTCTTATCCCAGAAGCCGCAGACAAGAATGTAGCGGTTGTCAGAGGTAATGACGAAGCATTGGGAATGAACTTGGATGCTCTGGTCCAGAAGGTCAGTTATCTGCCTCCTGTGTGTCCCTGTGCCGCAGGCTGTGAGAACAGGGAAGAAGAAGAAAAAACTACTAAACTTACATGGATAAAGACATCCTACAGTCCCGTCACCTTGGGAGTTGGGGGTGAGAAAAGGAGAGACGAGATCCAGAGTACGTGACCAATGTGACTGCTGGAGGAATGGAGCCATTACAGTCAATATCTCAGTAAAAAAATGTTTGCTTAGAGGGAAAAAAAGTAGAATACACCCATTTTTAAAAACATTGTACAACTGTCAAAACATGCTTTCTAGTTCTTGGCCAGGACAAGTAGGTTACAGCCTCTAGATCTCACCACGGTTCGGGTTGTTTCTGACAATCTCATTATGTCTATTGCCACGAGATGGATTCATGTTGTGACAATCTATTACCTTTAACATTTTGTCATAAGGGAGAGAATTAGGATTTAAATGTCATATATTTGAAATATTGCAGCATCTTGTACTACTTTGGCTTTTACGGGTCTTTAATTTGACTAGAAGGGAACTTCCGTCCTCTCTGCTTACAGCTGCACACGTGTAAAAAAGGCAAGAATGAGGGGGTTCATTTAAGATCCTTGTGGGTGAAAAAGTCACAGCACACTGCCATGTTTCAATCTTTACTCAGTGATGAGATGAGAGTGACAACCCGGCCAGCTGCCCCCAAGAGCTCCAAGGCTCAGGTTAGGCAGGTTGTGACACCAAGCACTGGGGAAAAGGAACACAGGTTTGCCGTTGTCAGAAGAGCAATGTCACTCTGATGTTTTTTTTGGGGGGGGGGCGGGGAGATATTATTAAGCCAACAAGACAGAACCGTTGTTTTTAGTGACTTTCCATCACAGATAGAGGTTTTCATACCATGAAAGTTTGATTGCTCCAGAAACCAGAACGGAGTGGTTAAGTCTAACTTCTGTTTCTAGTTATTAAGTTCTTTATGCCAGTTTTCAGTTTGAGGGAAGAAACTATATATTAATGAAAAACTCAAAAATACTGGCTTTATAGTCATTGTGTATGATATCTAAATAATGTGGGGGGTTTAACAGAAGGCCTGCCAAATCAAATAAACAAGCAGACAAAGCATTTAAAATATTCTCAGGGCTATGCTGAAAACCAATGATGCCCGAACTATCCTCGACATAAACAGAACACACCCCACATGCAGGTATACATATAAAATCCTGCTAATGTCTGCTGACACAACTTATATTAAAATCAACAGGTAACAGAATGAGCTTTGGAAGGTTAATGGGGTAAGAAACTGCACCAATAGTAAAATGGGAAGAGTTCCAGTAGGGGGATCAGTTTTACTTCTCACACAAAAGGAAGTTGTGGCAGATGAGGAAAGGTTTTACAATGAATCACACACAGAATAGCCCACTGCAGTAAAACTGTGAGATACATATAGTCCATGAAACCTAGAAAAACAATGATTACTGCCACACTTCACTATACACAGAACCTTTAAAAACATCTTTTTGCCAGTATTTCTATGACTTTTGCTCATCTACTATTAATTCTCACTAATTTGGGGGAGGGCAGGCATGCACATAATTCTGAATTGAGGGATCACAGCGCCAGTGACTAACGCTGATATTTCTCCAGCACTCAGATGAACTAGTGTTTGTTTGTTGTGGCTTTTGTGTTTGGAGAAAGGGTCTCACTCTGTTTAGGTCTGCCTCTATTTCTGAGTGCTGGGACTATAGGTGTGTACCACTAAACCCAGCAGCTTAACTATTTTCTAAATGAATTCTTCTTGAAGTTTAACACCAAAAAGCTTTTTGTCATCTGTCCATCACCGATCCATCTGTTAGTTCATTTGGACATCCTTTGTTTGTCTCGCCCAGGCACTTTATGAGAGCATTTATATTATCCCACTGTTTTGTCTGTAAATTTACTTTGTGATTCAATCCCACAATATGTATTTGTAGGATATACATATATTGTATATTTGATTAGATAAGCAGCATCCAAACTTGGACATGACTACTTTGGGAGTATAAGACTTCCCACGGGATACGGCACAGATGGTTTTATGTGAATCAATTTCTAGTTTCTCAACTTTCATATATTCTCTTGTCTGAAACTGATTTGCCTGGGAATTCTCCTGTGGGTTTTCTTTCTTATTTCTTCTTTTGCTTTAGATGAAACCATGTTATACTCCTATCCATAATCTTTGTATGGTTCTTTACCCCTGGGGATTAAAATCTCTTGGGAGCCAAGGAACAGGAACAATGAAAAATATTGATTATACTAAAAAGTGAATGCCTCGGTGTTATCAATTTGTAGGTCAGATGGCTTCAAGATACTGGAATGAGGATCTAGTCACACTGCTAATCAACATTAAAAGTAATCTTCAACAGCAAGGTTAAAAGGAAAGATACCTAATATTAGACCATAATGATGATTCTTAATAGATCATTACGTGAATTTTGTTATATATTACAAAAAGTACAAAAATCTATATGGCATAGAGCAAAACATTTCCCTTTCTCCTCTACTTTCTTATGTAACATTCCTCAGCTACAAAATCAAAGCAATAGGGACAGCTCTGTTGAACAAATCTACCTAGCCAACTTAGAGTTAAATAATGTTTATCAACACATGCACTATTAGAAGGGGAAACACCCCATTTAGTTAAATGAAGACTTATTTCTAAAAAGTGCTTGCTTTTATATTTCTTTAGTATTAAAGTTCATTATAGGACTGGGTTATACTTTGGTGGTACAACACGTGTTCAGCACTGCTGAGGCCCAGAGCTGGATCTCCAGTGCCACACTGAAAAGCCCACATACTTAGCTACAAGTATAAACTGTAAGGCGGTGAGAAGTGGTGGCACACACCTGTGAACGCAGCGCTCAGGAGGCTGCAGTGGGAAGACCTAGAGTTCAAGGCTGTTTTGCGCTATAATGAATTCCAGGTTAGGGTATAGAATGAGACTTTAGTTGTTGTTTTCTGAGACAGAATTTCTCTGTGTAGCCCTGACTGTCCTGGAACCCGCTCTGTAGACCAGGCTAACCACGAAATCAGAGATCTGCCTGCCTCTGTCTCTCAAGTGCTGGGATTAAAGGTGTGCAACACCACCGCCTGGCTAGAATGAGATTTTAACACATACACACACACACACTCCCCAAAACAAAACTGTTGGGACTAATGAGTCCTGGCCTTCAGCTGCTCTTCCCTCCTAGAGCCTTCTAATTGAAGTTACTAGAAGCTGTGCCTAGCTTACAGGATCAGAATATGGGATTTTCACCTGTTGGCCATTGACTGGAGTGTATTTAAGCCTCCATGGTGCTAATAAAGGGGGCCTTTTGGTATCAGTGTTTAAAGGTCTGCGTGTGGTCTGTCTTCTGCGTCTGTATTCTCAACCTCCAGCCCCTTGCCCAAAGCTCACGAACTGGGGTCTAGCGCATAGAGCCCAGACGGGGGCACGGTGCGCGGCACAAAACAAAAGAAAGGCTGTAAAGGCTACTCAGTGTAATTAAAGATTTTAATTTTTACTTTTGGGGTATTATGTTTTTATTTATTTCCAAATATTTTTTTAAATGAAGCATAAAACAAATCTGAACCTTGAATGCACAGAACAATCTAAGTTTATAGACATATGTTTTAACTTTCCATACATATGTTCATGGCTGAAAAGTATAATAGCATAACCAGTTAAGAGTTAAGATAAAATTATGTGAAGAAAACAGGAAATAAATCAAAAGTAAAAAAATAATTTGGTGAAATTTCCAACTGTTGAAGGTTTTCATATGTATTTTTAAAAGTAAAAGATGTTGAATACCAGTTCATTTTGATATTGGGATTCCATTGGATATATCACAAATGTTTTCTACTATGTCAGAAATTTTAACTACTTGGAATTATGCTAAAAACTTTTGTGTATAAATTTTAAGATTAGTGAGGAGGATGGGATTACGCTTGGTTGACAGAGTCCTTGCCTAGCACGTCCGAAGTCCTGGGACTGACACTTAATGGTGGCACACACACCTGAAATCCCAGCACTCGGAAGTTCAAGGTCATCCTGAGTCACTACTGACCTTGAGGTCAGCCTGGGCTACCACAGTTACTGTGGTGAATGGAGGGGCTGTTTGATGGCCAGCAATCTGGAAGCTCCTGTGGTAAACCATGACCCACAGGCTGAATGAGTCATACCTGTAGGTCATTAAATATGAAGCATTATTCGAAAGCAGGAACACCCATCTATTGTCCGTCCATGGTGGCTTTGGTACTGAGATCAAAGAGTTAAATAACTGTCTGAAACCTTAAGACCCACAAAGCCTGAAATATTTAATATTTGGCCTTTTACCAAGAAACATTGCCCATATTGACTGAATTCATTTAATTATATTACAGAATATTCATTGCCATGTTTTAAAGCGGTGAGCCTATAATTCAGAAAGAGTGTTTTACATGTCTTAGCAAATGGGCTTTATTTTCCTGATTTTAAAACTACAGAGTGAGCATTTTTCTTTGCTACTTTTAAGAAGTACCAAGCAGTATCTTTCCAAAGCAAAATGAAATTAAGGGTTTAGAATGAAATTCAGAATAGTATTTACAGGGGAAATGACTAATGAATTGTTTTTGAATTTCAAGTTTTGTTCATCCTGTAGTAGAAAATCATCTACTGAATGATAACCATTTAGTGTTCTATTGTGGTGAAGACTTAAAAAAAAACAGGGTAACATGCAAATAGGGAACATAGATTTTTAAATAATAAATCTGCTAATTCATTTGCAAAATTAATATGTAAAATGGTAACATTCTAACAAATTTATTTGTTCAGGGTAAATTTGCCAAAATTAAAGGCCAAATATCGATGCTGGTTGCTTACCCCCATGGTAAGGCAATTATGGTTTGCTTTTTTTTTTTTTTAATTCTAAAAGTTATCAAGCTTAACCTTTTTGGTGACACCACATTTGAAATCCCGACGCATAAGAATGACAAATGCTAGCTAGAGATCTCAGCTAAATGACTCCAAACCATACCAGCAATTAAAAATTCTACGTCATCTGCTGCAGATGCTCTCCTTTCCCTGCGACTCTTTCTTGTCTCCTCCCTATTTTTTTTCTTTCTCCCTCAACAAATTTAACGTCCAATGGCAATTTATTGGCTGTAGGACTCTAGGAAAATGAATACAAATATCTTAACACTCCCATTGGCTGGGCGATATATTTCAAATTTGAAACCGCTCTGCAATTGCACACTAACCCCCCTGACTGAACAGAGGACCCGGGAAGAAAGGATTCATCTCCTTTAATGATGAGACCCTGGCATTACAGTTTTATTTTTTATAACACAGTGCTGCTAAGAATCCCACTGTTATTATGAAAATTTCCCTGGCAAAGAAGCCCCATCACATCACGCTTGCACCAATTCATCATAACGCGCCTCGCTCCTGCTCATCAACAAGTCTGAGTGATGAAAAGATCCAATATTATCCTGACAGTACTTCATGCGCATTCTCAATCACACATTATTACAGCATCCATATTAATTTTCAGTGACACGCGTCCTAGGCCTGTTCAAATTAGGCAAACCAACGAGGGGGAGTTGATGAAATACCAGCATAGCCACAGCTCATTGCATTCCAATTTGCATGCAAATGGTTTATCAGGAAAATTCCATTCCCAGCAACCAGCAAGTGAAAAACAACTGTAATCTACACTTCAGGGCCACCATACAGAGCTTAATGAATCGCAAAGAGGGAGAGAAGTGACAGACCTATGAGAGGATCGATTTCCACTGGCAGCTGGTATGGCTGGTCTTGTACAGCACCTTGGTGAGCTAGAATTCACAAAAGAAAAAAAAGCATTATTTTTCATACACTTAACTACAAAAAAGCACACGTCAACCTTACACAGAATCGTTTCCAACCTCCAAACCTCTCGCGCAGTTTTGTAAAATTTAAAGAATAAAAGTCCAGGTGTTTTTACGGCTCACTTATTAAACATTTATCTTAGACTAGTGCTGCTCTGAACATGTGCCACTGCGGTGGCTCCAGTCCTAGGCCATAAGCTATAGCAGATGCTTGACTGGCAGCCTCCGATGCTGCAGCAAAACAGAATTAAGTGGTAAAGCGTGCTGAAAACAAAATGTGACAACCATCTGCTGACTGCAGCAAACACTGGTTTCATTCCTTCTTAAAAAGGCAGTTTTGAATGCTGCAGCACAAAGGATCCACAAAAAAATGTCAGTTTATGATGGAGAAAGAGGAAGGTCTAAGTCAGGGAACGTTTAGTGTTTCATCCATCACCAAAAATCAATCAATTGAAAGTTTGAATAAAAATAAAGGTATCCGCAGATAAATGTCGTAGTTAAATGCATTTGACTGAAATATTTTCTTAAAGATTGGAGTGAGGGTTTTTACAAAGTTTTATTAATATTTAATATTTCCATGGTTTTGACTTAAAAATACCCTGCAAAGCAAATGAGTTAAAAAAAAATCAATCCAGACTAAGAATAGTTTGTTCCATCCTCAGAATGGTTTTGTAGATGCAGGCAAATTATGCTGCAGTTGAATAGAGGTTTTGTAAGCTATTTCTCTGCAAGAGTGGAAAGACTTTCGGTCCAGAGGGAATGCAGTGCACTGGCTCGCTCTGCAACTCGGTCTTAGTGTACAGCAGGTGACCTTTCCAGATGCATAGTTCTCATCACTAAATTTTAGGTCCCTTTCTGAATTCTTTCCTCAGACCACTGCTCTTTACCCTGGTCGGTATCTGCCTTTAGATGCACAAGTATCAACAGCCTTGCTTGGATGAGCCCCAGATTTTACTCAGTATTATCGGATACCAGGGGGTTTTCTGACTGTCGTTGGTGGTTGAAAATAAACAACAATGCATTTTATGAGCTCATCAGATTACTTTAAAACTTATTAGGGTATATTTTCTCTAGTTATTAAATACCACCTTTTCAAGGATGCTTGGCAAACTTTAACATCGATAAAACCTGAGCGAGACCAATACTGGCAGTAAAAGCTATAGGCAAATGTGTGTAAGAAACGGAAGGAGCTGAAACCACACAGTAGAGCCAGTGACTTCCAGCCACACCAGTGCCATTCACAATGGGTCTCTGCTCTGAGACCTGAGGCCGTAAGAAGCATAAGCCAACTGCTGAAGAAAGGAGCCTCAGGAGCTCAGCCACCTCCAATTCTACTTCTGCCACCTCGGGCAAGTCGTGTAGCCTCTGTTCCTGCTCAACCTCTGCTCTCCAGTGGTTGAGGGACTGAGTTAGTATACCCCACAGGATGGTCAGAGGCTCTTCAAAGTCCTTTTAATGGGAGGAGAAAATAAGATTTGTGTCCTGTTTTGTTTTGAATACTTGGGGTTGAGCCCAGGCCTTTGAATATGCTACACTATTTGGCTAATACCCAACAGAAAGTATTTGTTTTGTAAATCATGACACAAATATTATTAAAAAAAACCAACAAAGTCAGCCCAATGAATAGCTATGGAAACCGTAGGTTCTCAAAGAAAACAGAATCTAAAATTAATAAAAACTGATTGAATATGAATTGACATTCACCAAGAAGAACTGCTAGTGATTTCTGTTTTAAATCAAGTCATACTGGCTGGTAAAGGAATTACGAGGTAGATGAAAAATGAGGGTCTCCTCTATAGATCTGAAACGAGGCAGAGGTATAATGGAATTATGCTTAGAATTTTTTAGATGTAAACATAGTTCAGATCTGGATATCATATTCTAGAAGGGCAAATTTCTTTGGTAATGTCCATGTCATCATTCTCTATATTGTTTGTGGCAAGCTGTGTGTCACACTCCGAAGGAGGCATTATGTAAAGTGTGGGAACAAATACTACTAATGAAATGGGTGTGGGGCCATAACAGCTGGCTGGAGACAATGACAGGCAAAAACTGCAGAACCATGCTGACTCCAGGCTCTAACCTTAGAATGCTGTGCTGATGCTAGGAACATCAGGATACACATGAATGGGACTCTATTGGTAGAAACCAACATTAAGTTACCTTGCATATTTATAGAAAAAGTGGACTTGGGAAGGAAACTCCCACTTGCCAAGTATTAAAGAAAGCAAGTAAGTTAGAGAAGTAGCTGATTCAAAAGGGAAATAGTTCTCAAGACTTAAGGTGCTTTTCAACAGTTGAAAAGTCTGTCTCTCCAGCACATACATTGAAACATTTGGAAAGCTCCTGGTAACTATACACAGAGTGGAGAAATGAACAACTACATTTCTTAAAATGTTCACTCCCAAATATAAACATGTCTCCTGGAGAAACAAGAACAAAAAGATAAAATCATAGAAGCATTAAGGAACTGTCTCAATCTTTGTTTTTACTTTTTTAGAGAAATCTGTTCTCTAATCAAATACTAGCATTTCTACACACACTGTATCATTTCCATTGGCCATGAAAGTGGCTACGTTTAACCAATTTTCATGCCAATTCCAGATTCTTTTTGAAAGATTCCTTATTGAGTTTAGCCAATATGGCAGGTTTTCATTTGAATGTCTTTTGCATCACTCCAAAATCTCTTACATTTAATTTGGATAATTCTCTCATTCAATAATTTATACCTTTGCAACCACTTCAGTTCAGGTGCTTTATAAAAACTTTACAGATTTAATTATAAGCAGAAAACCAAGTCATTTCTACCTGTATCATTAGCCAATTCTGAGGAAAAGTCAATTATCTTTAGGACTTTAATAAGTTTTCCAAACGTCTTAACAATATTTTTAAAATTATAGTGAGCTGGAGAGATGGCTCAGTAGTTAAGGCACTGTCTGCTCTTTAGAGGACGCAGGTTCTGTTCCCAGTATCCACATGGCAGCTCACAACTATCTGTAATTCCAGTCTCAGGGGATCTGTCACCATCTTTTGGCCTTCACGGACACTGCATACACCATGGTATATAGCAGCAGAGATCCTGAGACAGAAGTTGGTACCTCTTTGATAGGTTTGACAGTGCTTTTGTTTGGAAGAATTTAGACTTTGGTACTTTGGGTTAGGAAGGCAGTGGAGTGCTTTAAGCACTGCTTAATGGGCCACAGTAGTAGGAGCGTGGGAAACAGTGGTGTTAAGAGTTACTTGAATTGGAGTCTGGGAGGCTGTCTCAAGAGGGTTCAGAGGGGAAGAATATTAATATGTGGCCTAGAGATTGTTCTTGTGGTATTTTGGTGAAGAATGTGGCTGGTTTTTGCCCTTGTTCAAAAAGTTTGCTGGAGGCTAAAGTGAAGAGTTATGGATTAATTCTGTTGGCAGAGAAAAATCTCAAAACAGCCTAGTATAGACTCTAGTTGTGTGGCTATTGGTGTTAAGTCTGACAAAGACTTATAATGAAAAGGAGCAAGCTGAGCAAATATAAATATAAAATATACAGATTAAGAAAAGGGGCACTAGGAAGTGGACTGGAGCTAAATCCTGTGTTCATGGAGATAAAGGGATTAAGAAGTGGAATAAAGGGAGTGGTGACCTCGGGGCAGGATCCCACCCAGCTAAATTTCCAACCTGTGAAAAGTTTAGAGTCCAGTGCAGTGGTACACTCTTTTAATCCCAGCACTCAGAAGGCAGAGGCTGGCAGATCTCTTGAGTTTTAGGCTAGCCTGATCTACAAAGCAAGTTCCAGAACATTAGACAGGAAAGAAAACCATGGAAACAGAAAGCAGGTAAAACTAGAATTGACCAAGGGGCCCACATTCCAGCCCCAGAAAATAGCAGAACTTGGCAGCTTCAGCCACATGATTCTGGCTTGAGTCAAAGATGTAAGAAAGGCATTATGGAACCTTCTTCTGTGCTGAGGCCAGACAGACATGTGTCAGGGGGCCTAGAGGGGAATTTTTAAATTGGAATGAATGGATTTTTGCATTATGATATGTCTATAAGTCTTTGAGAGCCAGGGAGTGGAATTTGGTGGTTTGAAAGAAAATGGTGCCCAAAAGGAGTAGCATTTTTAGGAGGAGTAGCTTTTTTTGGGTAGGTGTGGCCTTGTTGGAGGAAATGTGTCATTATGGAGTGGGTTTTGAGGTTTTCTATGGTCAAGCTACTTTCAGTGAGGCAGACCACTTCCTGTTGCCTGCATGTCAAGATGTAATCGGCACTGTGTGGGTCTGCATGCCACTATGCTTTCTGCCATGAAGATAACGGACTGAACCTCTGAGATGTAAGCCACCCCAATTAAATGTTTTTCCTTTGTAAGAGTTGCTGTGGTCATAGTGTCTCTCACAGCAATAGAGACCCTGGCTAAGACAGATGGTTTGGGATTCTAGTGGTTCTTTCAGTTGAATATGGCTATTTAGCACGCAGTGGAAGAAGGCAGTACTAATGGGCAGGCAGTACTTATTAGTACTCTGTCATTATATGTTCCACAACAGATCCTACCATGCCATGCATAAAAGGATAAGTTTGGGGTAGAGATTTAACCAGTGGAACAGAATTTGCTGTAAAAGATCTTAGGTTCAATCATCAGAGCTGCAAGAGAGTTAAAAACAAAAAACAAAAAAATCAGAACGTTTAGCAGATTCTAGACAAAAGAAAGTTTTTTGTCAGATGTAATCCAAATTAATAATTTGGGAAGTGGTACCTGATAATTATATGCCAATTGTAGACATAATACACAGGACCATTATACTAAAATATTTTGCTAGAAAAAATAATATTAGAAATAGTATCTTTGACAAGTATTAAATATCAGGTGCTAAAAATAGCTCACGTTTTTACATTTACACTATATGCCTTAGGTGGGATCTCTTTAAGCCTTTAATATTCACCATTTCGACTGACATTAATGTTTAAAAGTTCAGGTATTTCTTACTCACCAGGAAGGTTGTGCCACTTGTTCACAGCAAAGAGTCTGTTAGCAGTGACCGTGATGACAGCAGGAGTTGTCAAACCTGGCTGGGTGTTGGCTGCCACGTGGGTGACAGGGGAGTTAGAAGGGAACTTTAGGACCATGATGACATCTTGCTGGGCTTGGTCTGTGAACATCAATGGACTCTGCAGGAGGAGATACTGTTGAGTGGACAGACAAAACCCAAGTAAACAAAAGACAAAGAGAGAGAGGATACGGGAGAAGAAGAGGAAGAGCGTGTTAAAACAGGCTGCAAGTCAAAGTGTAATGTTCAGAAAGTTTGTACACTGTGCTTATGACTGACTCGCTTTGCCTATGGCACATGACATTAGAACTTTTTCCCCCAGCACTGGGGACTGAACCTTGGGCCTCCAACATGTTAAGCAAATGCTTTACCACTGAGCTACACCCCCAGCTCATGTTGGTATTTTTGGTGACTAAAGTAGGGTGTGTTAATGAAACATGTTAACAGTCTACAAATCTGGGCTGGAGAGATGGTTCAGCAGCTAAGATCACTGATTGCTCTTCTAGAGGACTAGGGTTCAATTCCCAGCACCCTCATAGCAGCTCACAACTGTCTATACTCCAGCTGCAGGGGCTTTGACACCCTCACATATATATGCAAGCAAAACACCAGTGCACATTAAATAGATATTTTTTTAAAGAAAAAAGTGTACAAATTTTATTGGCTCCCTTTCTTTGTCTACTGCCATGCAATGCTAAAAGGTGGTGTGATTTAGATTCAAAGTATTGGGGTGTACTAATCCATCCCAGTTGCCGTCATGTGTCACCCAGTGATCTTTTCATTTTAAACACAAATAAAAAGAATGAGAATAGGCAAATGTCATGAAAGCAAGTTAAGATAATTTCCAAAGATAATCAAAAGTAAGCCTTGAGTAGCATGAGTATTTTGACAACTGAGGCATGATTAAAACAAATATACTTTTTTAATAGCGGGAAGCATGCATTTATTACTATGGTGGAGAATTTATGAATGTAATATATAAACTTAATTATAAAGTTGTTTCAAAGCAATGTAAATGTGCTGGCAATATATTTGTATAGCACATCAAGCCATAAATAGGGATAAAGAGAAATGCTTATGTTTCTTTTCCCTCTCAGTTACAAACAACAACAACAACAACAACAGAAAAACCTCAAAGCTCAAGACATTTTTTACCTGTCCCTAGAAAAGTCAGAAATTAATCGAAAATACTATGCAAAATACTCTTCTAATAACCAGCAAGAAAATAAATCTTGAAGACTACTGAGGGTTTGTATCATTTCTATAGCCCATATGTCATAACCTAAGACACGGAAACACTACCCTAATTCACTGGTTTGTTTGTCCGTTTCTTTGGCTATCACACGGTAACTTTCCGCAGTGCTCCCTGACCATGTCTGTTTTCTAATAGCTGATTAGTATCGTTCAGGACTGAAACACTTAGATGAAATGCTTCTGGCTGCTTTCCTACCCTCATATTTCAGAACACCAGGTATATGTAAATGTGGAGGCACATATATTTAACACATTTATTCAGAACTGCTAATAAAAAATTAAATACATTTGCATTTTTATTATCAGCCCTTTTAAAAAAGTTATTAAGAGTACTTAGAAAAACATATTGCACTAAGATTTCCTATTTGCACTCTTTGCATAAAGGTGTAAATAAAGGCAACTAATAAGCTACCCAGACACCCTTCTGAGCAAGTGGCTAAAAGCCAATCAATATTATGAGTTAATCCTCCCTGGATGCTCATTCAATTAAAGGTGTCAGTAATGCCTCAACTGATGTGGCCTCAATTAAATCCAACTATCTGATGGTGTGAAAACACAGGGGGATACAGCAACAGCGGCAGAACCAGACAAATAGGCAGCTTCGTGCGCCTGCTAATTACTACACCTGGTGTATATCATGGCTCCTGCACTTATCGCAGCACGAGCTGGCTTTAATTTCTGCTATTTCATACGTGTGTATGGTGGGAGACAGTGGGATGGAAACTCATCTGAATGTTAGTAAAAACAATCAATAAATGTGGGCCCTTAATTCCAAAATAAACCCCTGATATCAGAAATTTTTCATACAAAGACCCATTTATATGATTTTCATTAAATTAGATCTAGAGGATGAGGAAAAAAGAGCAATGACAATGTTCTGTAAGCAAGTTTTTTAAAAACCCAGTGGAAAGGAAATGAACACCATTTCTGTATCCCAAGTCTTATTTTTCAACTACATTGTTTAAAAATATTTACTAAAGTGAATTTATAAACTCAGAGAAAATCAGAGTACAACAGATTCATAAAGTCTCCCTGAAAGGAAGTTCCTACATTTTTTTCTGAGATTAGCAGCTCATACTGTAAATATTATTAGGCTTAAATTGATGTTTCTAGCCTTAAAAAGCATGTGGGGAAAACCAACAACCCAATGTGTAGGAACAACATTGTGCTTACACAGTGACTCTTAGGGCCAACTCTTGGTTACGTGGCAAGGACAAAATACTTTACATAGCAAGCAACAGACACAACTTCTACAGCTATCCCCTGCTGCTTATACCCAAGTGACCCTCCAGTCAGCATCTCTATCACATCCTAGGAAGGAGAGCACACTCTGCCCCGAGGATGCAGCTTAGCAAGCCACCCCAGGGAACTCTGGGAAGAAGAGCATGTTCTGCCCTCCTGGGCTGGGCTGTGCCAGTGGCAACAGCTATAGATAAACTAAGAACTGGTAAAACTTGGAGGAGAGAAATAATCTCTTGTTAACCCTAGGAGCTTCTGCCAGCCACGTTGAGAAAGAGTAAGAACAGCTAGCCAAGTCAAATCAGTCCCCCCAGACTAATGGCATGCTTTCTGAAAACTGTGGGGTTTTTTTTTCTCTTTTTTTTTATATTAAATTTATTTATTTATTAAGGATTTCTGCCTCCTCCCCGCCACCGCCTCCCATTTCCCTCCCCCTCCCCCGATCAAGTTCCCCTCCCTCATCAGCTCGAAGAGCAATCAGGGTTCCCTGACCTGTGGGAAGTCCAAGGACCGCCCACCTCCATCCAGGTTTAGTAAGATGAGCATTCAAACTGCCTAGGCTCCCCCAAAGCCAGTACGTGCAGTAGGATCAAAAACCCATTGCCATTGTTCTTGAGTTCTCAGTAGTCCTCATTGTCCGCTATGTTCAGCAAGTCCGGTTTTATCCCATATTAGAGTATTACTCAGCAGTAAAAAACAAGGACTTCTTGAATTTTGCATACAAATGGATGGAAATAGAAAACACTATCCTGAGTGAGGTAAGCCAGACCCAAAGAGAGGAACATGGGATGTACTCACTCATACTTGGTTTCTAGCCATAAATAAAGGACATTGAGCTTATAATTCGCGATCCTAGAGAAGCTAAATAAGAAGGTGAATCCAAAGACAAACATATAGGCATCCACCTGGATATTAACCTTCATCAGGCGATGAAAGGAGACAGAGACCCACATTGGAGCACCGGACAGAAATCTCAAGGTCCAAATCAGGAGCAGAAGGAGAGGGAGCACGAGTAAGGAACTCAGGACCGCGAGGGGTGCACCCACACACTGAGACAATGGGGATGTTCTATCGGGAACTCACCAAGGCCAGCTGGCCTGGGTCTGAAAAAGCATGGGATAAAACTGTAGGTTTTTTTTTAATGTGCCTTCTTTGCTACCCACTTATGTATCAGATTAAAAATAGAATTTGTATAGGTCTGAAAAGGAGTTCAGCTATTAAGTTCAAAGAATAAAGATAATAAGGGCCTTCTACCCTACAGATCTGCCTCCAGGAGGTAATAATCTTTTGCCACATAGAAGAAATGGTGCAACAGGCTCAGAAAACATGGCTGTGCAGTGACTCTGGAGCAAGTCAATGGAGCAGTGGAGGGTTTCTATGAACCATCACCCAGCAGCCTGAGACCCATCCTCAAGTTATTACCAAGACTAATTCATACGTCCCAATGTAAATCATTCTTTCTATGTTTACAACATTATCTGTCATTGTTCTTGCTAAACATGCATTCTTTGTGTTTCTTTCTGCACACCAGAGTCATTTGATGCTCATTTAAATCTGATTTCACTGGTTTAAAAACACTTCAGAAATGATGATACAAATAATTTTTTAAATGTTTGTAGTATATTATGTATAAGTCATGTTACCATATAGAAAAGGGAAAACCCCTGGAGGAAAAAGAAGAGCACTAAGAGGAAAGAAAGAAAAGGACATGGGGGGAAAAAAGGAAGGAGAGAAAAGAAAAGATCAGAGGGCAGTCAGCAGGGCATCACCTCTTTCTCAGGCCCTCCTGGCTGCCCATCTCTCCTTCCTACCATCTGTCATCTCTATGACACAGCATGGAATTTGGATTTGTCATAAGTTGATCATAAGATTAGTGCATATAGATTTTATAGTCTCTATTCTAAATCTAGGACATCAAGGAACAGTTTTATGAGGGATAATGCGAGAAAAATATCTACAGTCATCATGTGTATCAATTTGTTGACTGTAACCCCCCGCCCCCGGGCCCACCACTGAAGACATGACGGAAGACATGCTTCAGAAGCTAAAGGCGATTAGCCATATTATTTTGCTGCCTAAGTCCTGATTCTAGCCTAGATTTTGACTTGTTTTGACCAAGAAGCCTCATCAACTGCTGATCTACCATGGGAGTGACCCATTCTATCTTCAGATGGAAGAGATGAAAGCTCACCTAGAGAGAGGAGCCACCCACTTCAGGCCCCGTGGTGACATAGTGAACTAGAGCAGAGTGTTCAACAACGTCTCCATCACAAGCAATAATGAACTGTTTTAAGCTATCCAGGCCAAACTACCATTCATTCCCTCCACATCAGAATAATTTTAAAATTCTGGAACTAGAAAATACAGTAGGTGTTAATAATAAGCACAATAGCTGGGTGGTGGTGGCTCACGCCTTTCATCCCAGCACTTGGGAGGCAGAGACAGGCAGATCTCTGCGAGCTTGAGGCCAGCACAGAGGGAGTTTCAGAACAGGCTCCAAAGCTACAGAGAAACCCTGTCTCAAAAAACCAAAACCAAAGAAACAACAAATAAACAACAACAACAACAACAAAACCCACAATAGCAAAACAAATCAAGAAACAGGATCAAACTAGAAAAAAGTTGAAATTTTATACGTGGAGCTCTTTATTCTACAATGAAGAGACTGTGGTCCTACAGAAGAAACCATGAGCTGATAAACATGAGCACTAGAGACTGTTTACTTTCTCGAGACGCCAGGGGAGAATATGATTGTGCTGGTGACACTATGTAGGTGAGAGCCTGGTGAGGAGAGCAGGGGTGAGCTGAAGAGGCCAGAGAAGAGTGGAAACAGCACTCACCGCTTGCATGGCCGAGCCTCGGGGAGGGTGAGGCTCTATGAGCAGTTGAGATGGTGTCTGTCCAAAACTTCGGATTTGAGCTTCAACGGCCTGAAAGGGGCACAGAAAAGTCTGAGGGTTAGGAGGGTTACGAGCAGAAGGACAATAGCCACCCCAAATGTTACTCTATACTTGCTTCTAGTTTCATGTCGAAAAATCAACCCGTTGTTCCCGCAGGGGACCTAGGCACCTGGCCGGGGCACTGAGGGCGAGGTCACCCTGCAGTGGGAGTTTCTACAACACTAAAATCTTTCTCCTCATGCTCAGTGACGTGAGGCAGAGAAAAGCTATCACAATAACAAAGTATCTCTCCTGCTTTTCATTTTCTACTCCTATCACGTGGAACGATGAGCAGCTGCTCTTTTACAGGTAGCTAGAAACTGCTGCTGCTTTGATTATAGTCTCCATTCCATCCTGGCATGGGGAGAGCAGGGTGAAAACAGCAAACCTAATACAGTTCCTCTGAAAATGGCTTGACACTGCAGTACCTTTGCCACAGCAAGATCATTATTGTTGACAGCCTCTTTGAACCTCGGGGGCTAAATAACAGGGTAAAAGCCATATGCTGTGTCCCAACATGAGATAGTGTAGCCAGGAACAGTTAAGCAGAACAGCATGTGTATGTGCCCTTTTGGGAAGGTGTGATGTGTGTGTGTGCATATGTGCACGTGTGTGTGTGTGTGTGTGTGTTTTGCAAAACATACACTATTAGTTCTTATTTGTCCACTTGGCATAGCTGACCACTTCCCAAGCCCCTCAACATAGGAGAAGATTCCTGCCCACAGTTATCTAGTGACTTTGTTTACTTGTTTAAGTCTGTCTCCTCCCATGAATAAACAATGACCATGAAAGAAGGCCCTGTGTACTTGCCCTGGATCTCTAACCTGAATGTTTGACTAGGACTTGTGATGAGACAGGAAGCCAGAATAAACAGGACCCTTGAATACCAGCAAAGTTGTCCAATCTAACTCCAAGACTAAAAGATAGAGAAAATCCCTCAAATCCAGAAGAAAATATATGTTCACCTTGTAGATGTTGTAACTGTAATCCTTAAGAGAGTACGTTTTCAATTTCTCTATGCTCTAAAGAATCTTTGTGCCGTAAAACACTTGACAGATCATAAACAAGGAAATACAACCATTGTCCAATATTAATTTCAAACTTTAATATGCTGTGGAGAACGCTAATGGCCTTTGCAAGGACCTTGTAGAAACAATGAAAGCATTTATTTATTTATGCACTCAGTAATCAGGAAATGCAAAAATACATAGTTTCATTAGGTCTGTCTCCCCTTCCCCTGTCTTACTTCCTTCCAACAAGGTGCACACAGCTGACCTTCGGCATAGGTCTTCCCTTTGAGAATGAATTCTTGGAGCTGGGCGGTGGTGGCACATGCCTTTAATTCCAGAGGAAGGCCAATCTCTGTGAGTTTGAGGCCAGCCTGATCTACAAGAGCTAGTTCCAGGACTGGCTCCAAAGCTACAGAGAAACCCTGTCTTGAAAAACAACAACAACAACAACAACAAAAAATGTATTCTTGGACTGGAGAAATGGTTCACCAGTTGAGAACACTGGTTGCTCTTCCCAAGGACCTGTGTTCCATTCCCAGGACCCATATAGCAGCTCAAGACTGTCGCAATTCAAGTTCCAGGGGATCTGACATCCTCACACAGACATACATGTCATGTCGGCAAATACAAATATATGTAAAATAAAAAATAAATAAAAGAATCTATTCCTCATAGGAAGAAGGGTAAATGTAGTTGGAAAGCTGAATAATCTGTCTAGTGTGTGAAGGCAAGCTGTAAAACCTACAGAGGATGAAAAACTAAGTGGGTAAGCAAAGCCAGCATGGGCAATGATCAAACTTTGCACTCACAGCATCCACAAACTATGTGATCTAATGCTGTGTTCTTATTTATAAACTAACAGGTTAAGCAATGTTTCTATAAACATCAATGCAAAGTGTTTTTGCATAAATTAGATCCTCAATGCGGAGTCAACCAACATTCCCTGAGAGCAGCTAACAACTACTTATTTGGAATTCAATTTCCCCAGGAACTTAAGTAACTTCAAATTTTATCATAACATTATTGTGTTCATTTTATAGGTAAGGAGAAGGAAACCCTGGATATCTTGCCTATGGTCCAGTCAAGATTTACACCTAAGCAGCTTTCCCTTCTGGGCCAACCAGTCCATCCTTTACTGCTCCAGCCACTGTGCGGTGTTAGGGAGGAGGCCGAGAACAAGAAAACCACAGGCTTGCAGATGAAAGGTAAGTATAAAATTTATAAATTACCTTTATTAAGTCATCACCATCATTTCAATGAACAAAGTATGTTTAGTTACAGTAATAGGACAGCATAATGAGGCAAGGGCTGGTTTCTGTGTGTCCAACCTTTTAACATTTTGACAGGACCTGATCACCTACAAAGTTCACACTAAAAAACCTCACTGTCAAATAATCAAAGAAAGAAAAAAAAAACCCGTGTGTGTCCCTGTGTGTGTCTGTGTGTGTACATGTGTGTGTCTGTGTGTCTGTGTGTGTGTACATGTGTGTGTCTGTGTGTGTACATGTGTGTGTCTCTGTGTGTGTATGTGTGTGTCTGTATGTGTATGTGTATGTCTGTATGTGTATGTGTGTGTCACAGGGCATATTGTTTCAGTGCTCTGACTTTGGGCGAAAGGCCCATAATTGGTGGTTCGCATTCAAGAAAATTGAAATATAGCTTGGATTTTGAAGTGTAGTTTTGGGCTAAGTGACAAAAGACAGAGTCATCTCTTCAGAGGTTTAGAAAGCCGTCTGAAAGCTGAGGTGAGCACCTTAATCCTGCAGTTCTGTGACAGAAAGGAATGAGCGTGAAAATTACAACTTAAAAATCAATAGGTTGTAGAGACGGGTGACTTTGAGCAATGAAGTAAAAAGACAAAATTATTTTATTCCCTTTTTGTTTGAGCTCACAGTTTCAGATAATAGGAAAGCAATAAACAGAAGTAGGGCTTCTGTTGCATAGAACCAGTCTGACAGGAGAAAGATAGTAACTTTATGTTAAAATTATGAAATCTGCAGTCCAATATGCAAAAAAAAAAAAAAAAAAGCCCGCAATTGACTCTGAGATGAGAGATGGAGGTGCTGATTCGGGTGTCATTCATCCCAAAGAGAAACTGAAGTCACCTGCTTTGGTTTTGCTGTCTTGCAGGCAACAGGAAATAAACTGAGAGTCACACTGAGGAAAGCTTGAGCAAAAGAGACCTTAAAGCCCACCCCCACAGTGACACACTTCCTCCAACAAGGCCACACCTCCTACTGGTGCCAATCCCTTTGGGAGCCATTTTCTTCCACACCACCACATCATGTGTTCTACCCCTCAACTATATCCCCAGACTCCATCTCCTCTACTTCACAACAGGATCAAGGGAAAGACAGTATGTGTTGTATTGAGACAGAAGCATGGAATTTGTCTGTAGTAAAGATGTATGTGGTATTGGGTCATGGTGATTTAGCATGTGGTCTGTGGTCACAGCATTATTAGCCATTGTCATAGCTGCTTTTGCTGCCCCTGTGATAAAGGGCCTGAAACTGTGATCGAGCCACCCAATTAAATGTTTTCCTTATAAGAGTTGCCGTGGTCACGGTGTCTCTTCACAGCAATAGAAACCTTAACTAAGACAGAAGGCGGTACCAGGGACTGGGGTATTGCTTTGATAGACCTGACCATGTGTTTATTTAGAGGAATTTGGACTTTGGTACTTTGGGTTAGGAAGGGTTAGGAAAGCAGTGGGATGCTTTAAGCCTTGCTTAATGGGACATACTATAGGTGTATGGAAGACGTGGTGCTGAGGGTGATTTGATCAACTGTGGGAGGCTACGTCGTCAAGAGGTTTGGTTTTAGAGGAGAAGAATTTTAGTACGCCATAGTTCCTGGCATGTAAAAACATTCTCTCTCTCAGAGGTCAGCTGGAGCTATAGGCAGTTTTGAGTACTGAACCCTAGAAAAACATATGCTCTTAAACACTGAGCCATCTCCCAGCCCTGAGGATTATTCCTGATGAGGGCAACACAGGAGCATGGCAGAAGATGGGGAGCATTAAGTGAAGACGCATGTCTGCTACCATGGAGACCAAACGGTCTCCCTGGGCAGTGCTGAAACATCACTGATGCGGTAATTCCAGCCCCAACCCCCTTGAGGGACATGACAATACTCCTGTGTCTCACTACAGCAGTTACTGTTAAGGTACAGTGAGAATTCATGGAGGAATAGTGTGTGACCTGAAAAGGCCCCTAGGGTAAGTCTGTTTACACTTCTCTTTCTTGTTTCTATGCAGCCTTCAGGATGCAGCAACAGACAATGTAGGGGATGTGGGGACTGGAACTGAGAGCAGAAACCTTAGGACATATAGAGATATTCAGACTGCATGATGTTCAACAGCGTGAGTTGGTAAGAGGGTAGCTTAATAATATCAAATGCCTAACCTGATTTTAATTAAATCACTTTCAACTGCAGAGCTTTACTTTCCAGGATGTTTTCTTAAAATATGTAAAATTCTTATTTTGATATGGGGCAAAGAATCTCAATTTACCAGTTAGTCAACTTCAATGAAAATGACATCTTTGGCGTGAGGTTATCTCAAACAGAGTTAGCCTAGGTAAAGATAATATTCTTGTCTGTTAGAAATTTAAATTTTTACCTTTAATTTAAGACTACACTAAAAATGAAAACACTCTTCAATGTCCAAAATTTTGAGTACTAGCTGGCAGCCCTAATGTTTTTCTGAGAGGTTGAATACATCTTAACTTGCAAGATATTTAGTTTTAAAGTGGCAACTTTGATGACGTGACTTCCTAACTGAAATCCTCCTGTCCACGTTCCTGATCACTAAGTGACGGCAGACTTGAGGGCCAGACACGCAGAACGTGTAATCAGATGGGCGTGGCTCAAATCTCAGCATTCACGTATTAGCTGAGGTATGTAGGGGGTTTTCAACCTTTGGTGTCTTGATTTCCTCAACAAACCCCTAAAATAATAGTTCTGGGCACCTTATTGAGATGCTCTGGGAAGTAAGTGAGAGACTCTAAGCGCTCACACTTCCCACCATTCAGAGAAGTGCTCCTGTCTGGTTGCTCTGCGGGCAATATAACTAACCTTGCTACTACATATTTATATATATAACTAACTACATATAACTACATATTTATATATATAACTAACCTTGCTACTACATATTTATATATATAACTAACTACATATAACTACATATTTATATATATAACTAACCTTGCTACTACATATCCATCTAATGTACTAATTATTGAATGATTGTTAATTTTTTCTGTCTCAATGTTTACACCTTAAACCTTTTTAAGAATACAGACTGCCAAGTACTTCTGTGTTTCTGGGACTTGCGTAGAGCAGGTGTGCAATAAATATTTACTGAGTGAATGGCCATACACATCACCTTAACTGAGCAGAGACACAGCCGAAAGATGCACTATCACCAGTGCAGAGCAGCTCAGAAATGAGCAAAACACTTAGCTAAACATTTCTGTTAAAAGTTTGGGTTATTATATAATATTCTTGTTTATCAATTCCCAATGATTTATGTAAATAGTTTGTTTTACCTTCTGTAATAAAACCTGAACCCACCAAGCAGCATTCAGATGTTGAAATATACAATAATAAAAAGATCATGAAATACCTTGAGGTATTCCAGTGAAGTCACATATTTATATTTTATAAACAGTATCTCAAAGAGTACCTGGAGATCTTACTAATGGACCTCCAAATGGACATGTGATGAATCCAAGTTTAACAAGCTGCCCACTCATATTGTGTCTGTGCCAACTACCGCATACTGGAGTGATTTTATAGCTGTACATAAAGCCGGTGTGTGTGTGCGCGCGCGCGTGCATACACATACAGTCAGAGACAAGAAAGATGGGCAATGTTTTAGTAACAATGCATTTGGCTTTTGCTAAAGACTATCTCAGTCTCTGAACTAAGCTTTTCAATTTAACTAAGAACAAGTTAACTCAACATGATGTGGCAGCCGACAATAAATGAAGACTTTTACTTTGAGGTGGGTGTTAGGACAGAATAACTTGAATACGAGACTGCAGTTAATATATATGCCCCCTTTTGAAACACACCACTCTGACAATGCATTTTATTTCCTATATTTTTGCATATAAAAGCACCATAAAATTAGAAAAGGGCAAAAGGAACTAAATAATTTGTTTAAAAGCTGCCTTATTAGTATGCTTAAATTTTCTTACTTTACCAAAGCTAGGCCCTGCCATGTTGTCAGGTTCTAGTTTACCTTGCTATCAAGGAATGTTTCTTAGGACTCCATACGTTAGAGTCATTTTCCCCCTCAGTACAACAAAGTCAAACTACAGCCTGCGGGCATGGTCCACGGTATCCCACCTCTTTCCCTCCCCATTCCTAACTCGAACCAGGGAAGAGGTTGTGTTCTCACTGCATCTGCCTGGCTGGCTGATCCTCAGCACCCACCAGAGCCACTGCTGAATAATCAGGTTGGATATCTACATGAATATGAACCAAGTGACAAAGGACAAGAAATCTCAAACAGCCTCAACTGCAAAGGCCAAAGAAAGGATTCCCACAAAGGACCTGACCAAATAATAATAATAATAATAATGAGATGAAAATTCCCAAAGAGGAAACTGTCTACATACATGCATGGCCTTATTTGGATAGTAATTCTAACTGGTTAAAGACCAAACAGGCTGTTCGGTTAAAAGCATTTACAAACTAGCCAAACCCCTGCCTGCATAGCTTAACCTAAGGGAAGAGACACTGTTACTTCTTAGTAGTCAGTACGATCCTTTCACAGAATTAAAAGGTGAAAGGTTGGGGTGGAGCTCCGTAAAAGAGTGCTTGCCTAGCATGTGAAGGCCTGAGTCTGAGCCCCAGAACTGAAAAATAAAACAATAAAAATTTTAAAAACGATAGTTAAAGCCTAACTCAAATTAAATTCTAAGTGGCCCAAAAATATACCACTAAAACAAACAGAGTTAGAGCACCAAAGAGTATAGTCATTACAAACAAAAACAGACTTTCAAGGGGGAAATGTAATTTTTTACATGGAACTACAATAATACATAGAATAGTCTATGTGTAATACTACACATGAAAGAGGGAGATAGTAAAGAAATAAGTAAAACTGAGCATGAGTGATTCTATCTTATTAAAGAATTAAAAGGCAGCAAAATTGAACATACAGAAAAATATCTAAAAATTCTGGAGTTGGATTTTTATAAGTAGACAGGACTACTGATTTCATTTTTGTGACTATTCATAACAAAAGGATCACATGGAGGTGAAAACATTTCTTAAAAGTTTTCAAAAATGGCCTAAATTAATAATAATGGAACACTATTCAGCCATTAAAATGAGTGGGTTTCTGGAGACAGCAGCACACACCTTTAATCCCAGCGCTTAGGAGGCTCCAGGCCAGCCTGGCAACACAGTTAACTCCAGGTCAGCAGACTTACACAGTGAGATCCTACCTCACAAAATGAACGAACAAAGTGAGTGAGTTGAGTTGAGCTGCATTACCCTATGGTAAAGCCAACCTAGAATACGCTGAAAAAACTTCTAGTTGCATATAGTATACCTAAAGTATGGCCTTATGCAATTAAAAACATATACTCTTACATATGGGTAACATTCATTACCATGTGTGTATACAAATGCCTATGAGGAACATCTTAATGCTGAATCTGGAACCATACATATCAAACTAGCAATAGCCTTCCTTCAGGGGATGGGAGGATAAAAAGATTGGTAAGAGAAAGCATAAATTTACTATTTTGTTTGATATGACATACAAAGATAGCATTATTTTGAAGTAACAAAGAAGTCTGAAATGGTCTAAGAAATCTAAAGAAAGATCTACATTGTTTGAGATATTTTTATGAATTTATTCATTAATGTAACAGTCAGAAATATATTTTAACAGCCTAAGACTCTCAGTTGAGAGGGTCCGTCAAAAACTTATTTCTCTTTGATGACAAGGAAGTCATACTTTTCATAAGATTTTAGTATTATTTAAGATTAATTAAATATTAATATTTAAGAAGCATGATGCATTTTAACATAAACATCCAAACAACACTAAAAATTTATCAGGTAGCTGGAGGAGTATATATATACACATGTATATAATTCTATAAAGTTCAAAACAGCAGCAGGCTAAATAAAATGAAATTTGGTTAAACTGAGAACACAATGAGAAGACTGGATAGAGGACGGTTAGGAGGATAGAATTATTTTACCAACAGTTCTGCTCAAATGATGCTGTGGAGGGAGACACAAGTGGAGACCATGAAGAAAGATACTCATTTTCCTACTAATGCCTCAGAACTGAGCCCATGCATTGCAAGCACATCCAGTTGAGGACCAGCCCAGACTGAGTAGTCTCCAGTTCCTGTGGCTGTCCATCTACCATAGCAAAATCCCAGCTGCCAATCTGAAAGAAACCAGCGAGTCAGGGCAGATACAACCAAGAGAAACAAATGTCACTCCGTAACTCTCAGCGGCACCGTGCTCATGGATAATTTCAAGCAGTATCTCTGACGAGAACGCTCCATCTGGCTACTGGGAGCCAGGAGATAAAGCCGCCTGCTTAGGAAAGTGAGTGGAATGTTGTCAAAGAAGTAACCAAGGCCAACAGCAAGCACAGTGAGCACACGGCACCAGAGTGGCGCTAACGGCTGCATTCGGAGGATACCCAACAACTGTTATACCAACACGGAGACGTGGGGACTGAGTCAGCTCTTCATTTGACAAGAAAACCCCAGTCTATTTCCCCTTAAATATCTGTGAGCATCCATTGTGTCAAATACTAAGATTCACTGAGGAATTTAACTTCAAGCTACCTAACTTGAAACCTGAAAGATGTCCTCTGCACACAGTACTAGCAGAGGCAGAGAGGCAGGACAACAAACTTACGTATAATATACTTTACTGAATATTACAAAAATGTGTTCTTGAGTCGATGTTTCCCCTATACTGGGGATTTCATTGGTTTCTTTGTATTCTAAATAAACCTCCCCCATCTTACTAGAAATTAATAAGATTATTACAAATATATCATACTGTCAAATAATTATTTTTCAAGTTTGTGTCACCTTTTCTAATCATTCTAAAATTTTTCCTTTAGTGAGTAACAGTGAAAAGTAGGGATGGCCTGAAGGAAATGAAGCAGGACAGAAACAAGCTCAGGGTTCCTGAAACACTGACAAAGATTAGAGATCAAAACAAAACATGAAAACATGCATCCTTCGCCGTATAATGTCTACTACATAATCCAGCTACTTATTTACCACTTAGCTGACAAACTTGAGCTCACGCAAAGCTGAGCAGTAATGACAACTTTGATGCTCATTTAGTCAACCGAGGGAAATTTTGTCTATTATTGTGGTTTTGATGTACAAGGAAGTCTGGCAAAATTTCAGTGTTTTTTAACATAGATTTTCAATTAAAATTTGACTAATCCTGGCCGTTTATTTGGCTTTTCCTTGTACTGTTTCTGCCCTGCACTGTGTCAAATACGCCATCTGTGCAACACACTTCTGGCTAGTGATGCTTCAGGACCTGTTCTGCAGCATTGTCAGTTGTGGTTGCATGAAACCGCAACTTAGGGTATCCAATACTCCTAATTTACAATATTGCTGCAACCACTGTAATCCTGTCGTCCTGGCCTTAAATCTCACTGCAGTCACAACAAAGATTCCGGCCCCACCTGCTTAAGATGGGCTTACAGACCACTCCCAGAACTTATTCAACAAATGTTAACAATGCTATAAATACCAATTGTGTTTATGCTTTCTGAAAGATTCACAGCCAGTGTTCTGCAGCAGTGCTGAGCTGAGCTGAGGCTGACTCCCACCATGAGAGTGATGGAATGCTTTTCCTTGGATAAGATATCTGATTTGCTACCACTGTCATGAAACTGGGGTCATGTAAACTTAAACACGGCTGCTGCTTCTTTAGGAAAACAGAACTTCTCAGAGTGATTATGAGTTGCTAAAACAGCCCCTGGAAGGATAAGTCTGGAAGAGGCCAGAGCAACCACTGACATGAAACATGACTCGGAGTGTTCAGGCTTGACTTTCACACTACGAGACCCACTATAGATAATTCTTTAAATTGAGTAATATCTTGGCTCTCTCCTCTTCTTTATTTCGGTAGATAGAGCTGAGATTTATTTTCAAAAGAAAATCAATTTTAATTTCTGAACACATATAAAAGGACACTGTCTTTGCTTGAAAAGTAAAAGAGAAAATAGCACTTCCATAATAAATGTAGCAAGTGCGCACAGAAAACTGTAAAGTGGAAAAGCAAATAATTCTGATCACACTAACGCTGTTCCTCTGCCACAGTCCACAGTGGCCTCCACACACATGGCCAGGATCCACCTAGATCCGTCTCATTCCCTCTCATCCAATCCTAGTCCCTGACATCAGACTTATTGGAAAGGGCTATTTGAGAAGAAAAAAGAAAAGATCTGTAATCAAATAAATCATCTCCAATAGGGCAACTTCAGGCAGTGTGAGGATAGCACTGGTTAGCAGAGCCCTGATCGGGGGCAGAAGCTTTCCAGTCCATATTTTGCCCTGCTGAATTCTTTAAAATGTTTAATAGTTTATTGCTTTGAAACATACATTTCTAAATGTCTTTGTGTAAATTTTTATGTACACAAGCACATAGACATACAAACACACACATATATACATACACTTTAAACCCTCTTCCCCCCAGAGTAATGGACCTGGGATTTAGAATTCATGAAGCCTAGTCCAAAAGCGGTCTCACCTTTACATAATCACAACAAGAATAATAATTACCAGTAATGCATCTAAATTTTCCTAAAAGTAGAAAATTATTCTCTTTTTCCCTGTCAAATACCATACGAGATATAAAGAAATAAATTGCTTTAATTGTATTTTAAAATCCTGTTCAGGGATTAAATAATGAAAAAAAAACCTAAAAACTGCTATTAAAAGTGAGCTGATTTTATTTGCGTCAGGGAAAAAACATATTTTCCCCTGATATTTATGTAAAAGTAGCTTAGCATAGTACCATATCCTGGTCACAAAGAATGGGTGGAAATAGCCCAATCTGGAAAGCTACCATAGACTAGCCTGAAGTTACTATACACATTCCCATACTGCACACATCCCCAGTGAAGACTTCTAAGTAAGTGGTCTTTTTCCTTCAAAAAAAGGAATAAGAAAGATTTGTGTTCTAACAAATATACGAATTTATCTGTTTTATCATAGTCTCAATATCAGAGGTTTTAAATTATTTTTTAATCTTCAAACCCAGTAGGCAAAAAAACGCCACTGTTTTTAAATTCAAAGTTTTTGGATATTAGTATGACTATTTTCCATATTTTCTCTTTTGTCATTTGTACAGCATCTGTCCTTAACCTTTTCTTTATATACAGAAACCTCAGTTCTCATGCGAGGAGCATGCCAATTTCTGTGATTTTTAGCTTTGACATTAGACTTCCCATGTCTAATGCCTCATTCTAAGGTTACCTGCTAACATTTTATATCTAGATACCCTTTATCTCAAATAAGTATATGTAATACATTTGGAAATCCTGTCACTAGGAGGTGAGCACGGATCATATTAATTTATGTTCTTAATGATTAGACAGCTGCCCTGACATTACACACTGAGTAGACTCACCCTTTGCTTGTGATTTAAATCACCACTTGTATCACATCTTCTGAGTGTGCAATGTCCATTTCTGGAAGCCTTATTTGGTTTCACTGGACTTTGCTTTCTTTACTAGATATGCAGTTTTGACTACTACAGTTCATGTTTTCTACCAAATAAACTTATTTTTTTAATTCAGTTTTATCAAATCTTGTGTTCTATGAGAGAAACAGTATGACAGAAAAAGAGGGGAGCAAACCATGCAGGCATCTAGACACAGTCCCCCAAACTGAGAACCAACAGTTGAGCAGTGCAGAAGAGCATGGACGCTGAGAAAGAACAGTGAAGGCTTCTGCAGTTTAAGGCTGACTAGAGCAAATAACAGAAATGCTCCCGGCTTTACGTGTGGCGCTGAGGATAAAAGCCAGGGCCTCAGACCTGCCAGTCAAGGGCTGCACCACTGAGTTACAGCCTTACCCTGAACAGAAATATTTCTTACGAAGCAAAAACAAAACACATCTTTGTTTATGTAGGTTCTGCAGATGAAGTCAGGTCATCAGGTTCGGTGGCAAGCACTCTTACCCACTGAGCCATCTGAGTGGTCCTTCAGGGTTTTAAAAGTTTTCTCAACTGCTAAATGAACTGTCTCCTAAGGCATTAAGTACTAGACATTGAGTTTTCCATCTTGGGATGGAGTAAACACAAATTATATGTGAATTAATAGGTGAATTCTAGATAAGTAAAGGTATGGAATAAAGGTTTAAATAGGAAAATGATGCCTACAAATACAATTATAAATACTGCAAAAAAATGGGAAAAGATGTATAACTTTCAAAAAAGTCAAGCAATTTTGAAAAATATTCTAACCACAGTTACATTTTGTAAAATAGGAATATTCACTTTTGCTCACAATCACTCCTGGGTTCTCTCCTTTGGAAATCTTGATAAGACAGTGTTGGAAGAAAGAGAACTGACTGAGACAAACCAAATTCAGCAAAATTAGTAACAATAAAGTGACCTGCTTTCACTTACTTGCCTCTCGTCTATAAACGAACACATGCATTGAGCTGTGAAAATGGAGTAGGCTAAATATTGGACACAGAACAAGTAGTAACAAGAGAGAAGCGCACGGAGTGGCAGGTGTTCAAGTATCAGCTGAAGAGAAGAACTCACACTTTAGCTAGGGGGCAAAGCATATTTGAAAACAGATTAGCATATTTGACTGAAAAACCCTCCTTTCTGGAGTGTGGTGTATGTAAATGGAGACTTCTCTATTGATAACACAGCTGTTTTCTAAAAATTAAAAACAACATAAAAATTTAATGTGCCACAGGCTGTTCCACTGATTACTCTTCCTCTCCTTATGGTTATCATTTCTATCATTTAGAACTCTTTATATAGACAGACTAATTTTATGATCACTTACTATGATATATATATATATACCATTTCCTTTGGAATGGCAGCTTCCTACAAAAGAACTGAGCTTTGGCAAACAGCAGACAGACACATGCCTTGTGTGTATACACCTTGCCTATGTGCACAGGAAAAGGCTCAAAACCAAACTGAGTAGATACAGTGAACAAAAGGATGTCTAAGTACAGTTGCTGAAAGAGTGATCTGGTGTAAAAATAGATTGTTGAGCTTGCTGTCTTCATAGAGACCTGAAAGATAATGTTTCAAGGTAAGTCAAGTGAATATGCAAATATAGTATTGTTAGGGCAGGGAAAGCCCTCATTAAACACAATTCAGAAGACGGGTGTGGCCTGTACAACTGGCAGGGTCCTCACCAAAACTTGACTTGGAGGCTAACCCGGCATGGGGCTCACTGGTGTGTCGTCTGGCTATGGGCGTGGGAGCTGCACCGTGGGTATCTGATTTGCAGGAAACTGAGATTATGAACACAGGCAGTGTGTAAGTCCCCTCTCTAAAATCCTTCCCCATCACCCTATTTCCCTTCAGCCATTGCTGTTCTCGTCACAGCACACACAACTGAAATTGTAGTCTGTACTGTTGAGTTCATTTCTGTAAGTACAATTAGAATCTGAGATTCATGTGCGTTAGCTGCCATTTAGAACAGAGAAAAACAAGTGGAAAGAAAATAAACACCCGCCACTATGCCAGACAGTCCTGGAAAGCTCACCCTATCCTTCATATAAATACGCAAAAAGTGAACCTTGCAGCCAGCCCTCCTTGCACATACGCGCTGACTATATACGGCTTTGCACAATACGAACATGCGCCATCCGCAGCTGAGGCAGCACCATTCCCTCCCTTCAGTACTTATCTCTGTATTGTTCTTTTCCCCTTTCTTAGAGATGCACTTGCCTCCTCTTGGATTTTTCCAATGAAACATGGTCGGACATTTACTCATATAAAAAGTTTCCTTAGACAGACAGCAAATGGGCACAAAGATTTCTTTTGTAGTGACAAAAACTGTTCTTAAAGTAGGCGGTGGTTGTGCTTATATGTTATGAACTTACTAAACTTACATACTGCCAACAAGCAAATTACATCATTTTAAAATTATATCTCAATAATATTGTTGTTAAAAATTTTCCCTCAGACCTGGAGAGGTTTTATATAAATTAATTGTGTATACTTACAATGTTCAGTAACAAAAAGATATATTATTATTATTATTTCAAGAATATTATGCAACTACCAAGTCTTAGGGAATCAGAAGCCATGTTTACTTAATGAGTATAAAATCTAATATACAGGTCTAACATATGTGTATAATATAAAAATAACTATGGGAGATAAAAGAAGATAAAAAGCTATACAGTTAAGGAATTTTTGGTAAATACTTGGATTATGAAAAATGAGCAAAAGAATTCTAATCTTTTAAAAATTGTCTTTAGAAAATAATGGTCATGAAAACTAAGCATTGAAATTTTATTTGGTATGGTGGATTCATAAAAAATTAAACATGAAACTACCATAAAGCCTAGGATATACACTAAAGAAATGAAAGCGGTGACTCCTGGTTCCCACAATTCAGGAACAACCTAAAACACTTATGAATGCATGCTGGATAAACAATACACGGTGTGCATACACACTGGGAAAGTATTCAGTCCAAAGAGGGAAGGAAATTCTTATATAAGCTACAAGATGGATGAAAATTAAAGATGCCATACTAAATAAAATAAGGCAGACACAAAGGGGCACATATATTATGGTTCTTGCTCATATAATACCCAGAGCAATCAAATCCATATAAAGAGAATGCAGCATCATATACTCATCAGAGTTCAAGAAGAGGATGGTTATTGTGTTTAATACAAACAAACAGTTTCATTTTGGGATATAAAATTTTTCTGCACATGGACAGTGGGAATGGTGTACACAGTAATATGATTATTTCTTCTGCACTGGGGGTTGAGCCCAGAGCCTTGCACATGATAGTCACACGCTCTGCCTCTGAGCTACATTCCCAGTTCTGTGTGAGTGTTCTTCATATTACTGAAGTGCACACTTAAAAATGGCAACAATGGTTAAGTTTTACATACAATTATTTTACCACAATAAAACCCTTCATTTGAAGTTAAAATGTGTTTATTTTGTTAAGGTAAAAGTATGTACTTTAGCTCACAACTGTATTTAATGATCTATCTAATGTCTGAATAGCATAGGCCCAGATTAAAATATCCAATCTAACACTTCAAATGTGTCATTCTCTAATCTTAAATCCTGACATCAGTCAGAAAACATTGTGGAATATTTCTTTACACTGTGAAAATATGACACTGTAATTGGTTTAATAAGGAAGCTGATGGGCCAATAGCCAAACAGGATAAAGTTAGGCAGCAGAGCCAAATGGAGAATGATGGGAAGAAGAAGGGCGGAGTCTGGGGAGTTGCAAGCAGATGCAGAGAAGAGCAGGATGGACAAGCTGTACTGAGAGAAGTTACCAGGCCACATGGGAAAGTGTAGATAGGAAATGCGCTAGCTAGTAACAAGCCTGAGCTATGGCCAAGCATTTATAAGTAATACTAAGTCTCTGTGTTGTTTATTTGGGAACTGGAGTTGGGAAAAGAAAAGGCTGCCTACAAAACATGGCCACTACCAAAGATACACAGGGCATTCCTAGATGCTGTTTTCAACATGGCATAGCTAGTCACATGTTCCTATGTAAACATTCAGTGCCTCAGACACACTAGCCATACAAGAGGTCATGTGGGCTAAGCCATGATATTGTAATGAGACAAGTATTTACATTATTATGAGGAATTATATTAACACCCCTCTAGAACTGTAAATATATATATATATGTAGTATATATGTATATATATGTATGTATATGTGTGTGTGTGTGTGTGTGTGTGTGTGTGTGTGTGCGTGTGTGTAGTAAGCTTCTTTGGAAATTATTGGTGTGTGTGGGAGGAGGGTGTCAACACAACATGAAAATATCCAATCACGCTGTGTAAGATAAAGAGGAAATGGTCAGTTGGCTAGCTATGACAGACACAGGTTAAGAGCCATCTTTGTGACATAATTAAAGCATAAGGTTTAATGACATGGAAAGCAGAACTAGTGTCATCATCTCAGACACAGATAGATGATTTTAAAAATAAGTATCTCACTTTACATGTTTAGAGTAATTCCGTGAATTTCAAAATTCAAACTGTAGAGGATGCACACAGCAATGTAAATAACATGGTAGGTTAAGTAAAACCCAAAGATCTAAAAGTCAATTCTAGAGTATAAATGCAGATATGAGCTCATTTAGGGAAATTGATTATTACAACTGAATATGAAAAAGGAAAACAGGCTGAATGTTGAAGAATCTCTGGCACGTAACAGTCAAGTAGCACATGACAAACACTGCTAAAAAGAGAGTTTATCTACGTATGTGTGTGTGTGTGCACATGTGAGTGAGCACATGCATGTTTCATGGAGGTTAGAGGAAAACTTGTAAGAGTTGGTTCTGTTATCCAACATATGGGTTCCAGGCTTAGAGTCAAGCAGCCCTGCCCTCTGAGCATACTGGCTATTGCTAGTCTAGTCTAGAATTAAATTATGCATTGTTCAATGGTATTACTTGCAAGCTGCTTTGAATTCAGTGTCATATAGAGTCCCGTGAAGCTCTGAATCATAAAGTAAGCAGTTACTCCAAGTCAGGTGCGCTGGAGTAAAATTCACACACAGCAGAGTAGCTCAGAGGCAGAGCATGCGCCCCAGACTCTGGGAGAGTGAAAGCCTTAAGAGTTAACTGACCTAGTTCCCTGTCTCCATAGGTATTGAAATATGAAAAACAGAAATTCAACAATATGTAAAATTTAGGGCAAAAACCCCTAATATTCAGTGCTTTTGTATGTTTACGTGCTAACATTTACCTAGCATATAATCCCAGTGATAATATGCTCATTTATTTCAATAACTAGACAACATAAATAGGCAATAGAATTACAGAGGAGTGACCAAGTCATAGCGATGAAAACAGGACACCTTACACATGTAAGCTAATACATGTAGGGAGTGTATAACTAGATTAGAAACAATAAAAAAAACAAACTTTTCTTCAGAAATTTGGGTGAACACTGCATTTGGCAAAATGCTGCTTTAGTGTTTTTTTCCCCAGAAAATACTTGACAAAGATAAAGCAAGCCTCATTAATGTTTATCAGTGAATAATGACAGTAAAACCTCAGACTTCAATCCCACTATTAACTTCTACATGGATGTACACACACTCATGAACTATACTGAACATGCTTTATTGCATTTTGACGTATGCTCACAATTGTATAGTGAAAAATGACTGTTTTCCTAATATTTCAAACTATGTGAGTAGCTTCCAAATCCATAAAAATTAAAAATCTGACTGAGGCTCCCTTATCAAGTTCAAACATTTTATATTAAGTCATACTAACTGGAAAAAGAGCTCCAGACTCACGACCCCGCTGGTGATCAGCTGACACCTTGTCTTGCCTCGGTTTCTCCATTACTTAGAGGATAGGGAAATGAGATCAATATTATGAAATGGGCAGACTTGTGATAATGGGTTTCCTTCTGAGTAGGAGGACTTACCTCTCTCAACACAGGGTCTGTTATTGAATTCAGGCTGACTGCTCCTTCATAGGTTAGGTAATAGAACACGTTGAGGGCTCGCACCGCCTCTGGCCCTTGTTGTTTATAGCCAAAAATAAGATCAATCCATTGGTGAAGCTGGCAGGAAACAAATTCACTCTCCAGGGCCTGAAAAACAGAATAGACCATATCACTATGCTGGATCCTATTTTTAAAACAGAGATATTTAGAATAACAGTAAAGCGTAACACTAAACTTACTTCAACAACAATAACATCAACAACAAAAAAGGCAAAACAAAAAAACCTAAGTTTGGTGGCATGCACTTATAATCCTGCTTGGGAAGTTGATGCAAGGACGGTTTTAGGCCAGTCTGAGTAACATAATGAGACCTCATCTTAAAAATAAACAAACAAATAGACTAAAGCAATGCAAAGGAGATGGTTCAGTCAGTGGAGTGGTTACCTGAGCACAATTCCTAGTGACACACACCTGTAATACCAGAGATGGGGGCAGAGACAGGAGCATTTCAAGAGTGTGCTTGGCAAGCCAGCTTAGCTAGACTGAATATGAAATCTCCAGATTCAGTGAGAGAGCCTATCTTAAAAGCTAAGGTGGGGAGTGATTAAAGAAGACATGCGATATTGCTCTCTGGCCTACACCACACACACACACACACACACACACACACACACACACACACTTCACAGATGGAAAGGAAGGAGAAAAGGGGAAGTAGAAAGGGCAGGGAAAGGGAAAAGGAAGTGAGAAGGACTGGATAGAGCAGACACTGTGACTTAGACACAGTTCAGTGCAGACTGTGTGCTTTGTCCTTCTGAGGCCTGGTATTCAATTCTCATTACTGTAAAAAAAAAAAAACAATAATAGCAAAACCCCTGACATCCTGTTTTTTATCTGTTCTGCTGTATATGTGAGAAACTTCCTGGCCCTCATCATCCTGAGCTGGAGTAATCACTTCGGCATTCTCCCACTGCACGCACTATAAGGACTGGGGCTGGGCTTATCTTGGTCGTACTTGTAAATCAGGCTTGACAAGCCTGCAATTCATGCTTCAAAGAAAGGAGGTCATAGAGTAAAGGACAACTTCGGGAAACAAATGTAAAAATATTAAACATTTTCTATTAACTTGGAATATTAACATTTTTCTCAAATCAAAACATGTCGTCTCCTGAAACTGCAACCAAATTATTTAGTATTTTTATTGTGTTTATAATAGCAAATTAGATTTTGTGGGGACTTATAACTGCTGGATTTTTATTCTATGTATCAGTACTAAACCAAACACTTTATGCTATTAACTGTGCTGAATAAATAATTAATGAACATGATCAAACATTCACTTGAAACGCTGGGCAAAAGATTCACTTCCTATTCATCATCATATTCCCATTTTCTATTACTTTGTGCCAAATACAGTTGATATCTATAAATGTTTGCTGAACTGAGGAAACCTAGGAATACCAAGGCCAGAGACTTTTTAGGATGCTATTCCTATTTATACTGTGTAAGACTATTCAAAATTATTCCAGCATCAAAGTTAAATACTTAGTAGTTTAGGTTTTCCAACAAATAATACTATTCAAAGTTAACAAAGCTGTCAAAGTTAACTCTGAAGTATAATTGAAAATATTCCAAATTCTATCTGGCAAAAATTCTCAATGAAATTAGTTTTAGCATTTAAACTGTATGATTGTGATGTACTTGTGTTATTAGTATAAGATAGCTGTAAGTTTCAAGGTGCAGTTGGCTACACCTGCTTTCTCTTTAGTGCTGGAGGCTAGGGTCCTGTGCATGCTCCATCACTGATGGACTAACTAAAGCAAACACCAATGAAGTATAAACCACCTTTGCACAAGTGATAGACACATAGTTCATTACTACACGTGTCTTATTAAAACTGTGCCTGTGAATAAGGAAGGTGTCTATAGCTAAATACAATGTTTTCTTAAAAACCATTTAACCTGGGTTTGCAATACTAACAAATATAAAATGTTATTCTCTAAATAAATCTCTATGAACCGACTATGCAAGTCTCACATTCTAATGCATGCATGAAATGAAAGGAGCCTAAAGCTATCTCCTGTGGAAGATACTGTTTCAGACACTTTAATCCAATCCATCGTATTTACTACTTCCACAGAGACACGGTAACGAACAACTTCGCACTACACTTGACGTAATAAGAGAGTTTCTGATAATCAAACAAATCCCTACTTTAATTACATAAATTTAAAATGAGTCTAAAAATTTAAATTACCAGTGTAAGTTGCATTAACTTTGGCCCTGGGAGGGATGGGAGGGCGCATGCTTAGAGTGGCACATAAAAACAGCAATCGTCCTAATTTGTGTGCAGTGCATCCACACAAAAACCCTAAATATGTTCAAATTAGAGCGAGCTGCTTGATTGTCACTGCAGCCTCATGTCACATTAATGCATGACAAACATTAAACCATACACTTAAATGGCAATTTATATCATTTAAATGTTTACTGCCAGACTAGCTCATCACTCATTTAAATGTGACTTTCTGACAGCTAATTTCAGTTAATTTTCTCCAATTCACTTAATTAGAACTTTCAATCAGGAAGGACTTCCATGTATCTTCAAGAGTGCATCCTTTTTGGTTGTTCAAAACTGTAAGGTAATGAGCTGATGAGAAGCCCTGCTGCAGGATTAAAGTGGAGGATGTGCGGGTCTGTGAGCCAGCATCACTACACAAAGCAGGCTCCCAGCACGTATTGTGGGGAAGAACATACTTATTTATGTAAATAATACTCTCGCCAGTAGTTTAAATAAAACACGTTTAGTTCATATAGACCCACTATTGAAACAATAAAAAAACCTGCATCCAAGCTAATTAAAAATTAATGATTTCAAAATTGTTTAATAAGATAAAACAGCCAGGAGTCTCTTGAGTGTCCATGGCATTGTGATTTGAGACTATAAAATTCTACAAGGCTCAGAATATGAAGAAGTGCAAATGAATTTTCTCAATATTAAAGCTCTACAAATAGTGCAATTTTGTTTTATGTGTCATCAGACAAAGAGCTGCGAGTTTCCTAATGGTTGATTACTTCTTTATGCACATTTGAAATAGTGAAGTTGGTTTGATTTAAATGCTTTAGGCTTTATATCTTGATACTGCTTCAGAATTTTAAACAAAAAACACTGAAGAAACAATACTGTGTGCCCCATCATGCTGCGGACACAAGGCAGAGTCATCACCTGTGAAGGTTCAGCCTGCCTTCACACTGCCGCAGGTCAGTCCTGAAGGGGTCAACCAGCAATTCACAGAATTATTGGCAAAATTTATTCAAGGAGGTGATAAACACATTAGTGAATAAGCACATACTTTAAAAAAAAACCCTAAAAATTGTATTAGTTTTTTAATTGTTTTTTTAAGTACCACAGGAAAACTTTAAAATGGAATCCAGAAGAATGGTGACAGATCTGAGAGGTTTCTAAGAAGTTTGGAATCATCCCAGTACAAGTCAGCACAAGGCTTTAACCTCCTTTTGACAGCATTGAAGGACAGTTGCCTCACCTAGAGTGTGCACAGATAAACAAGTGTACAGAGTACACATTTGAAGGAAAAAGAGAGGATCAGCAGAAGGTCAATAAAGACAAAGAAAATAATTCAAAGAGGAATAGTTTGGATATGTATCTTATAACTTTGAGATTCAAAAGCATAAAGGACAAACTCCCTATTAAAATTCTTCAAAATCTTTCGTATACAGTCTTAAAAACTACATTATATAAAATTTATGTGGACCCACATTTTCAGAGAGTGTGAGTGTATTTGTGTACGCATGTGCACGCATGCATGCGCATTCACGCATTCACACACACGCGCACGCACGCACGCACGCACGCACCATGTATACCATGTCAGTGGAATGCTAAGCATTTGGAATTTTTCAAAGCCTTTAAGACAGTCTTCATTAAGGCTGGAGTTAAAGAAGGTTTTCAGCTAGGGGAAAGTAACATTTTTTTCATGCTACTTTCAACCCAGCAAAATCAATTGTAAGCCCTCCCCTAGCAGGCTGAATACATCATTTATATCCAATGTGTACTCTGAATAACATTTGTAAAAAAGAAAATCCAAGAAAATATCCAACAAGCTATAGTAATATTCAACTCATCTTGAGTTATAAAATAAAGCGGTGACTAGCGTCCAATTGCTAAGAATCACATAAGATTATGCAAAGACTACCACATGAAACTTTGCACAAACTGTCACTCCATCCAGGGGGACTCATATTAGTCTTGACAAACTGTCTGGGGGTTGATATCTGTTTTCTTAATGGGATCTATTAGGCAGAGACAAAAAAAAATTGCAAGATGCTAAAAAGTACAGAACATAGATGCCAAATATAAATACTTATTAGGAACTTTCACTTGCTTGGCTCTTTTACAAAATCTCAGTAAATTAAAATTTTAATATATCATAAAATGACAATAAATTGTTCATAAATGATTGTGTCAGAAATAATTATAGTAAATATGAATATGTGTCCAACAATAAATCTTACAGAAAGAACATAATCCGTTTCCCTGAAACCAACTCATTAAGGAAATGAATTATTTATTGATATAAAATGTTAAATAAAATTATTCTACTTTAGTAGAGTGAGGTCAAATAATTTGCTAACATATAGAAAGTTTACTTTTTCCAAGATATTAAGCTATTTGAAAATAATAATAATGATATTTAGCACTAATTCTATTAATTAATAAAGGCTTTAGAAATACTATAGCACTCTCCTATAAAATTCAAGTTTTATTAACATGAAAATAAGGTAAAATAAAAGAAAGTCAATTTTAATTAACAAAAGAAATCCTAGACACTTGATAATGACAAAGGAGCTGTGGCTGACAGTTGCCTCTGGTTTCCATGCTTGTAAATCCCTAATCTGTGTTAATATCAATATGATCAATATGATATTCCTACTCAGTGCTATCATAGATGTAACTTTATAAACATCAAATAAAATGATCAAATATCATCTACAAATAGAAATGAATATACTAGTAAGTTCGATTCCCAGAACCAGGATGTCAACAACTAACATAATAAAGAGAAAAAAGAAAAAGGCCAAGTCCCGTGAGTCCCAGGCTTGCATTTCCACACACCTACGCCACTGCTTCCCTCCCCAGCTATCTAAGAGGCCTGATTCAGAACCATGGTACAAAATATCACACTTACAACTTTCAAATAAAAAGATAAAACTCACTGATTGTACTCACTTGTTATATACTTCAGTATAAGATGCATGTGACACATTTTAATGAAAAAGTAAAACATAATTTCTTAAAATTTTACTTAAACTTATAGTTAAGAGGTCCAATGTAAGTGAGTCTATGTAGTGATATGTTTCAAAGAAGGTGATGCATCAAATTATAAGCTTGGATTTCTAAACTTTTTTCATTTGAAGTAGATGTAAAAAGCCTTCTGCCTCTAGACACACACACACAAGGAACAGGCCTGTTATGTTTGCATGTGCTGGATTTCAAACACTAGGGGTAATGTTTCCTTAACATTGATATACAACCTTTGTAATTTACATTGAAGAAAGCTGGTTTTTTCAGCCTAATTAGAACTGTTTCGAATTTTCCTGCTAAATATATGATATAAAGTCCTTTCAACTTTTTTATTCTAAAGTTTCTTTCCATGTCAGCTTTGTTCCAATCAAAATATGCTTTGAATTAAATGATTTTGATTGAATATGTGGATCACATTTCACGTCTAAGATTTAAAGTCCAAAAAGGAAAAGTTTAGCCTGTTCAAACAAAGCAGAGGCAGCCACTCTGCGGAAGGCTGTTCACTTTAGGAAGACTGACAAATTGTTTGTGTGCACCATCAGGTCCAGGTCCTGCAATAGCTGCCAGATTTCCTGTCGCTCTAATAAGATGAATATGTTAACCCCTGAGGTGCTGGCTGGGAAACTGGTGAATTTTAGGAGTTTACACCTTGGAAACAGATCTAATAACAGTAAAAGAAAAAATGTGTAACTATATTATATTAATGCTTTCAAAAATAAAAGTCATAGAAAAAATGAACTATTTCTCATATTAGACAGATAAAAATTCAAAATACAAGTATGTTTTCCAAATGTGATTTGCTAAAAATGACAAACACCTGTCAATCCTTAGTTTTAAAATGCATTAATTTCACCTTTTAAAAGTTATTTTTTAACAATTATTTTTATAGGTGAAACAGAATTAAAACTATAATATTTAGCCAACTAAAATCAACTAATATTAGTTTAATTTCTCAACAATTGATGATAAGCATATCAAACTGCTTTGGAATCTGGATGTTTTCCCTACTATATAAATATGCAAAAATGTTAAACAATTATAATACTATTTACACAGAAAAGTCTAACTTTGGGAGCTTGAAAATATGTGTGAAAATGTGACATTTAAAACTAATACATCATGAAAGCAAAAGGGGAAAAGGAGGACCAAAGATTAAAAGGAAAAAAGCTGTAAGATACTAAGAATAAAAATTATACTTGACAGTTTAAAAAAAAAAGGATTTTAGTTACCACGCTCAAATTCTGCAGGCGGTGCAGATAGAGAAATCACTGGTGGAGCTGCACACTCACGCTGCCCTTGAACTGCTGAGCGGTGGAGTGATTTGAGTTCACTTCCACATTTTTGTCATTACTAAGGACAAGTGTGAGACAGTATGATACCTTGATAAAACCATCAAGCACCCACGCATCTTTTGGCAGGAGAACATTCTGCTACCATTGTTATTGTGCAGTTTTAAATGGACTACTCAACCAGCTGTTATATATTTTGCACACTGAAGGCCATGTTTCCTTTGAAATTCGTAGTTTTAATCTCAACTGAAGTCTGTATTGCTGTGTGCCGAGATCAAAAGGATTAGGCAAACTTGTACAATTACCTCCTTTTCAGAGAGATGATTTTTTTCTGAATGTTTAAAATACTTCTGTATGCTGACATTTTATCCAACTATTTTCTTTAGAACTATAGAACATTAAACATTTAGTTAACATTTCAATCTTAGGTTGTTCCTACTCTAACATCTAGGAATTCAGAACAGGCAGATGCGTTACAGCAGCTGTGGTGTGGCACATCCAGTAGTGTAGAGATTTTTCGTATTCATATCTAGTTAGGTAAGAATGGGTGAGGAGCAACTGTTCCAGCCTATTCGTTTTACTATTTACATTCTGTGTACTGTTGCTTAGACAAACACTCAAAGAACAGTTCACACAACAATATATATGTGGCCAGAGAAATTTAACAGGAGGTAACAGGTAAAACCGTGTTGTGACATGTCAGAATTGTCTGAAATAAGCCCTGTAAGTTGGTACTAAGCTTTCTAGGAGGCAACATAGAGAGAGAAACTTGAACAATTACAAGAGTCAAAATGATCATAATTTAAAAACAAACCAGATGGCCTAAAAATACATTATTTCTACTTCTGAGATAAGAAATTCCTCCCTTGGCAATTATGATGGAATCCAGGTATGTGACTCACAGAGAAGCTTACTTAACCCTCAAGTAGATTTAAAGTACAGACAAATGGAAAGGCTGCATACTCTTCAGGCAGTCCTAAATAAACTTGATTTCTCCTAGGGAGGCTTTGAATGGTAGATTCTAGAGAACATTTCATGACAAGTACTTGGAACATAGCCATTTCGTCAGTTAAGTGCAGAACCACATATCTGAAAACCAGGTAAACTGAGTTATAGGACTTTTATCATTTCTAAAAGATTTAAGGGGCACAAAGAGAAAGATGTGAGCCTATATGGAAGGCAGGTCCACTTTCACTTGCCTGGGACAGTGGCCTACATTTAGATGATAGGTCTAAGATTTCCTCAGACTGTAATTTTAGCTAAACTTTCCCACACAGATATACAAAAGCTTCCAAATGCCAAGCACAATGTGCTATTCCTTGTAGACATTGAAATATTTAAAGTATGCACTAAGGGCTGGTGAGATGGCTCAATGGGTAAAATGCTACTTAGGTATAGAAAATTGAGTATTTTTTCCCTTTAACCACAATTTAAGACTGTATCTGGAAGTTTTCTTTTATAGTAAGTTGCAAAAAGAAGGAAAACAAAATTAAAAAAACTTCTCTACATTTGCTTATCTGAAGAGATATGATAAATATTAGCAGTCTCTTGCCTTTGAAGATGGCTTGACTAGAATCCCTACTTGCCAGATGCAGTTTGATCCCATAGGGATGCCAGAGAAAAACAAGGCGCTGTCTGCATGGCACCAATGAGTCCCTTGGCTGACTGTCATAAACTTATACTGGCAAATGAAAATCCTGACAATAGGAATAGACAGTTTTCAATTTTTGCTCCAAGAAGAAAGAATACACACACACACACACACACACACACACACACACACGTTCTTTAACTTTCATTTTTTTAATGTATTGTTAAGTTTGATCAGAACTTCTGTATGATTGAAAGACTTTCATTTTGTAACTCTTGATTACTGCTAGTATCTCCCAGCAAATGCATGCTGTGCTGGGCTCTGAGATGAGGTGTTCTCTGGAAGGAAAGGGGAAAGTGTGTGAGCTCCAAGCGAAGGAGGGGCAGTCCAGAGGAGAGTTACTTGAGAGCCTTCTTCAGGACAGCAGCACAGTGGACTAAGCAATGGCTCAGTGAGTAAGAGCGCTTACTCTTCTTGCAGAGGACCTGGGCTCGGCACACCTGTAACTCCAATTCCAAGGGATCTGATGCCATAGTTTGATCTCTGCAGACTCTTTCACACACAAGGTGAACATACATACATTCAGGATCACACACATTAAAAAAAAAAACAGTAACACAGGAGGTGAGGTTAAAGCTTGGTGGCAGTGTGATTGACTCGTAAGCTGGATACCCTGGGTTCAATCCCCAGCATCTGGAAAAAATGAAATGAAAAGCGAGAGCATCTGAAACAAACAGGGAAGAAGAAAGGATAGGGTTCAGAGAGACGTAAAGTGGAAGTTGTTATTTACAACTGAATGTCAATGAGAAGGAAGACTGTGTTTTGAGACGCCAGGCTTTCAGGTTTGCACACCAACTATACTGTAGCAAAAGAAATCCCTCTGGTAGACTAGTTGAATTTTGAATTTAGTATTGATATTTTAGATTTTTTTTCAGCGCTAAGGTAATTACTGGCACTTTACTATCAAACTATATTCATAGTTCTGTATTTTCTTTTACAGATTTAAAACTAATCCTAAGACTTTATTTTAGATGTAACATTGAAAATTAAAGAAGTTTACATACTATTTCAATATTAAAAAATCTGTGTTCATACTCAATAGAGGAATTTCCAAGTCCTGCCTTATTATTATCGTCATCATTATTATCACAGTGAGAGTCTCACTGTGAAGTCCAGGTTGATCTCAAATTCACAATTCTCTCTCCTGTGCCTCCAAGACACACAACTACAGCCATGCCACACCAAATTAGTTTCTTAGCCAGTAAGAATCTGGGTAACAAAATGACCGCCAAAACTTTATAGCAGTGTCGTCAAATAGAGATGTATGGAAACCAAATATATAATATTAATTCTTCTGGTAGGCACAGGTGAATCAATTTTAATAGTGCTTAATTAAAACCAATATAAAAGTATCATTTTATATTAAATCTAAGAATCTGTGATGTGTTATATACTTATTATGTATATAATATACATTAATAAAAACAACCCACATTCCAAGTTATCAATAGCTACAAGGTAAATCTTACAAAGCACCAAGTCCCTAGAAGACTAGATGATTTTCAGTGCGGTTTTGAGGTCACTTCAGTTCTTAGCACCATAAAGAACGGCTAGACCGTGAGGCACGACAGCAGTCATCCAGCATCTTCAGGAGTGGAGCAGACACAATGCTCTGCCGCACGTGCTCTTTCATACTACAGATCTTGGGAGCAACGTGGCAACGTGAAAAATGGCACTCTGTTCATCCTCTTTAAATAGAGACAAAAAGCAAAATCTACCAAGCCCCGGTCCTTCTGCCAACTTACCATCCTTAAAGGTCCCTGGTTAGGACTTTTCCATATTGGCTGTCTACAGTTAGACACTCACAGACCATAAACTCAGCACTGAGGATACAATCCTGGCTGAAAGTTAGCCGTGTAAATCTGTGTGTTTTCATCAATTAACTTCTGTCTACTACTAGACAATTCGTAGAACCTACAACACAATTCTTTAAAGTACAGTAAGTTGTGGATACAATTCTCTCTGAATTATCAACAGAATGCTATGTAATAAGCATTTTTAATTATAGTATACAATCATGAATACAAAGGTGTGAAATCAACAATGTAAATGTCTTGAAAGAATCAAATAAATGTTATTTTCGATATCTGCTTTCTTCTCTTTGACTAGCTAAATTCTTGCTTTCTGTTTTCAGTACAAAAAAGGTGATGCTTTCGCTATTGTGTGGGTCTGGAGGGTGCATTTTCCCTCAGCTCCTTTCTGTTACTAACTCTCTTTCTGCTATCCTCACTATGGACCCTAAAATCTATTCAATTCTTCTGGCCATTTAGCCATGGAGTATTTCTCTTCTGCCACGTTTTTGGTATTGCCTCTCTTCATGACTCAGTCCCAGACTTCTACTTTTGTCTAACCAGCTAAGAAGGGACAGGATCCAGCCACCACCAGTGGGAATCATTCTAGAGTTTCAAATCCAAATTGTGGACTGCTTCATGTTTTGTGTGTGTGTGTGTGTGTATTCATGTAATTCAGCCTAACACAGTAGCAGGGATGGGTAGTTTCTCCTTTGACATGTGCACCCTCTCTCGTCAGCTCATGGTAGGTTCTCCGTTCACCCAGTCAAGTAGGAAACGTGGCAGTCATCCTCACCCTTCCTCTCGCCCTCAGAGCCTGATGCAGCCCCAACAAGCCTCCTCCAATCTTCAGAACTCCTCCCTCCCTCCTTCCCTTTGTGACTATCTTTGGATCCATGCTTCACTATTTCTTGGCTCAATGATTCTAAACATATCCAAACCACACCCTTTTCTCTGTAATTTTCCCCACTCATTCTCTTCTACTCATTATGCCTGAAATCTGATCCAGGCACCGCTTTCCTTAAAGTTTTCACTGGCTCTCCTACCTCTAGAGCAGTGGATTTCCAACGTTAAGTAGATCAGCTAAGGATCATATTAAAACCCACATTCCCAGACTTCCACTCAGAGTTTCTGATATGGCACATCAGGATGGAGGTCAAGAATTTGCCTCTGTGACAAGTCCCCAGATTATATAAATGCTGCTGGTCCAGAAACCATCTTTGAGTACCACTTGTTTAAAGAAGTAAAATGTTCACACTCTTCAAATCCTCCGCGTAATTCACAGTACTGCATTCTACCATCAGAATTAACTTTAGCTCATGTTGCATGACTTTGCCCATTCTGCATCTTGTATTTTAACTGCCCATATCCATGTTCTTGTTCCATTCCTAGAAAACCCCTAGACAGTCTTTGTGAGTTGTGTGGGGGAGGAGTAAATAGGTGTGTGTGTGTGCGTGTGTGCATGTGCGTGTATGTAGGATGCACTAAGGACGTGATAAGCATATATGCTATCACTGAGCTTTATCCAGCCCTCCATACTCACCCTTTTTGAGACAGGGTCTCATGATGGAGCTTTGGCTGTCCTGGAATTCACTATGTAGACAGACCAGGCTGGTCTCCAACTCACAGAGATCTGCCTGTCTCTGCCTCCTGAGTGTTGGAATTAAAGGTTAAGCAACCATGCCTGGCTGTACTCACCCTTAAAGATGTAGGCTTGTCCTCTATAGTCTTTCCTAACCTTACTAAGAAACAGAACATTTCCTCTTTGGGTCTTATTATAGACAGACAGACACACACACACACTTTCATGGTAGCCCTGCTTCTCATTTATAGCATACAATATAAATACCACACTTATTACTTGTTACATATGTATTAACACAAATTATATATGTATTTTAGCTTATTTATTGTCTAGCTGTCTCACTAAACAACAATTCCCTTCAAAGCAGATATTATATACTATTATTTCCATTTTTCTATTACTTGCGTGTAATAGGTATTTAAAAAGTACTGGAAATGAATGACTGTGTCACTTAACCTGGTTCCCTAATTAATTACTGCTCTGTCTGTCTCCTCCTTAAAATAGCAGCCCCAAAGGGCAGGTGTCATTGTCTTGCAATTTCGTGATCATAGATCTAATTATCCAGAAGGGTCTCAACACTTGCCTACTGAACTTAAGCATTCTTCTGGTACAGCTCAATAACTATATGGAGGGGCTATGATCTTAAAACATTGTATAAGCAATTAAAAAATGAGTACAGAACTCTATCCAGTTGATATGTTCACGCCTGGCAGAGTTTTAGTACGTGAATTTCTGTCCTTACTGGCAATAGCAACCACGATTCTGCAGTTTGTTAACCACATAATTAGACTGAGGTAGGATGGTTCCATGGAGAAGAGGGAGAGTGAAGTCAATACTGAAGTGTCATTAAAGGTTTCACTTTCTCTTCATGAACCCCAGAAGACGGATGCAAACAGCACCATGACACCTGACAAAGGTTCTAGAAATGTGTATATATTGTGGAAGGAAAATGCGTGTGGAGCGCGAGTCGAAGGTGGGTGCACTGATCAACCAAAGATCGCAGAAGAGCAACAACAGGGTGGGGCCTAGGACGCGCTCTGCTTCATGTGGAATGTTTTAGATTGATTATTTTATTTAATCATTACAATAATCCTAAGAGATAAGCCCTACATTTTTAAAAGCTGTTTTACAAATGAAGCTAAGAATGCTTCAGTAAAATGCCTGATGTCACACAGCCAGTAAATGTCAGAGCTGAAACCTGAACCCCATCCGTCTGAGTCCTAAAGTAAGGCCATTAACTACTCCACATTCTTCTGAATAATTTTCATTTTGATGCAGAATAATACATTTAAAACTAAAAAATGGTTTGATACTAAGAAATTACAATTTAATTATTTTATATATGATTTAGAAATGCTAAGCAATGAGTATTGCTGAATACATAATAAGCAAAATGTACTACATCAATGTGAAGCCTCTATTTACAGGTTTTGTTGTTCTCTCAAACAGGCTTTTGTACTGACACTAACTTTGAAACTAATACTTTCATCTTGTATTACAGTTTACATTTTTGTCTTCCTTGCTAGGATGTGGATTCCACAAGGCATGATTATATATATCTGCTTCTCTGGAACTGAGCATATTGTAGACATTTGATAAATATTTATTGAATGGAGTAAGAATTTATACTCTAGCCTTTTTCATTATCTTACTGTACATTAATCAGCAGTCTTCAGATCAAGGCAGACAATACCCATGATGTCTGCTGGCTGGTAATCCTAAAGGCTCTTGGTAAACCAGCGATTCAGTAAACAAAACAGCTGCTGGGGAGAGGGGAACTAAGAAAAGAGTCCAGCCTGCTTATCAGTGGATATCTACAGACACTAGTAACTTACAAAACTGTGATTCATATTTAAAGTTTTACATTTTGTCTAGACACAAATCACTTCATATCAAACTGTTGTGTGGAAAGAATAGAAAAAACAAACGTGTCTCTTCCAATTTTGGAAAAATTCATTTACCCACCAGACATATGTAGTTCTTAATTTTCAGACAATGTTTTAAATATTTTCATATAACTACACCAAACAAACTGTTCAATAGAGTTATGTTTTTCTTTCATTTAAAAAAGTGATGTAACACATTTTGTTTTCTGATTCTAGTATCTCTTAAACGTGATCTGATAATTGCTTTTAGATTGAACTATTACACCTGACAATAGCTTTTAAATTAAAAATGAGCAATTCTGTTTTGAGTCTTACAGCTTTTCTCACAACCCCGGGTCCCCTGGGAAAATATACGCAGTGCTTCAAATCAGGGCTGGAATCACTGCTGGGTTAGGAGAACTGGATCAAGAACTTAAATGTGTTTATTCTGTAAAGTACCATCTTTCTCCTGTTGTTCAAAACTATAACTCTCCTCGGTGGGTTCTCTACAGGCAGTGTGACCACACTCAAAAGATACTGCTATAATGTCATGATCCAGCATGGGTCTGAGTAGCGATAACAGCATTTACATTTTTCCTAAACCTGTGGGTGAAAAGACAGGCAGCATGTTAAGAGTTAATTGAAACATTCCTGTTTGAGAAGGCCGGAGGAGTGGGGGTAGGGAATGGAGGGAGGGGGAGCAAGGCCAGGAGATGCAGAGTTAATCAGGGAGCAAATCCAAAGCCAGGCATGGATAGGCCTCACTAATGAGCCTCAAGTACCCTGCAGTGGTTTTCAAACTTAACTGGCTTCAAAAGATGCCACCCCATGACAGAATGCAGCTAGCCATAAGAGGAGGGTGATTAGAATAAATGACTGGAGTAATTAACTCTGATGTGAAACCACCTGATTGGAAACGAGAAGCCAAGAGCTATTTAGCTGATGGTCCTGCAGGAGAAAAGGAAGCTTTCCCTTTCTCTTGTGTGGTGTTCAGTCAGAACTCCACTCTTTCAAGTAGGTATTTGGTAGCACTAATGAAAAGCAGCTTTCATTCAAGGGCCTCTCAAGGGCCTTCCCATTCATTTTGAAAGGGGAAGAAAATAAAAGCTTCAAAGTAGAACTAATTTACTTTACTCCCTTACCTCTTCGTGAATTTTGCATTTGAGAAGTACTCGTTCTTATTCAAACTAACGCTCTGCCTTCAAATGATGTCATAAAACTAACTTCATAAAACTGATGGGACAGTTAGTTACTGAACTGAAATAAAACCGTTTTTTTTCCTTTAAAAATGTTTTACATAGAAAACTCAAAACTAATAGTTATTAGTTGTTGATTGGCTAAAATACTTTCCAAGTGCTACTGGAATAATTCTTCCCATGGCAAAGAGAGGATAAGGAGAAGGTGAAGTATGACTGAGGTAATGTTCATGTTTAGTACAAAGAAATAAGGCAGAAGTAAGAAGAGAAAGGATACTATTTTTTACAGAAAGTTAGTTTTCTTACAGTACAAACTGACCCAAAGAATTTACCACTCTTTCTTGTTGGCTTTATTTTACTGAGAGAGGGGGTGATGGGTGTGTGTGTGTGTGTGTGTGTGTGTGTGTGTGTGTGTGTGAGAGAGAGAGAGAGAGAGAGAGAGAGAGAGAGAGAGAGAGAGAGAGAGAGAGAGAGAGAGAGAGGAATTACCAAGACTTGGGGCATTACTACCTGCTGTTTTACAAGTAATCATCAATTCATCAGGCCAATGTTGTTCTGTACCTGCTGAGTTAATGTCCTTCCACGAACCCCTCCCCCACACAGGTTCACCAGCCATCCTGTAACCACAGTGTAGTAGTAGCACAATAACCTAGCAAACGTTTATGCCTACACTCGGATTTATTTGACAGCTTTACACCTTTGGGCATGATATAATTAAATGTTTTGACAGCTAAACAAAAACTGTATAAATTTAAAAGCTATTAGGAGCTCAGCATCTAGAATCAAAATGAAGTAATTTGCTTATACCTAAGGCATTCCAATAAAAAGCAGAAGGGTATCTGTCTATCGCAGTGTTTTAGCTAATTTGTTCATTCTGTGAAAGATATTCCCTTCATAAATGTTGATGGTGAGTTTAATGCTAACAAGGCAACACAAACATATTTAACATGATCAATAAAATCTTCTTTATTATTTTCTGTAATTTCAGAAATATCAATAATAAAAACTCAACAACTAAGAAACAGTGCATTAGTTTAAAAGGCCACTGTGCACTAGTTTAAAAAGTTCATTAACACGCGGATCCTTCAAACTGAGCTACTCAGGACTTGGGAGGTTAACCCTCATTTTCCCAAGGGGCCGAGCTGTAGGCTGCAGTGTTCTTGCTGCTGTGGAATGGAGAGTGACTACCGCTCCTCCCCACTGCTTATCAGCAGAGTTTTAGACAAACACAGAATACAAAGCTCAGGTATTCTTTAAAAGTGAAAAAAATTTATATAGTAAAACCAATTTGTCCATTAAACTCTTATTATTTTGTTTAAAGGTAAAAGGGGTGACTTGAATTTACTACATGGTATTGTAGCATCATTTTTGTAAGTACAGACAGGGGACAGGCTTACAGTTATGCAGAGAGTTACATTTCAGAAAGAACCTGTTAGTGTCATTGCTGGAGCATTTGAACTCTCTCAATATAAAATAATACTCAAAATTCACTTTTAATCATATAACAATCTTGGACGACACTTTATCTTCAATAGAGGTAACAATGATTAGTTGTTTATTTAAGAAACAAATCACTAAAATGTTTGGAAAGCAGTCTACTTTTCTTCTCCATGTTTATATTTCACTTAATCATCCTTCCTGGAAAGACGGCTCTAGAGGAGGAAAATACTGAGAACTAAATCCTGTTTAACTTACACATGGCTGATGTCAAGCAATTTAGAAAAAACATATTCTAAAAAGAGCTTCTTATGTACACTTGCAGAAACATTACTGCATTATCTAAGTGTCTTCTTCCTCCCGCTTGCATTAACAGGGTGGATGTCTCTGTATACCATATTCGGTTTCTCTGGCACACAGCCTGAGAACAGAATAAACTTTCTTAAATGTTCAAATATCTGATGGTATGTGGGCTGTAGAAAGAAAGGCCCAGGGACTCAGAAGCTAAAAGCTGAAATCCAGCTCTGTATTTATTATTTTAAATAATTAAACCTTAAGTCAGATCATTTAAACACTAGTTCTCACACTCAGTATCTCTAGGTTGATGGTGTATGTTTGAAGACTTACTGAATAACAGACCCAAAGGTAGGTACTGAAATAAGAGACTGATGTCACCAGAGGACCACATATGAAGTGTTATCCTTTTTATTGTCAAATAATAAAATTTAAATCTTCACTTCTCAACTGGTAGTAGGATTTTAAAAGTGCCATCAAATATGCTAGATAAAAATATATATCTGGGGCTGGAGAGATGGTTCAGTAGTAAAGGACCTAAGTTCAATCCCCAGCACCCATACTGGGTAGTTCACAAACACCTGCCAACTCCAGTTCCGGCGGGCTCAGATGCGCATCTGCAATCATGTGCAGATATTACACACAGACCCACACAATACTCGTAATTAAAAACAAATCTTTAAAAAAACCTATATATCTTTCAGACTTTGTGATTACTAAGATAGCCAGTAGTAACTGTCCTGCTACACTTTAGCTGAGAGCAGAGGAAAAGGAACACATCATGGACTTCTCCTAGGTAAAGGTACCTGTGTACAAAGTATTTAGAAACTGCAATGGCAACTTGAGGAGTTTGGTGATCTTGGCTGAGATTATATGTACATATAAACATAACATAATAACATAGCTATACTAATTTTGTAGACTGAAGACCTTTATTTTATGTATTGCTAAGACATGAAAAGAGCTGCAAATAATAAAAGGGTTCTTGTGTAGAAATTTAAGTCTATCTTGACTGAAAGAACTTTTAGACCTTTTGGACACGGAAGCTAAATATCATGCATATGTAAAGTAAAATATAAAAACACAAACCAATCATCAGGAAACATAAACACAAAATGGTCAAATATTGGTCAGAATCCAACTCTCTGAAATACTCACTACTGAGAATGCTGATGTCTCCAGGGCACGGGTAAAGCTGCATTTTAAAGGAGCTCTGGGATCCTTTTCTAAGTTTTGAGATTTTTAATAGTGATTACACTTGTCCATTAGAACTATCTCATAGTGCTTTCTTCATGTCCGCTCCACTTATACCCACTTCCGACTTAACTATCTTAATTCCTCCATTGTGATGTCGGAGTCTTAAATTCAACAACTCATGTAATGGTTTAGATATGACATGTCCCCACAAAAAGTTCCTATGTTGAAAGCTTGATCCCTAGACTTGGGTGCTACTGAGAGTTAACTAAGCCATGAGATAGCTAACTCTATCATCAGACCAAACCATTGCTGAGTTCAGGCTAAAGAGGCCTTTTAGAACGTGGGGTCTGGTTGTAGGAAATAGGCCACGGCAGGCCTTAGAAGAGTTCATCTTGTCTCCCTGTCTTTTTTTCTGTCATGAGCGGAGCCACCACTATGTTCCAACCCATGATCCCTGTCAAGATGTTCTGCTTTAGTATAAGACCAGAACCAATAGAGCCAAGTGATCATGAGTCAATGATGAAAACTGATTCAACAATACATTAAAAATTACATTTCTTGATTACTGTCACAAATTATGTAAGAAAGAAGAAAAAAATCTAAATGGTGCTACCATAAAGAAGCCATAAATATTTGAGGAAATAGATATTTTAACCTGAATTAAAAATTATATAAGTAAACATTACATACCTATATATCTATCTAAATATTACGTAAAATCTTAGTTAACAACATACATATCTCATATAATGATGTGGTGTTACCTGTCAGTTAAACATTAAATTTAAAGAATGATGCTAATTAGAACAATATTGTTTAGAGGAAGACAAGTTTGGCAATTTCTTACAGAATTAAATATTCTCTTACCATCTGATCTACCAACTATTCCTTGACATTTAATCAAACAAAAAGAAAGCATCTATACACAAAAACTTTCACTTGAATATTTAAGGATTTTATTTACATTTGCTGAACTTAGAATCAACCAAGGTGTCCTTTAGGAGGTTAATCCACACTGTAGGATTCCTGCGTGGTGGAACAGCATGGCTGACAAAAAGAAACGAGCTATCTCAAAGGACAGAGAAAAGCTTTAATGAAGTGAATCTGAAAGGCTATATTCCATGTGACTCTGACTATACAATAGCCTGGGTGGGGTCAAGGTTGTGGAGACAATAAAAGGAGCAGTGGTTGTCAGGGATCCTAGGGTGGCACTGAGGTGAGGAGAACAACAAATAGTGGTACCCAAGGGGTTTTCCTATGGTGTGTGATGTGTCTATGCATTTGTGAATCCAAATGTAAATTACAAAATTGGCTACCAAGACTCATATTGTAATAAACATACTATATTCAGCAGATGTTGGCAGCATGGAAAATGGAGCAGGGAAATGGGAAGCGTGTGTGACAACTCTGAACATCGCATGTGCTTCTCCCAAACTGCTCCAGAAATAGTTGGTTGTCTTTTTTAAAAGGATAATATAGCTTCTTTGTCCCCAGAGCCCGCCTGCAGCAAGCAGGGTGGGCCCTTTGTCTGCCAGCGAACCAAGCAGCACGGAGTTGCGATCAGGGCACCTAGTGAGACATCATTGTGGTGAGTGAGTGCTGCGGCACCCGGGAACAGCCCGCCTACACTTCCTGATCAACCTACAGGGCTACACTGCCCGGTACCTCCTCTCTATTCCTATCCCATCCAGCTTACATCCAGATCCCCCCACCCCCTGTTTCTCTCCCCCCTCCCTTCCTGGGTGGCAGAGCGCCTCCCTGATCGGCCTGCTTGGGCGCTGGGTCCCAACCCAAAGCATAGGGCAAAGGAGAGCTCGGGGGCTTCTTTGTCCCCAGAGCCCGCCTGCAGCAAGCAGGGTGGGCCCTTTGTCTGCCAGCGAACCAAGCAGCACGGAGTTGCTATCAAGGCACCTAGTGAGACATCATTGTGGTGAGTGAGTGCTGCGGCACCCGGGAACAGCCGCCTACACTTCCTGATCAACCTACAGGACTACACTGCCTGGTACCTCCTCTCTATTCCTATCCCATCCAGCTTACATCCAGATCCCCCTACCCCCTGTCTCCCTCCATTCTTGGGGCAGAGCGCTTCCATGCTCAGCCTGCCTGGGCGCTGGGACTGAACCCGAAGGTGAGTGCAAAGGGGAAGGTGGTAGCTCCTTTGTCTCCATAACCTGCCTGCAACAAGCAGGGTGGGCCCTTTGTTTGCGAGCTAACCAAGCAGCAAGGAGATCCAAACTGGACTCCAGGAGAAACATCACGGGGGAGTGACATCACTGGGAAGGTACATCAGTTGGCAAGAAGACCTGATCCTGTAAAAGAAGATCCATAGGAGAATATTGGGAGGAAGAGATGGGGAGACGCCAATGCAAGAATTCACCCAACAATCTGAAAAACAACACGAAACCACCAGAAGCCAGCGACCTCACAACAGGAGGACATGAACACCTTAATCAAGAAGAAGGAGAAAAAACTGACTTCATGACAGGGATTGACACCCTTAAACAGCATATAAAAAACGCCCTTATAGAAATGGAGGAGAAGTATAACAGAAAGTTCGAGGAATTGAGTAAATCAGTGAATGATACCCTAGGAAAGCAAGGAAAAACAATCAAGCAGATAATGGAAACAGTTCATGATTTGAAAAATGAAATGGAGGCAAAGAAGAAAACACAAACAGAGGGCCGGCTGGACATGGAAAATCTAGGTAAACGAATAGAGACTACAGAAACAAGCATAACCAGCAGAATACAAGAGATAGAAGAAAGAATCTCAGAGTCTGAGGATAACATAGAGAAAATAAACGCACTGATCAAAGAAAACAGCAAGTCCAACAAACTCTCATCACAAAACATTCAGGAAATATGGGACACAATAAAAAGACCAAATCTAAGAATAATTGGAGTAGAAGAAGGAGAAGAAGTGCAGCTCAACGGTCCAGAAAATATACTTAACAAAATTATAGAAGAAAACTTTCCCAACCTGAAGAAGGATGTACCTATGAAGGTTCAAGAGGCATACAGAACCCCAAATAGGCTGGATCAAAAAAAAAAAAACATCCCCTCGCCATATAATAATCAAAACACAAAATATACAGAATAAAGAAAGAATATTAAGAGCCGCAAAGGAAAAAGGCCAACTTACTTATAAAGGTAAACCTATCAGACTTACACCTGACTTCTCTATGGAAACCATGAAAGCCAGAAGGTCCTGGATAGATGTACTGCAAAAACTAAGAGACCATGGATGCAAGCCCAGACTACTATATCCAGCCAAGCTTTCATTCACCATAAATGGAGAAAACAAAATTTTCCAGGATAAAAACAAATTTAAGCAATACGTAGCCACAAATCCAGCCTTACAGAAAATAATAGAAGGAAAATCACTAACCAAGGAGTCCAACAAAGACCTCAATAACTCAGACATCTAGAGACCATTCACCAGCGCAACTCAAAGAAGGGAAACACACAAACCCTACTACTAAAAAAGTGACCGGAGTTAACAACCACTGGTCATTAATAACACTTAATGTCAATGGGCTCAACTCACCTATAAAAAGGCACAGGCTAAGAGACTGGATACGAAAACAGGATCCAACATTCTGCTGTCTACAAGAAACACACCTCAGCCACAAAGACAGGCACCTACTCAGAGTAAAGGGCTGGGAAAAGGCTTATCAAGCAAATGGACCTAAGAAACAAGCAGGTGTGGCCATACTAATTTCTAACAAAGTTGACTTCAAACTTAAATCAATCAGAAGAGATGGAGAGGGACATTTTATACTCATAACAGGAAAAATTAATCAGGAAGAAGTCTCAATACTGAATATCTATGCCCCTAATATAAAAGCACCCATGTATGTAAAAGAAACATTGCTAAAATTCAAGGCAGCCATCAAACCGCACACACTAATAGTAGGAGACTTCAACACTCCTCTCTCACCAATGGACAGGTCAATCAGACAGAAACCTAACAGAGAAATTAGAGAATTGATGGAGGTAATGAAGCAAATGGACTTAACAGACATCTATAGAATATTCCACCCAAAGAGGAAAGAATATACCTTTTTCTCTGCAGCTCATGGAACCTTCTCGAAATTTGACCACATACTCGGTAACAAAGCTAACTTACACAGCTACAAGAAAATATTACTAACCACCTGTGTCTTATCAGACCACCATGGATTAAAGTTAGAATTCAATAACAATGCTACCCCCAGAAAGCCTACAAACTCATGGAAACTGAACAGTCAACTACTGAACCACACCTGGATTAAGGAGGGAATAAAGAAAGAAATTAAAGTCTTCCTTGAATTCAATGAAAATAAAGAAACAACATACTCGAACTTATGGGACACTATGAAAGCAGTCCTAAGAGGAAAGTTCATAGCACTAAGTGCCCACTTAAAGAAAACAGAGAAAGCACATATTGGAGACTTAACAGCCCACCTGAAAGCTCTAGAAAAAAAAGAAGCAGACTCACCTAGGAGGAGTAGAAGACTGGAAATAATCAAACTGAGGGCTGAAATCAACAAAATAGAAACACAGAAAACAATCCAAAGAATCAATGAATCAAGAAGCTGGTTCCTGGAGAAAATCAACAAGATTGACAAACCCCTATCCAAACTAGTCAAACGGCAGAGAGAAAATTTGCAAATTAATAAGATCAGAAATGAAAAGGGGGACATAACCACAAACACAGAGGAAATTCAGAGAGTCATTAGATCTTACTACAAAAGCTTGTATGCCACTAAACTGGAAAATGTAAAAGAAATGGACACTTTTTTAGATAAATACCATTTACCAAAACTAAATCAGGACCAGGTGAACAATCTAAACAGACCTGTCAGTCGCGAAGAACTAGAAGCTGTTATCAAAAACCTCCCTACCAAAAAAAGCCCAGGGCCAGATGGTTTCAATGCGGAATTCTACCAGAACTTCCAAGAAGACCTAATACCTATACTCCTCAATGTATTCCACAATATAGAAACAGAAGGGTCATTACCAAATTCCTTTTATGAAGCTACAGTTACTCTGATACCAAAACCACACAAAGACTCAACCAGGAAAGAGAATTACAGGCCGATCTCACTCATGAATATCGACGCAAAAATCCTCAACAAAATACTGGCAAACCGAATCCAAGAACACATCCGAAAAATTATCCATTATGATCAAGTAGGCTTCATTCCTGAGATGCAGGGCTGGTTCAACATACGAAAATCTATCAATGTAATCCATCATATAAATAAACTGAAAGAAAAAAATCATATGATCATTTCATTAGATGCTGAAAAAGCATTTGACAAAATTCAACATCCATTTATGTTAAAAGTCTTGGAGAGATTAGGGATACAAGGGTCATACCTAAATATAATAAAAGCTATATACAGCAAGCCGACAGCTAACATCAAATTAAACGGAGAGAAACTCAAAGCCATCCCGCTTAACTCAGGAACACGACAAGGCTGCCCACTTTCGCCATACCTCTTCAATATAGTGCTGGAAGTTCTAGCAATAGCAATAAGACAGCATAATGGGATCAAGGGGATTCGAATTGGAAAGGAAGAAGTTAAACTTTCGTTATTCGCAGATGATATGATAGTGTACATAAGCGACCCCCAAAATTCCACCAAAGAACTTTTACAGCTGATAAACAGCTTTAGTAATGTGGCAGGATACAAGATCAACTCCAAAAAATCAGTCTCCCTCCTATACTCAAAGGATATGGAAGCAGAGAGGGAAATCAGAGAAGCTTCTCCATTCACGATAGCCACAAACAGCATAAAATATCTTGGGGTAAATCTAACCAAGGAAGTGAAAGATCAATTTGACAAGAACTTTAAGGCATTGAAGAAAGAAATTGAAGAGGATACCAAAAAATGGATGGACATCCCTTGTTCTTGGATTGGGAGGATCAACATAGTAAAAATGGCAATTCTACCAAAGGCAATTTATAGATTCAATGCAATCCCCATCAAGATCCCATCAAAATTCTTCACAGATCTGGAGAGGACAATAATCAACTTTATATGGAAAAACAAAAAACCCAGGATAGCCAAAACAATCCTATACAATAAAGGATCTTCTGGAGGCATTACCATCCCTGACTTCAAACTCTATTACCGAGCTACAGTAATGAAAACAGGGTGGTACTGGCATAAAAACAGAGAAGTCGACCAATGGAATCGTATAGAAGACCCGGACTTTATCCCACAAACCTATGAACACCTCATTTTCGATAAAGGAGCTAAAAGTATACATTGGAAGAAAGAAAGCATCTTCAACAAATGGTGCTGGCACAACTGGATGACAACCTGTAGAAGAATGAAAATAAACCCATATCTATCACCGTGCACAAAACTCAAGTCCAAATGGATTAAAGACCTCAATATCAGCCCGAAAACACTGAATCTGATAGAAGAGAAAGTGGGCAATACCCTACAACAGATGGGCACAGGCGATCGCTTCTTAGGTATAACCCCAGAAGCACAGACATTAAGGGCAACATTGAATAAATGGGACCTACTAAAACTGAGAAGCTTCTGTAAAGCAAAGGACACTGTCACTAAGACACAAAGGCAACCTACTGACTGGGAGAAGATCTTCACCAACCCCGCAACAGACAAAGGTCTGATCTCCAAAATATATAGAGAACTCAAGAAACTAGACTTTAAAATGCTAATTAACCCAATTAAAAAATGGGGCGCTGAACTGAACAGAGAATTCTCAACAGAAGAAGTTCAAATGGCCAAAAGACACTTAAGGTCATGCTCAACCTCCTTAGGGATCAGGGAAATGCAAATCAAAACAACTTTGAGATATCATCTTACACCTGTAAGATTGGCTAAAGTCAAAAACACCAAGGATAGCCTTTGCTGGAGAGGCTGTGGAGGAAGGGGTACCCTCATCCATTGCTGGTGGGAATGCAATCTTGTGCAACCCCTGTGGAAGTCAGTGTTTCGGTTTCTCAGGAAATTCGGGATCAACCTACCCTTGGACCCAGCAATACCACTCTTGGGAATTTACCCAAGAGATGTTCTATCACATGTCAAAAGCATTTGTTCAACTATGTTCATAGCAGTATTATTTGTAATAGCCAGAACCTGGAAACAACCTAGATGCCCTTCAATGGAAGAATGGATGAAGAAAGTATGGAATATATACACACTAGAGTACTACGCTGCGGTAAAAAACAATGACTTCTCGAATTTTGCATGCAAATGGATGGAAATAGAAAACACTATCCTGAGTGAGGTATCCCAGACCCAAAAAGATGAACATGGGATGTACTCACTCATAATTGGTTTCTAGCCATAAATAGGGCTCACGGAGTCTACAATAGGCGAATCTAAAGAAGCTAAGTAAGAAGGTGAACCCAAGGAAAAACATATAGTTATCCTCTTGGATAAGGGAAGTAGACAAAATTGCCGGGGAGAAAAGTGGGATCTTGGGGGTGGGGTGGGATGGGGGTTAGGGGAGATGGGGAGAGAAAAGGTAGAAGGGAAGGAGGGGGGACTTGGGGAAACAGGAGGATCGGGATAAAGGAAGGTTGGATAGGGGAGCACGGAACCACAATTCTTAGTTAAGGGACCCACTTTAGGGTGGGCAGGAGACTTGACCCTAGAGGGGCTCCCAGGTGCCCAAGCTGAGGTCCCCAGTTAGTTCCCTGGGCAGCTGAGGATAGGGAACCTGAAATGACCCTACCCTAGAGCAATACTGACGAATATATTGCATATCATCCTAGAACTTTCATCTGGCGATGGATGGAGATAGAGACAGAAACCCACACTGGAGCACTGGACTGAGCTCCCAAGGTCCCAATGAGGAGCAGAAAGAGTGAGAACATGAGCAAAGATGTCGGGACCACGAGGAGTGCACCCACCCACTGAGACAGTGGAGATGATCTACTGGGAGCTCACCAAGGCCAGCTGGACTGTTACCAGAAAAAGCATGGGATAAAACTGGACTCTCGGAACATGGCGAACAATGAGGGCTGATGAGACGCCAAGGACATTGGCACGCGGTTTTGATCCAACGCAATGTGCTGGCTTGGTGGGAGCCTAGCCAGTCTGGATGTTCACCTTCCTAGATATGGATGGAGGGGGGAGGACCTAGGACTTACCACAGGGCAGGGAACCCTGACAGCTCTTTGGACTGGAAAGGGAGGGGGAGAGGAGTGGGGGGAAGGGGAGAGGGGTGGGAGGAGGGGGAGAAGAGTGGGAGGAGGGGGAGGGAAATGGGAGGCTGGTGGGAGGAGGTGGAAATTTGTTTTTTTTCTTTTCTTTATCCTCCTTTTATCAATAAAAAAATTTAAAAAAAAGGATAATATATATGAAGAATATGAGCATAAAAAGATAAGATAAAGGGATTTAAATAATTTGATAAAAAAATAGAAATTCTAGGGATGAAAAGCAGCAAGTTTAAACAGAGTAACCTCTAGATTTCATATAGTTGAAAAGTAATGATCTAACAGTATGAGGAATCTGACAGGTCAGACAGAAATTATAAAATAAACAATAAAAGAACAAGGAGCTAGTAGGGTTGATCGGTGGAACACATGTATGAAACCCTAAGTTCAAGTCCCAGAATATGATAAAAAATTTCTAAACATAAAACTGTAAAATAAAGATTTATTTGGTCTTCCTTCTAGCTTCCGGCACACAGCTTCTAAATCTGAATGAAAAGCACAGGAACTGGAGTCAAAGGTATTATGTGCCTATAAAGAAAAGAGAATGTTTTTGCCTTTAGAACTTTATAGATATAAAAGGTAGACGAAATCCAACATATACCTGTAGTGGCATTTCAATTGTATTTTAATAAACAAAGACCGCCTGAAGATCTGAGAGAAAAACAGTCCCACTGGTCAGTCTTACAGACCAGGTTATGGTAACATACACCTTTAATCCCAGTAGCCACACTAGTTGCCATAGAAACCGGGAGGTGCATGCCTTTAATCCCAGCCTGAGAAAGGGTTATAAAATGGAGGAAACAGTTCTCAACACACTATCTCATTCTGAGATTCCTGGAGGCAGGATCACCATTTTTGGACTGAGGTTGAAGTAAGTGCCAGTGGCTGGATGTTTTGCTTTTTGGATCTTTAGGTTGAACCCCAATTTCTGACCCCGAGCTTTTATTAATTATGCTTCATATGCCCTGAAGAAATCTGACCCTGAATAAATTATTAGAGAGAGATGATATCAAACTATTAATGATTGAGAACTTCCAAGAATTTATTAAAATGCAAGTCCTTAGATTCAGGACACAATATGAGCCCAAGCTGAATAAGAAATAAATAAATCCACATGTAAATAGATTATAATAAAACTGAAAAATAGTAGACAGATGAAATTTTGTTCAAAGCAAATTAAAAAGATAGATTGTACAGTTTCAAAAGCTAGAAGTTACTTAATAGTTTCCAAATGCTGAGAAAGAAAGTGAGTTGATCTACTAGCTAAGAGTGAGGGTGAATAAAAATAATTCCAGATAAAGAGGATGGCCATAGCTACCAGTCTGCAATTCTGCTCTACACCCACAACGTAAATTGCTTGGCTTCTGTCTCAAGGGGATGATCCCAAGAGCTGAACCTGTCTGTTTAATGATGACATCCATTCCCAAATTCTTTTCCTCCTCTCAATTTCCTACTTATGTTAAACTCACCACTATCATACAGTTACATGGAAACAAACCTTTACAATGGAATTTGACTTCTATTCAGATGCAGAAGCCTACAAGACTTTTCAGTATCTTCTCAGATACTCACGCTGTCACTTTCTCTCCCTTGGGTCCAATCCCAGCTGTCTCTAGTCAATATTACAGGACTAGAATTCACTTCCTAAATCTGAGCTTCAGTCATTCTACTCTCTCCACAAAACTCTTACACAACTCTAAGGGCAAATGTAACTCATTATCATAGAGTCACAGCTTTCTAAATCTTTGACCTCAAACTGCCTTTATGGTTTCTGACGTCTACCAAAGTAACTATCTCTCTTCTGAATTTCTTTTCTGCTCATGTGCTTTCCTTTGCTAGAATCAAATGGAGTTTCATATTTACAGTCACCCACCAAAGTTTTCCAATAACGTGACTCACTTATACACAGAAACAGGGAAAGGAACAGCTAGAGAAGGAGGAAAGACAAATTACTCACTGATTTGCACCCCGTTCTTAGTCTCATGAAGTAAAGGCATTAGGAGCCTCTTCTTTTACCCCCAAGCACACCACATACACTTGTCAACTATGCTTTCAAACAAAAGCCAGGCAATCCCAGCTAAGAAAAATGTAGAGGACCTTCGTGTACTTAGCCAAATTATCTGCTTTTTTAATGATGGGTGATATTATTATTATTAATTATTATTATTATACCCTGAGGTATGAAAAAGCCTGCCAAAGAAAGATAACATCATTTTCATTATATTATATTTGTCAAAGAAATGTGACTTAAAACTTAAGTACAAGCTAGGTGGTGGTGGCGCACGCCTTTAATCCCAGAACTCGGGAGGCAGAGGCAGGTGGATCTCTGTGAGTTCGAGGCCAGCCTGGTCTAGAAGAGCTAGTTCCAGGACAGGAACCAAAAAGCTATGGAGAAACCCTGTCTTGAAAATCAAAAAAACAAAAAACAAACAAACAAAAAAAACCCAAAAACTTAAGTACAACATTCTACTTCCTCTGTATGTTTATAAACTATAATTGTTGCAGGAATATTTCTGGAATAAGCACCCCCAAAACCATGAGAGTGGAAGAGAGACGATGTCACTGGTGGACCAAAGCCAGGACATCTCTTGAAAGGCTTCAATACTGGGTTCAGTTTTTATTCTCATTTATATTCTAAAACCACATTGTGAGGCAGGCAAAGCAAATGAAGTTTTACAGGATATTCATGGCAGTCACCAGGTTGCTAAGGACAACAACTAATTGTTTCAGCTAGTTTGCTAAGTCCTTCTGTTCCAGGTAGCAACTGAAGTCATGGTTGGCAAGACAGAAAGTACAAACAATGTTTCAAGTAAATCAATAAACCAGTTTGTAATAATTATCTTTTCTACCCTATTCCTCTTCATAATAACATATTTGAAATTAGAAATGCTGCAGTCATGTGCTAATTTTAAGCTAAGGCCTCCCTTGGGGAGTCAACAAAGCATGGCATATCTAGTTGAGGCAGGAGCAAGCTCCTCTCCCCTGTATCATATCTGAAGGAGGCATCCCACCATAGGGAATAGATTGCCAAAAGCCAACTCATACACCAGGGACAGAGCCTGGTCCCACTGCTAAGGGTCCCAGAAATAGATCAAACTACACAACTGTCACACACACATGCAGAGGGTCTAGGTCAGTCCCATGCAGGCCCCCTAGCTGTCTAGAGTCTGTGAGCGCCATGAGCTCTGGTCAGCTGTCTTGTGGATTTCCCCATCATAATCTTGGTCCAGTTTGTTTATATTGCCCCTACTTCCTCTCTTCAATTGGACTCCAGAAGCTTGACCCAGTGCTTGGCTGTGGATCTCTGCATCTGCTTCCATCAGTTACTGGCTGAAGGCTCTCTGATGACAATTAGGGTGGTCACCAATCTGATTACAGGAGAAGGCCAGTTCAGGCACCCTCTCCACTATTGCTAGGAGTCTTAGTTCAGCTCATCCTTGTGGTTTCCTGGAGATTCCTTGGCACCTGGTTTCTCCCTAAGCCCATAATGGCCTCCGTTATCAAGATATCTCTTGGATTGCTCTCCCTTTCCAGCCCCCCAACTCCGCCATGATCTCTCATGTTCCCATCCTCCTCCTCTCCCAGTTTACCCAGGAGATTGAAACTGATTTTGAAATACAGAATACTCTTGATTCAATTAAATGAGTAACTAGATCTTCTGGCACACACGGAAGTGAGTCATTTTGTTTACTTCCTAAGAGACATAACAAAAAGGGCAGAATTTAGATCTGCAGATGGAAATAAGAATTGCCCGAAATGGTTGGATGGTAAAAGTCAGCAGTGAAGCATGCAGATTTTGTCATCTTTGTCATAGAATTCCCAACAGTAACAAACAAGAAAAGATTTACTTTGCTCATGGTTTTAGGAGTTTCTATCATTATGGCAGAATAAGCCACATCATGGTGGACAGAGTGAGCCCAGGTCAGACAGAGCCTCCATGGACATACACACTCCTAGTAATTTCCACTTCCAAACAAGCTCCGCCTCCCACAGTTAAACTGCTCACCCTCCAACAGTTTATTTAAATTTTGAATCCAATTAGGCATATCAAACTTTTAAACACTGTGAAGTGCTACTGTCCTCTAGGTCCACACTTGAGAAACAAGCACTCTAATTACAAAAAAGAAAAAAAAAGTTTTTGTTTTTATTTCTCTTTTTGTTTTTTGAGACAGGGTTTCTCTGTCTGCCCTGGAACTCACTCCATAGACCAGGCTGGCCTAAAATCATAGAGATCTGCCTCCCGACTGCTAAGGTTAAAAGTATACACCAACACACCTGGTCCTAAGCCTTTCTTTAATTTCTTTTCACTTTTTAAACATTTCTCCTTCCCTGCTCCCATAATGAGGGAGCTATTCTGGGGTTGGCATGAGGTTTGGCTCTTAAGAGGTTCCCAGGAGTCCACGGGGATGACCCCAGCTAGGACCCTGGGCAGTAGAGGAGAGGGTGCCTGAACTGACCTTGTCCCATAGTGACACTGATGAATAGCTGGAACATCACCATAGAAACTTCATCCAGCAGTGGATGGAGATAGAGAAAGAGACCCAAATAGGAGCACTGGACTGAGCTCCCAAGGTCCAGTTGAAGAGCAGAAGGAGGGAGAACATGAGCAAGGAAGTCAGGACCACAAAGGGTTGGTTCACCACTGAGACAGTGTGCCTGAGCTAATGGGAGCTCACCAAATCCAGCTGAACTGGACTGAACGAGCATGGGATCAAACTGGACCCTCTGAATGTGGCTGACAATTGGGGCAGACTGAGAAGCCAATGATAATGGCACTGGGATTTGTCTCTACTGCCTGTACTGGCTTTTTGGGATCCTATTCTATTTGGATGGATACCTTCCTAAGCCTGGATAGAGGGGGGAGGGCCTTGGACTTCCCACAGGGCAGGGTACCCTGCCCTCGCTTAGGACTGGAGGGGGAGGACGAGGAGGGAGGGGGAGCAGAAGGGAAGTGGAGGAGGGGAGGAAGTGGAAATTTTGATTGGTATTATTTATAAAATAATAAAAAAAGAAAAAAAAATTCTCTTCACAAGTTGGAAGATTAGCTGCATAGGCTTTTGCTCCGAGGTCACCACTCCCTTTATTCCATTTAGCATCAGGCTTTCTTTAATCTGTTTACACTTCCTGATGCTCTTCTTCTCTTCATACAGTATTGCTCAGTTTGCTCCTTTTCACTATAAATCGGTGTTTTTGTGTCTACTAATAACTAAGAGACACAATCAATACAAGGCCACCTAGAAACCTCCTCTGCCAAAGCTGTTTGTTCATCTCTAATTCTTTAATTTAGCCCCATGCATATTTTTTGTTTTTTCAGGGCTTTTTTGGTTTTTTGTTTTTGATAAGGACATAAAGCAGTCACATTCTTCCCCAAAATATCAGAAGAACGATCTCTAGGCACATATTAATATTCTTCTCCCCTGAAACCTTTGGAGCTGGGTCCCCACAGTTCAAATCACCCTCAGCAACATCTCATTCCTGGTATCAACTTTTGTTTTAGTGTCCTAACTGCTGTGAAGAGACACTATGACCACGGCAGCACTTCTAGAGGAAATCATTTTATTGGGGCTGGCTTACATGTCCATTACTGTCATAGTGGGAAGCGTGGTGGCATTGCAGGCAGACATGGTGCTAGAGAGTGAGCTGAGAGTTCTACATCTGGATTAGCAAGTAGAAGGAAGAGAGAGACACTGGGCCTAGGCTGAGCATTTGAAACCTCAAAGCTCACTCCCAGCAACAAACTTCCTCCCTCAAGTCCATACCTACTCCAACAAGGCTACCCCTTCTAATAGTGCCACTCCCTATAAGAATATGCAGGCCAGTTTGTATTCTAATTAGAGAAACTAAGGATGTGGATTTCCATTGTTATGAATATAGGGAGAACTGAGAGGAGCTAGAGTAAACTGTAATCAGAATATACTACATAAAAATTAATCTATTTTCAATAAAAAAATCAGTGAAAAATATATTTGGGTATATTTGTGTACTGCGCACACACATGTGTGGCATGATGCGGGTGCTGAGATAAGAACAAAAACTTCCAGGTGTCAATTTTTCTCTTTCCATAAAATTCAGGTCATCGAGCACCGTTTCCAACTGAGGTATCATGGAAAATCATGACACTTCACATTGGATTTTCCTCTAATTTTATGGCTTGAAGTCTTAGGTTGATATTTGATCTATTTTGAGTGTGCTTTTATAGATGGTAGAATTCAATTACATTGTAATAAGTGGATATCCAATTTTAATAAAGTTCAAGTTAGGTATGTAAAAACTGTCTTGAGTCTACCAAGTATGCTGTGCATGAGAGAAAGAACAGGATAAAACATAACGGACTGGGATCTAGAAATGTGACAAAACTGTTGATTCCTGCTAGTTCTGTGACCTGATCAGTCATCTTTTCTGAGTTTCTAGTTTGCATCCACTCTCAAAAGAGCATTAGGCAGAGTTAGAACATAGCTCAGAGCAATAAAGCAACTGTCTAGCAAACATGAGGCCATAACTTCAATTCCTAGCCCAGCAATAAAGAGAAGGCAGAGCTGGACAATGGTGGCACATGCCTTTAATCTCAGCAATTGGGAGGCAGGGGCAGGTGGATCTCTGAGAGTTCAAGTTCAGCCTCTATAGAGTGAATTCCAGGACAGTGGAGGCTACAACAGAGAAACCCTGGCTCGAAAAACCATGAGAGAGAGAGAGAGAGAGAGAGAGAGAGAGAGAGAGAGAGAGAGAGAGAGAGAGAGAGAGAGAGAGAATGATGAATTATGGAGCTCAAAGGAGGACTATAAATTAGTATGATACCAACTTAACTTTTGTTGTGACGATAAGGTCCTCCCTCCTGCCCCACCTTTTATTTCTCCCACTCTCTGCAAAGCAACAGAACTGAATGAGACTTCTCCTCCCTGTGGCTCTGAAATGTTAGTAACTCCTTGAAGCATGAAGCTTCCTTAAATAGAAACCCAGCATTAAACCTCCCAAACTAAGCAAGCACACATCGAGAGAATCAGGGTGAACAAGGTATTGAATCTTAGGCCTTTAAAATAAAACTTGCTTGGGGAGATACAGTACAAAAGTTTCTGAGTTTAGTCAGACTATAGAAAATGAATATTCATTGGTCTAGATTTTTAAAACACAAACAGCATCTAATTGTTTTCTTTTAAGATGAACAAATTAAAATATTAAGGAGCAAAGAAAGAAAAGGATATAGTATTGAAATGACTGGTTTTGATCTATAACTACCGACATGAATTTTTCATGTTTCTCTCTTGCAGGCATTTGGAGCAGCTTCTAGACTTCGTGCAGTTAATGGATGAGTCCCACAGAGCTCTGCTGCTATTCTTGATCTCTAGGCTCAAAGTTATAATCTTATTTTCTGATTTTTATGATATAAATCTTAGATTATAAATCTCTAAAAGTTTAGAAATGATTACTTCAAAATGAAAAAAAAATTAACATTCACAGAATATCCAAAAGAGAGTTTGGAGAAAATAGCTGCATATTCAAACGCTCTAGAGAAAAAGAAAACAATAAACCTAAAATAGAATAAAAATTTAAAGTTGAACATAGAAAAGAAGAAGTTAAGAAGCCAGGGAAATAAAGCAGCTGTGAAATGTAAAGTTATCTTTGGAGAATTAGATTTGACAGCTATTACAATGAGATTAGAGGAGGTACTGGGGCAGAGTGAGTCATGGTGCTAAAATAGAATAGTCTTGCCTTTTCTCCAGCATTTGCTAAAAGAGGTTTTACCTCCTCTTGTATTACAGATCACCTTGAGCAAGTAGGCCCATGAAAATATAGCTATATCTGTTTATATATAAGCCAAAACCCCAAAGTCATACCTATAAATTCATTACATAGAATCTTCTTGATAGCCACAAAGGAGCAAGAAGATAAAAAAAAACGGAAAATAAAAAAATATTAGTGGAACCAGTTAAATTATTGAACAAACGTAGTTTACAAATTTATTGTTGTTTTATTTTCTATTACAAATAACTTGCCTGACTCTGTGGCATCTACTGTACTAGAGAAAATACAATTGGGAGATTAAAAAGGAGAAAGAAAAAAAGAAAGGAAATGGATAAGTAGGAGGAAGATGGACAGACAGAAGGAGGAGGAAGAGGGGGCAAATTGGCTTAGTCAAGCTCTCTTGGGACCTTGTGCTGAGTTACCAGACCAGAAACGAGGGGTTGAAAGCTACTCCTGATAACTGGTGGAGGCTGAAAGTGCTACTTAAGTGCCTGGTGTCTGTTGAAAAAGGAGGGAGGAGAGGCTTGAGCTTGAAGATGCCAAGTGCATTCCAGCCAGCAGAATAAAAAAGGAAGCATTAACAGCAGTCTCAGGGGAAACTGAGTGGCTATCCCATGAGCCAGAGGGCAAATACAGCAAGAGCGGAGGAACAGCAGCTGGATAAAGGGATGAAGAAATAAAAGAAGCCACAGGAAAACTGGCAGTTTGAGGCAGAAGCCTGCCTGGAAATAACACTGCCATCTTTCCACTGCCAATGGGTCATTAATCAACAACCAATACGCGACACACCGAATTTGCTCAGCAACATTACATTAAGCCTGGATTCAACTGTGCAATCACAGTTCTGCCGAGAAGATACACTTACACTCCCCTGTGCCAGTTTCACAATAACCAGCACCCCACAAGGAACTCCAAAATAATTACAACAAAGAAAAAGCAGCTTAATATATTTTTATAAATTCTATCAAGACTGTAAAAATGTTCTGTAGAGCATAATTTAACAAAGTCAATGAGAATACATATCAATACTTCTAGTACTGTGTGTTAGTGTCCCATTGATAAAGAGAACTGAAGACATAAAAACCCTCAAAGGAACTTCTGAAATAATACACTCTCAAATCATTCTTATTCATATCCCACCGGAGAAGGCTGAAAGTGTCACTGGAAAGAAGTCTTGTTAGGAAACTAGGTAAAATATCACAAGATTTACTTCTTTAAAGAAATGTCTGTTCTAAATTTTAACACTATATCCAAGCAGAAGATTTATTCAGCACATGGACCTGAAGAGCAGCTTAGGGGTTAAGAGCACTTGTTGCTCCTACAGAGGACTCAGGTTTGAGTCCCAGGACCCACCCACCCACATGATAGTTCACAACCATATGTAACTCCAGTTCGTCTTCTAACCACCACAGGTACCACATGGTATACTATATACATGCAGACAAAATACACATAAAAATAAAATGAATATTTTTAAAGGTTTTTAAAAAGACTCAGCATACCATTTTTTTCAAATTGTAAGGCTTGGTATATTTGATAAAATTGCAATATGTAATCTATTCAATAAATTCCACTGACTTCAGAGTAAGTAACTTTTCTCTGATCAAAATTAATGTAATTTCAAACTAATACATTGAAGAAATAGTCCTACTAGGTCTGGGGATAGAGCTCAAGGGTAGGACGCTTCCTAGCATGTTTAAGGTATACAATAAACAAGAGATTTCTAAGCTTAAGAAGCAAAACAAAATCTACTTCTTAAAGAATTTCAAGCAATTGAAGAAATCAAACTAAAAAGCAAGAAACAACACAGACTGAACTATGGAGGGATTAGGACATGGGAGAGGCCAGGAACATTAGCATTAGCAACAAAGCAGTCAAGGAAGTAAAACTTAAGATGGTCCCAACAGCCTGTACAGTATTTGAGCAAATGCATTTGAAAAGAAAACAGAGTAAGTTAAGAAACAGAAGAAATAAAGCAAATGTGTAAGTTATCTTTGGAAAATTAGACTTGACAGTTAATACAATTAGATTACAGAAAGTATCAGGGAAGAGAGAGAGAGTAATGATACAGAAATAGAATAGCAGACGGGAGATAGCTCAGGCTATAGAAATGGCTTAAACAACTGCAATTTAGTTCTGAAGGGTGAAGTTCTGGAATGCGAGTTCTAGCAGGATTAGTTTTTCTAGCTCAGATGGTATCGTCTGACGTTGTTCTCACAATGTGGAAAAAGAGATCACTGATGAGTCTAGTTCTTTTATGATGTCAGCAGTTCTCTTGGGTCAGGGCTCCACCTTTATCATCTTATTTAACCTCAGTCACCTCAGAGAACTTGTTTGCAATCAATCATATGGCTCACAGGCTAACTTTTAGGAACAAAAACAGTGTACGGCATTTCACCATATCCTCTCCAAATTCATATCTTTATTTCACAGAAGATACATCCATTCCACCTCATAACCCCAACAGTGTCAACTCATTCCAACAACAACTTTAAAGTACGATCTCATCTAAATACCATCAGGAATGGGTGAAATGAGGTGAAATGGTTCCATCCTAAGTCAAAACCTCCCTAGTTGTGATTCTGTGAATTCAAACAAGCTATTACTTCCATAATGCATTGTTGAGGCAGATATAAGACAGACATTTGCATCCTAAAGAGAAGCAGAAAATAAGCAGCAATAAAATCTTAAAGATTGGACTATTGGAAAGGTTAAAGTGAGGTTATTATAGAATAAAGTATTTAAATGAGTACAGGGATATCATAGAAGAAGTCTAAACTTACAGTAACCATTATCATTGTCATTAACCATTAACCATTGTCTCTCAAAAGCTATGCTAGTCAAATACAGCTATTTAAATTTATGATAAGAATTAAAAACTAAGTTCTTCGGTATTTTCAGCCATGTTTCACAGCCACATGAGACCAGCAGCTACAACGGACAGCTGTATCATCCCAGAAAATGTAAGTGAAAAATTCTCTAGGGCCTAAAAAGCTATGTAACACTACACAGTTTCTGGATAGAAAAGGATTATAAGGTATCCTTAACTATTCATGGTCCAGGAAGAATTGTTATATATAGTAAAGTGAGTAGCTTCAACTTAAACTTTTATTAGTGTCTCAAATGACTCCCTCAAAATATAGCTTTTACAAATGCAGTATATCTGAGCTAGGAAAATTTCACATTCAGTATTACTGCAGATGATAAAGAATATTGTCCAGAGTTTTACTTCTTTACAACCTGCATTAAGAGAAAAGGACACACCATGGTCGTGTCTCATAGTCTCTCTGTCAGGGGCCAGAAATTTCACAAGATCTTCCCAGTGGCAGGATCAATGATGAATGGCCTCAACACCAACATGCTATGCTATACAGTTCCAATGCAGTGGCCATGAAGGCACAAAGAATAATCTGCTGTAGTACTAAGGCCTCTCAGCTTCTCCTTTCATCATTGTTATGTTTTGGTAGTGCACAAGGATGGATGGCCTATTTGCAACCAGCACCAGCGTTTATTCAGAAGAGTGGTTTCACACTTCACAAGCCTTGGGGAAGGGTTCTTGTGAGTCAAGCCTTGACAATGTGTTGTGACTCACAACTCTTCCTTATACTTAGACACTTCAACTATGGCACCAGTGCAAGGTTCTGTCTGAATACCACACACATAAACAGAGGCGTCCTTGCACAGGCCTTGAGATATTTCCCCAGTTCTCCTATTAAAGAAGTATGGACCCTAGGATTAAGCTGATATATTTTTCTTTGAGTCATCCATTTTCTTGGTAAATCCAACCACAGATGTCCTTCTCTGGACTGACTTACACTTTGTGAATTTGCTGAGAACTGTGAATGCAAATGCCTTCTGCCAGGAATATCTTTCTCATTTCCTGCTCTGTATTTTTTACTGCATCCCATCCCACATTCTCTCCTGCTGGCCTACCTTTGCTAATCTCTCAGTTGCCCAAAGTCTAGAATTGTCTCACTGCATTGTAACGCTATTGCTAAGTATGAACACATCCTTCTGTCTCCTTAACTGGCAGTAGGAGCAGGACGAGATTATGTCCTTAGAGCAGTACCAAGCAAGGATCACAAACTGGAAGTAGCACAAGGCTCTGAACTCAAATCCCATTCCAGGGACATATTTTCTCAGCTAGGCTGCCTCTCCTCATAACCTTTCCAAACAGTATCACCAGGTGGGACCAGGACTGAGCCTAAAGGGGACATTTATCATTCAAATCACCACAGCTATTCTTATTTACCTGGGGGGGTGGGTGGATCCTTGACCACAGCTATTCTTATTTACCTCTGGGGGGGGGGTGTGGATCCTTGACCACAGCTATTCTTATTTATGTGTGGTGTGTGTGTGTGTGGATCCTTGACCACAGCTATTCTTATTTATCTCTGGGTGGGGGGGGTGTGTGGATCCTTGACCACAGCTATTCTTATTTACCTCTGGGGGGGGGGTGGATCCTTGACCACAGCTATTCTTATTTACCTAGAGGGGGTGGATCCTTGACCACAGCTATCCTTGTTGGCTTCAAATTAACAGACTTCCTGCCTCAGCCTTTTTAGCAGCTGAGATTATAGGTGTGTCCTACCATACACAGTGATAATCCTTAAAAGTTCAGTGTTTTAGCAAGTTAAAATTCAAAAATCATTTCTAATCTTATTGAATTAGCACAATATATAACCCTAGTTATATATTACCTTCGCTTTTTACACAATCCATGCTTTTGTATACTTTCCCCCTCTGGTCTAAAATATTCATGTAAGGACGATCTTAGCTTGGGTTACTATAATAAAGTCAGTGACCTCATAACAGAACTCTGATATTAAGAGCCAGCATGGGAGCTGGACGTAGTGGCATATGCCTTTAATACAGTACTTGGAAGGCAGAAGTGGGCAGATCAAGACTGGACTGCTCTACAAACTGAGCACCAGGCCAGTAAGGCCTACACAGTGAGAACCTCTCTTGAGGGGGAGGGAATCAAACAAACAGACACCTGCCCCCGCCCCCCAAACCAAAAAAAGGGCTGGAGAGATGACCGAGTGGTTTAGAGCACTGGCTGCTCCTCCAGAGGCCATGGATCTGATTTCCAGCACCCACATGATGATTCATAACTGTATATGACGCCAGTTTCAGGGGATCCAATACCCTCCTCTGATCTCCATTGGCATTAGGCATACAGGTGGTACATAGACATATGTATAAACAAAAGATCCATGCCACTTAAAAAAAGAGCCAGCATGGTTCGTTTTTGATGAGAATGAGGGCCATCTTCCTGATTTGGATCCAGGTACATTGCCCTCGCTACTCACTTTGATGGTGCAGCGGGGAAGGGGCTGTGAGCAGAGAATGAGATTGGTGGGAGAAGGTAGGCAGAGAGTTCAGCTCTCTGGTTTTCCCTGTGGAGTATATTTTTCTAAAGGTTTAGTTTTTATTTTATGCATATGTGTGTGGACCCAAGTGTATGTTTTTGCACCACATGCATGCAGATACCCATGGAAGACAGAAGAAGGTGTGGGATTCCCTGGAACTGTTGTTACAGGTGATTGTGAGGCACGGCCAAGAGTCCTCTCTAGCCCTCCAGCTGCACAAGGCTTTACCACAGGGCTTTTTCCTTCTACTTTTCTCTGAAAACAATGATGTCCACAAAGCACCTTCTCCAAGTACCATCACAGTGAGAACTAGGGTTCACAAGGTAATAAGTGGGGAAAGAGGAGCAATTCCACCCATAACAGACACTAAACTCGCCCTTCAATGCCCAGCTCCAAAGCTTCTCCCCTTCATTCCTCAGAGGCAGCTGCACTGTTATCTAAACTTATATTGACTATTCTATTAGACTGCTAATTCCTGTATGGCAGTGATTCTGTCAGATTCTTCCTCATATAATCTGAGGACAAGCAATACGTGCCAATAAATATTTGCTGAATGAAACACTAGAGCTTTAGGATGAAGCATGCCGAGAATTTTTACTGCTTTTCTTTATTTACAAGCCATGCAGTGTAACAGGATCTCTCTCCACCTCTACAGATCCTTGTCTGAAATTCTCTATAACAACTAATTCCTTTGGAGTTAAAATGAAGGTTCTACCAACCAGTCCCAGATTATGAGCATTTAATTCATGAACTACAGACACTTTTACATAAAGAGTGGGCTGACCACATTTTCACCAGAGTAATAAATAACTTCAGATGCCCCAGTGAGAAACTCAGTCACAGGGGTGACCTATTAATTTTCTCTTCTGAATATATTTCCACACAGAGAAATTATTTCCAATCACTATTTTATAGCACCACAGGAGAGAAGAGTTAATCTTCTTTTACATAACAATTCATTGCCATAATGGCCAGGTGATCTTCAGTACCGCGTCTATTCTAAATCTACTCTGATGCCTGAAAACATCCTTCTTATTTCCAATGTGACTTTATACTTATTTCCAAGAGTTTAAATTAACTTAATGACGGTCAAGAGCCAGCTAACTGATCTGACCAACTGAGACATTTCAAGTAAAAATATGTACTGCATTCAAATATATCATGCTTAGATCTTAACTTTTATAAAATTACTAAGGCAATTGATATGAAAATGCAAACCACATGATCAAAACCATTAAATATACTAGTTATGTTGTTTAACTTTAATTGAATTAGAGTTGTATGTATGTCTATCAATAAATACTCACTGTAATACTATAAAATTTAGGTCACCATAAGTGGCAGAGCTAATAGTCTGTAATGACAATAAGCAATAGAATAAAATGTATCTGCAATTGTATGGAATTAAGAGATAGCAGTCACAGCTTCTATATCTATATGTCAGAAGGATTAAAGTGGAATTAAAATCTTCTCTGCTTGGGCCTTAAAGTTTGAGGATAAATTGGTAGAATCTGGAGAAAAAAAAGGCAGATTCCATTCATTCAACATAAAAAAAAAACATTAAAAAACAATGTTAAAGATGAAAATTTTCTGTGACAATATACTGCAGGTTTAATTTCTATGTGCAGGAGAGGTGTCATGATGACAATAGCAAGGGGTAGGTTCCCTTGTTAGGAAACCTATTTGGGCTGTAGTGTATTGCGATATAGTACTTGCTTATCATGTATAAGTACCTGTGCTTCTCAGCACTCACTCCCAAAAAGTAATCTTACCCGAGATTGAGACCAAGAGTCATAATCTATTGTACATGCACATGGTTGATTAAATGAAAGCAAACAATGTATTTACACTGCTCATTTGGGAGAAAAACTATCACCTGTGTATTAATTGTAACACAGAGGTTAGGGCATTAGAAGGAGGCTACTGATGTAGTTCTAACAACAAAGGCAAGTGTAAGATAATAAATCAGAGCTGGGTGTGGTGGTACACACCTCCTTTATTCTCAGGCAGAGGCAAGCCCATGAGTTCTAGTTTGCCAAGGGTAGCTAGAAGCTAGCCAAGGCTACATAGTGACACCCTTAAAAAATATCAAAAAAGTTAGGAAATGACATTATAATGACTCCAAATCAATTAAATGGGGATATCATCTACAACAATACTTATAAGACTGTAAGATGAAACAGGCTTTATGTTTCATTAGGATAACCTATATTTGTTATAATTTCTTACTTTATTCTGCTTTAAAGCCATATTAAATATGCAATCAACTACAACAACTTCAAAACTAAATTTCTTTTTTTTTTCTAAAAGGCCATTCTATGGCCAGCCATAGTAGCATATTTCTGTAATCTCAGCACTTGGGATATGGAGGCAGAAGGATCCCAGGTTTGAGTTCCACCATACAATCACAACAAAAAGCCCATTTCCTCCTCTTTTTGTAATACCTACTGTGGCTCGGCTGTCTAATACACAGAATTGGGAAATAGCAGCACTTGTCTCACAGGACTGTTCTAAAGATTAAGGAATTAATCCAGAACATACAGCAGTATCTAGAGTATATTAATGCTCAATGAGACACAGTTACTGTTTTCTTAAAAACTGAAGCTTGAATTTAGCAAAGGTTCATTAAAACAAAGAACAAATATTTATGAAAAACATACAATGAATAGTTTAAACTACACTAAATAAATTTTGTTTTCTTCTCTAATACAGAGAACAGGGAAAAAAGTCGACAAAAAAGAACAGTAAAGACAAGAGTCTTGCTGGAGTATTTCTGCGCAGGCATTCCTTTGATAGGACAGAAATGTGGTACCTGCTGAAAGAATTAGTCTTGGAGAAATATTGGCCCAGTACAGCACAGACCATTTCATTTAGAAAGAAGAACAATCAAGATCATTGTGTGATGAGTGTGACTGAAGAGGATACAGTGAAACTTGCTTACAGAAAGATGCTGCAGAGTCTAGAAAAGTAAGCCAACTGGCAGAGGTGCCTTTGTTGATCTCATAAAAAGGAAAAGGAAGGTGCTGCCATACAAATGGAAGGAACGACTGTTTTTAATGCCTTTATGGTGCAGAGGATTGAGCTCAGAACCTTGCAGATATGAATATGTGACCATTGAGCTCTAACTCCTCTTTTAACTTTTCATTTTGAACCAAGGTTTCACTAAACTGAGCACACTGGACTTGAATTCACTGTGTGGTCCAGGCAGGCCCTGAACTTGTGCTCTTGTTGCATCAAGCTTGTGAGTAGCTGGGATTACAGGCCTGTGCTACTAAGCCCAGCTAAAAATTTCACATTTACAGGAAAATATTTATTGTAATTAGTAAAAAGCATACTTTATATGAAAAACTTAACTGGTATTGTAAAAAATCAAATGTATGTTTTCTAAGTAGTATAGGGAAATATTCATGGTGGGTAGACTCATACACTAATAATTCAGGGTAGTTTTTCAGTATCTATTTTGAAAATTACAACATACTCTTTCAAACATAAATATAGCTTAAGAATTTAAATCTAGCATTCCATCATTGTAGAATTCCAGCTTCTTAAGTCTGATAAACTTATTCTTTATAACATGCCTTATAATTACTGTTTATGTGTCTAATGCATCAATCAACAGTGTTATCAGAAATTGCCTACATTTTATTGAAATACCATGCCTATCCTTCATGAACTATTTTGTGTCGCTTATTTTGAAAACTGCATGGTTCTCAACTGGCTATGACATCTCACCCAATAGATTCATGCTCAGGTGGGTCACACAGACACATCATAAGACAAATTCTCATGTTACATAAACACTAAATTTTTCAAACAATATTTGTAAGAGTCTCCAATTTAGGGAGTATCTATTTTATGAGTATTTTGATATAACTCATAGAAAAAACACCAGTAATTTATATGGCCCCGTGGTGCCAATGTCTGTGGGATGATCCTGACAGAAACATAAACAAGTCATCTGCTGGTGAGATGCAGATTACATTTCTCCCAGGAAGGGAGGCCATAAATTATGTCATCTTATTTTCAAAAAGGATCAAAACAAAATCTATTCTGTGTAATTTTGGGCATATAGGAGAATTTAAATAATCGTGATGAGGCTTAATGAATGCTAAAGTACAGAGGTAATATAAAAGGCTGTTCCAAAGCATGTTTGTGAGAAGACAGGCAATCAAGTGGCTACTGCTGGTTGAATTATACCCACTCCAACATGACTCCATATGTTGGTATCTTAACCTCTAATAACTCAGAGTGTGACCTTACTTGGAAATAGATTATTTACACAAGTAATCAGGTTAATATGAGGTTCTAATCCAACATGACTGGTGTCCTTATAAAATGAGAACAGGAAAAACAGACACACACATAGAGAGAGGCATAGGGAGACTGGAGTTAACACTGCTCTGTGGCTTTCACAGGAAGCCAGTTCCTGCAGATGTCTTGAACATGAGCCTACATATTTTTGCTATTTTACCTACTTAATTTGCAATACTCTGTTATGGAAACCCAATGAAACTAACACTAATGTTTACAAGTAAAGTAGCTTCTAAAAATCTGTATATCATCTAAAAGTAACAAATTACACTGCACCTCTCCTGCACATAGAAATTAAACCTGCAGTATATTGTCACAGAAAATTTTCATCTTTAACATTGTTTTTTAATGTTTTTTTTTTGTTGAATGAATGGAATCTGCCTTTTTTTTTTCTCCAGATTCTACCAATTTATCCTCAAACTTTAAGGCCCAAGCAGAGAAGATTTTAATTCCACTTTAATCCTTCTGACATATAGATATAGAAGCTGTGACTGCTATCTCTTAATTCCATACAATTGCAGATACATTTTATTCTCACTTCCTCTTCCTCTCGGCATTCTGTTCTGTTTATTCCACCTACCTATGTCCTAACCAATAACATGGGTCAAGGCAGTTCCTTTATTAGCCAATGACCTTCCTCCATCAGTAGCCCTGCCCAGAGCTGCATGAAGCATGGAGAACAGAACCAAACCGCAGTAGGCACTGCTTCCCAGGCAGACTGCGGCAGGTGACAGGCGAGATACCAGGAGAAGCTACAGCAGGAGGGATTAGATGCTTCTTCCTGGCCCCACAGAGCATCACTGGAAGCAAGGTGGGAGCGAGCCTGCTCTGTGAATTCTACTTCCAACCTCACTTTTTGAGCCAGTGAGTCTCACTCCTCATCTCCAACCATGATCATCAGTCCCTAGCAGAAATGATGACTTCCAGCTGGACCTGGCAGCACACTCGTGATAATCCACACGATTAAACAGCGTAAGGGGATACATTCTAGGCTGCTCTCCCCCCCACACTTCCTCTTCTTTCGTACTTCTAACCTCCAGAGACTTCACATTCTCTTCACAAAGCCCACGTTATCACAATGTTGTTTTACTTCTTTTTCCTGATGTCAGTATATAAAGGTACTTCAAGAATTTAGCAAAAGAATTAGCTAAATAAAAACTGTGCCAAAATGAATTACTGACAGAAGGAATAGGGTCAACCCAAATACCAGGAAGTATAGAAAGCAAACACTTGACAATGAGTCATCAATAACCTGGAATCAGGGGTCTCTACCATACAAACACCACAAAAACTCCTGATTTAAACATCAGGCATTACTCTGTTCCGGACATAGAGGCTACAGGTTAGCCAGGTGTGGTCATGCTGATTTGTGGTTCCAGCTACTCAGGAGCCAGAGACAGAAGGCTGATTTAAATCTGGGAGTCTGAGACTAGCCTGGAAACACAGCAAGACCCCATCACAAAAGACTGAAAAAAACACTTTAAATAAAAAATTGGTAAAAAAGTAAATATCTATTTAATAGCAAGGGAGATAATTAAGAAACAGAAAGACTAAAGAAAGTGACAGACACGAATCTTACCATAATAACAGCAGCATTAAATGTGAACAAAGTAAACATTTCAATCAAAAGGTTCTTCTGGATAAATAAGTAGACCTAACAATTTGCTATCTATCTATCTATCTATCTATCTATCTATCTATCTATCTATCTATCTATCTATCTACCTACCTACACACCACATTTTAGAATTAAAGCCTAAATAGGGGCAAGTCAAAAGTGGGAAATGCCACAGCAGTCCTTAAATAACTAGAGATGCCCTACTAACATCAGCCAATAACACGGAAATGCTAGGGATTAGACTTGGTAAGTGCACATTTAATTCCAGCACTCAGGAGGCAAGGACAGGCAGATCTTATGAGTTCAAGACTAGCCTGGTCTACATAGTGAGTTCCATAGTGAGACCTGATTCAAAACAAACAAACAAACACATAGTCATGCAATCAGGTAACAGAATAATTTGGATTTACCAATAAGACATAATGCAACCAATGCTCAGACCAAAGGAGCAATCCTATCTCTACAAATCCTCAGACTGCATCCTCAGACTGCATCTGAGCTCCTGTCTCCTCTCCCTTATATTCCTCTTCCCGCCTAGCCATATCATTCCTGTCTCTGCCTCCTAGTGCTGTGTTTAAAGATGTAAACCGTGACCACCTAGCTCTGTTTCTCTTTTAGGCTGGATGAATCTTGTGTAGCACAGGGGTGGTCTTGAACTTACAGGGATCTATCTGCCTCTTCCTCCTGAGTACTGGGATTAAAGGTGTGTGCCACCACTGCCTGGCCTCTATGGCTAACTATTGGCTATCTCTGCACTCTGATCTTCAGGTAAGCTTTATTTGATAGATTACAAACACAGTATCACTACAGGCCTGTCTTATACACCTGCTACTTGGAAGCCTGGAAACACTAAACAGGCTAAACTATCAAAGAGGAAGTAACCTCTAAAGAGACTCGGATACTTTTGGCTTACTGGGGCAACAGTGCTGATCCACAGACAGGTATGCAAACAAATGATAAATACATTGGTCACTGTGCTTAGAGTGCAAATACAGTCTATATACAGAAGCTAAACAAAACGATCCATGCTGAAACTGATGAAAAATATTTTCATCAGTGCTCTGGGTATTCATGCTTTTTTTTTTGTCTTTTATTCAACTTAGACTTGACAAGATGGGAGGCTATAATGTATGTCCACCACTGATAAGCACTGAGCATCCTAAACCATACATTTTATATTATTTGAAAGTATAAAAGTCTGTTTTGCATTTATTTCTAAACAGCATTTGGAATAATTATTCTTCCCAAATATAGGTAAAACAGATCAGTCTCAGGGATGTGATTGAAACTGTTTTAATTTTACTGGATTCCATATGCTCAGAACAAAGAGACTATAACTTATCTAAAAGATTAAATTTGGGAGGCTTTTCCTTCAAAAATAAGGAAAACATTGTCTTTTGTACATAGGGCATCACCTAGCCAGTCAGTCTACCAATCCCACATTTAGAGCTTCATTACCTACACAGAGCACTGAGGGAAAATGCTAGCTAAGACAGCAGTTACAGCCAGGTGATACAAGCAGAAACTATAATAGTACTGACCCACCAACAAAACTGCATGATACTAAAAATATCCAATCCCCTTGAGTTACTACCTGAGCAACCAGATATTTTAAAAAAGAAATGTTTGATATCTTAAATTATGTCAGTTAATTAATTCTGTGATCCTCAGCTACCAACCGAGTGACGTAGAATCTGTTATTATCCACTCCCTATAGATCATCTGTTCTTAGTGCCGGCTTGTTCCAGAGAGAGACAGCTGCAACACTATACCCCTGTTCAACCTGAGGACCATCTGACTTTAATTGGAATACACAGCTTGATGTGGCTCTGGCTATGAGAAGCCAAAGTATCATCTGTAATAATCTGGAAAAGCAAAAACCTGCCAACAGAGGGCTGGAAACAGGGACTTGTGCTGTCTGGCTGCCTGACGGGCTGCAGGAAATATGATTAATGAGTAAGGTATAATGATTTCAGGAACCCGATTAGCACCACAAAAAGGTCACAGATCAAAGTAGTATGCATTTCATGAGCTAAAATCATTGCATAAGAATCTGTGGACTTGAAGAGGTAAACCCAAAGAGGATGGACTCAAACCTTATGTGATAACATGCTAACAGCTACGTAAAACACCGATAGCAATTTAGTCACCGATAGAAAGTTGGAAGAAACTGCTAAGTGCACAACATGCCTCGCACCGCAGAGAAAAGTGCACAACATGTCCCGCACCGCAGAGAAAAGTGCACATGTCCCGCACTGTAGAAAAAGTGCACATGTCCCGCACCGCAGAGAAAAGTGCACAACATGTCCCGCACCGCAGAGAAAAGTGCACAACATGTCCCGCACCGCAGAGAAAAGTGCACAACATGTCCCGCACTGCAGAGAAAAGTGCACAACATGTCCCGCACTGCAGAGAAAAGTGCACATGTCCCGCACTGTGGAGAAAAGTGCACAGCATGTCCCGCACTATAGAGAAAAGTGCACATGTCCCGCACCGCAGAGAAAAGTGCACAACATGTCCCGCACAGTAGAGAAAAGTGCACAACATGTCCCGCACCGCAGAGAAAAGTGCACAACATGCCCCGCACCGCAGAGAAAAGTGCACAACATGTCCCGCACTGCAGAGAAAAGTGCACAACATGTCCCGCACTGTAGAGAAAAGTGCACAACATGTCCCGCACTGTAGAGAAAAGTGCACAACATGCCCCGCACCGCAGAGAAAAGTGCACAACATGTCCCGCACTGCAGAGAGCTTTGTTCACCACATGCGCACACAGCTTATTTTAGAATGAGCAGATTATTAAATTCTTTCATAAAGACACATGAATAAAACCAAATAATTTCTGCAATTATGAATTATATTAAGAGACAGATATTCATCTCTATACTGTGTTTGCATTTGATTCACAGTGAAGTTTTATTTGGCTTTGTTTGAGACTATAACCTAATTTGGACCATTAAGTATAAAGATTTGTATCAAAGTCATGAGACAGTTCACCAAAAATCATTTGAGTACCAACAAAGACTATGAGAGAAATGGTAAACATTATTAGTCATAAAGTTACAACAGGTACCAACTAGAATATCTGAAGTGCCTAATAGTAACAATAACAAGCCTTGTGAAGGACATAGAAAGCCCCAAATTTCAAACATTGTTAGGACTACTACTAACTATGCTCCAAACATAGCATTCAAACTCCAGAGAATAACCAACATATATTGCATACAAAAATGAAATTTTATACTAAAACAAAGCAGCATTCAGGAATACTAACTTATCTAGGATCCCATGATTGACAGTGTAGTGTGAGTGACTCACGATTGGAAAGTTTGGCTTAACTCTGAGTCTATCTTTCCAATGCCCTGCAGTATGTTTATTATGTGTAAAATATGACATGCCAGTAAGAATGGGACTAGAATTAGGATAGGAAGATAAAATTAAAATACAATTATCAGTAAGAAAAATAAGGAATGTTACCCAGAAAATTCAAATATAGTAATTTTTGCTTAATCACAAAAACTACTAGTTTATTAAAATTATACTTTAAAAACTTTTTTAGCTTTACTTATTTTATTGATATGATTGATTTGCCTGCATGTATATATATGCACCACATGTGTTCCTGGTGCCCGGAAAGTCAGAGGAAAGCATTGGACACCTCTATCTGGAGTTGCAGATGCTTGTGAACCATCACATGGGTGTTGGGAACCAAACACCATTGAATATTCTGCAATAAACACCATTGAATATTCTGCAATAAACACCATTGAATATTCTGCAATAAAAGTTCTTGATTGCATTTTTAACATGGAGAATGTCAAAGACAACACTTTTAGATACTGAGAATGCTCCTTCATTGCAAATTTTTATAAGACTTTAAAGGCAAAAAAAGTAGGTACCTACTTTGTCACAAGACAAGCAACAGCGAGACTGCAGAACCTGATACTAACACGCTGCTTTTAAGTTCAGTAAATACTGTTTTTAAGTTTTCATACTCAAAATATATAGTGCAAAATTTTTCTTTCAAATTATGCATATATAAAATGCAACTTAAAGATGTTATTTAGTACTAAAATGTACTAGACCAAAACACAAAACGATCCTTCCGCATCAAGAAATGCTCACGCTTAAAAACACAAAATAACTCCAAGGTCTCTAACATCATTTGTTTATAATTTTAAATTATTAGAAACATATATAGAGCAGCTTAAATAATGAATGAAACAAACCATTATAATTAGAATTCAATATAATTTTGAGGTATAACGCAGCTAGTGTAGCACTGTATTATTTTTAGCAGTTCCTATTAGCTGCAGTGTTTACAGGAAGGCAAAGGTTAATATTTTACATCAACACATTACAGAGAAGATGACGACAATCTTACCAATCTGTTTATGCGAACAAACTCTTCTGAAGTTTTGGCCCAAGGAGGAAGTTCAACATCAGACACCACTGTCCCGTCATCCATCACTCCAAGGTTATAATTATTGAAGTTGACAAACATCTCAGGGAGATAATAAAATTCAGGAATCAATTCCTATATAAAAATGAAAGAAATGTTACTTCATAAAATATAGGATATGGACTAGATACATGCAACATGGTGTGATTATTTCCTATTACCCAAAACAACAACAACAACAAAAATTACATAATTGTCTTTCTCTTTGTTCAGTCTCCCACTTTCTGTTAAAAGAGAAGAATGTACACAGGAAAATGTACACAGCATCTTAATGAACATACTGAACAGGCTTTCCTTCAGGACACATTTCAAAACCTAGAAACTCTTAAATTCAGGTAAGCAAGTAATAATTGAGAACCAACAAGATATAAATGGAGATTGCATGCTAAAAAACTAACAGCCCAAAACAATTTTTTTAAAGATGAAATATATAGAATTCACAGCAGAAAGCAATCTTTATACAATAAGGGTTAAAATGTTATTATTTTATTTCTTTGGTCTTTTTATTAACCATGTGAACAATTACTTGCATTTTAGCCACAGATAAACAGGAATTTTTACATCAAAACATAAAAGATTTTTAAGATACTAATTCTAATAAAAGATAAAAATTTTTCATTAGTCTAGAAAACAGCATCCATAAGAAACTGATTAAATTAAAAATAACAGCTGTAAAATGAATATTTAAAAAGGAGAAAAATGCAGGCGGTAGGGCTTTGTGGCCAGGAAGCCCACACGTAACTTTTTCAGACAACCTGTAGAGCAGACTTAAAATCCAGTCTTGACATGGGTCAGTGCTTCCGTGGTCTTTCAGAAACCCCCTCGGGGCCAGCCATCACAGGTCTGGATGTCCAAACAGCAGTAAAATAGAGAGGTCATCAGATTTTGGACAAGGTCAGTATGAACTTGCCAGAGCAGAGAAAAAGATGCAGCAAGAATGAACCTACTCTCACTTTCACAGTCCACATGGAATCCTGTTTGGCTCTGAATCTTTTGTTTACAATCATGATAATTAACTAGACAGGGTACAATGAGCTTCTCCTTCAAATGACCCACAACTCTATGATCATTAGACTTGAAAGACTTTTAAAGTGAACATTATTTACTTAATTCTTAAAAGAATCTTGTTCAAAAAGTTTACCCTTAAATTAGATAGCTCTCACACACAAAATTTTAAGATCATCTTTGGAAGCCATGCCTGTAACTCTAATCTCTAATCGGCGAAAGAAATAAAGACAAGGCGCATTATTTCATGTAGGAAAGAGTAGTAATATATTGGTATAAAGCTAACATTTATTGCATGGTTTGAATAAAAAGCTTAAATTTCTAATAAACTCTACCATATTTCATCTTCATAGCAGCTTTATAAGGTGAGCGAGTGGCTCCATCTTAGACATGAATGAATGGAAGCAAGGCAGGCACGGTGGCATGTGCCCGTTAACCCCAGCACTCAAAAATCTGGCAGAATAAAGACAGGTCACCAGGAGGTTAAGGCTACCTGGATTACATAGATGGAGGCCAATCTAGGCTATATAGTAAAACTTGATCTTTAAAAAGCAATACTCTGAGCAAATGTTCCCAGCGCATAAGCCTGAGGACCCACGGTGACAAGAGAGAACTAAGTCCCCAAAGCTAGCCTCTCACCTCCACATGGGCACCATGGAACATACTCCCCTCTACTCACATAACACACACACACAACCGTACCTGACACACACCAAACAGACTGACTGACCGAGGGAAACACAAGTTAAAGAAGAGGTAGTATGTGATTTGCCCAAAGATTAATAAAACATGTTTCTTAAAACCTATGATCAGCTTTATTCAGCCTGGAGAGAAGGAGAAAGGAGGACACTGTGGGGCAGGAACAGAACATGGGGTAAGAGACAAAGATGCCTGTATCCAAAAGACTGGACATGTTATTCTAAGAACACAACTTAAAAGCTGAATGGATGGAAGGCAGAAAAGCCTGTTTGTCTAGGCACTCCCTACACTTGGATTCAGGTCTTGTCCTACCAGTCTACCGGGTTTGGATGAATTTTCCACTACCCTGATATGAATAAAGGTTAGATTCAAATTAGGATGGTTCATCTATGTTTGAGTTGGCCGTTATGGTTATATGTTTATTTTAGTAATGAGTTATTAATATATTATCTGGGAGTACATTTCTGGGATATAAAATGGCAGGAAGAATTCAATATAGGCAAAAGTAGAGTACAAATGTTACCTTTTAGTAAAAAATAAATCACAGGTTTTTCTTGTGGGATTTTGTTTTGGTTTTTTTCTTTTTCTGAGACAAGGTTTTACACTGTAGTCAGGCTATCCTGGAATTTACTATGCAGCCCAGGCTGTCCCTGAATTCATGGCTATCCTCTCAAGTGTTCAGATTACAGGTTGAGTAAGTTCTTTGGTTGATTATTTAAGCCTTGGATAGATAAAAGGGTGAAGCATCACAATTCCAAAAATGATTATTTAGTTCTTAACTTTTACAGATAACTGTATCAAGTTTGGACAGAGAAAGAAGAGTATTTTCTGTCCATATAAAACACAGATCACAATGAGGGCTATATGAAAAGTCTAAAAAATATTCATTTAGTAAGGCAAAACTGGCTGTACAAACAAACAGCATTCAGAATTGAAAGGAGAAAATGAAGCCTAAAAGTTAGGGTGGTCACAGAGGGCTGTGATAAACGAATATAGCGCAGCAGGTTCCTAGCGCAGAGTTCTGCAGTCTGTTTATAATTATGTCTGTCTTTTTCTAAAATGAAGACACTGGGAAGAGGTGGATCCTAAGTCATCGGTTCTTGCCGACATACTCCAGTCCATACACTGGGCATTGAGCAAAATCAGGGAAATTGTACTGGCGGTGAGGGGTTCCTCAGCAGATACAATGCTTGCTGTGCAAACATGAGGACAAGAGCTTAGAGCTGCAGGCCCCATGTAAAGCCTGATGCCGCAGGACATGTCTATAACCCTAGTGCTCCTACACAGAGAGGTGGAGGTGGGGACAGGACAATCTCTGGGAGTTTCTGGGCCAGGTAGCCTGAAACAGTCAGAGCAAACCAGACAAGGCCCTATTCAGACCATGTGGAAAGGAGACTGAGATAGAGGCTGTGCTCTGGTCCTTCCATGTGTGCAGGCTGAGATAGAGGCTGTGCTCTGGTCCTTCCGTGTGTGCTGTGGAAAGGAGGCTGAGATAGAGGCTGTGCTCTGGTCCTTCCGTGTGTGCAGGCTGAGATAGAGGCTGTGCTCTGGTCCTTCCGTGTGTGCAGGCTGAGATAGAGGCTGTGCTCTGGTCCTTCCGTGTGTGCTGTGGAAAGGAGACTGAGATAGAGGCTGTGCTCTGGTCCTTCCGTGTGTGCAGGCTGAGATAGAGGCTGTGCTCTGGTCCTTCCGTGTGTGCAGGCTGAGATAGAGGCTGTGCTCTGGTCCTTCCGTGTGTGCTGTGGAAAGGAGGCTGAGATAGAGGCTGTGCTCTGGTCCTTCCGTGTGTGCTGTGACACTTATGCACCTGTACTCATACATATGAGCATGCACACTCTACACACATACACACTCTACACAAAAATAAAGACAAGCGGCATTTAAGATGAAAAAAAAGGCAAAGGGAAAAACAAGGGCATTCCTGCTAAGGAGGGTATCTTGAGAAGAGGTACCAAGACTGGCATGTATATGTCCTTTATTTTTAATGATCAATTAGGAAAAATTCAACTGGTCTAGAAACAGAGTTGAAAATAAAGTAGAAAGAATCTGTACAGTGTAAGAAACCTAAATGCCTAGGTCTAAAGTCTTAACTATCTTTTTTCATGAAAACAGAGAAAAGACTGTTCTATCAGGGACGTTCAAAAACAATGTAAGTTTAGATAGAACAAATCTTTCCAAGAAATTAACACTGGAGAGATATTATGAAGATTCTACATAGAGTGTAAAGGACATAATCAAAAAAGCACAATTAAATTACTAAGAGGGGAACACATGGGATAAAACATACTGTAATCTCAAGGAGAACACTGTAAGGTGATGGCAGCTGAATTCCTCTCTTACTATGAAGCAAACATGAACTTAATGAAGACACCAATGTAAGTGAAAGAAACACATACTATGAAGGATGACGGCGACACGCAGGCATCTCAGCACAGTTCCCTTTGGAAAGCAGTATTTCCCTAGGAATCATGCTGTGATAGAATACAAATATTACTATTTAAAATTATCTTCTTTGACAGATGAAACTTAGTAACAGGGTCAAAGATTATGTCTTTCTGGTATTTTAAATGCACACTTACAAAGTGAAGTATGTTTTATATTCATCTGAATAGAACACTGGGCTCTGGATAAAAACCACATGTTCGGCCATTCTCTAAAACATTGGGGGAAATGACAAGTAAACAACATTGACGGGGACAGATACACCTACAACCCACATTTTCCTTCAGCCTGCTGACGATAATTTTAATTTCTATCAGTTAATTAGGCAGATATGTTTTAGAGGCAGGTGACATGGTCAAACTTTAGTGTACCATCTTCTAAAACAAGAAGGTTCAAACAGAGGTTATACCACAATTCAGGGTAAGCTCATAGCTTTGATCACAAATCCCAAGGCTTTCATGGCATAATGACAAGGATTGGTTGTGACCACACATATGCTTTAGTTTTCTTCAGGAAGGTACAATCCCACTGATAGGAACGGCCTGTGCAGCCAGGCTGTGTGACTCTCCTTTCATTAGTCACCAATTCTCTCCACTGAACTAAAACCATTGCTCCCTCCATCTGGACAAACACATCAAATGCAATGCGATAATCTAAAGAAATGAGACAAAAAAAAAAAAAAAAGAAAAGAAAGAGAGAGAGAGAGAAAGAAAGAAAAGAAAGAAAAGAAAAAAGAGCAAAGATGCTGTTTTAGGATACAAGCTAACATTGACTCACTCAAGAATAAAAACCTTGGCAATTCAAACATTCAAATGTAGTGCTATAGTTAGGGAACGGGACACTGAAGGTGTACAGATAGGGAAGCAAAATTTTAGCTGTTTACCACTGGGAAAAGAAATATACTTTATGGTATAAAAATCTGAAGCTTTTTTTTTTTTTTACAAAAAAATGATGAAAATAGGACATAAAAAATAAAAACTTGCAAGCTTGTTTTGTTAGCCCACAAACACTCGACTAAAGTGTATTATATTAACATTTATAACTCAAATTAAATGAAAGTTTTCAATTGACGTTTGAACTTAAAATTTTTTAGAAAAAAACATTATCTTTATATATTACATACATTGTTTTCTTCAGCAAAATAAAAACAGTATTTTTAAAAGTTGAAATAGAAAAATAATCTCTAGAACTTCTAGATGGATCTAATAAGAACCATAAAAAATTATGATTGCAAATGCATTTAAAAAATCATGAGTTACAAGCAAACAGGCAATAGATAATCTATTTCACTCTGATTTAGAGGAAAGAAAAATTGGGTTTGAGTCTTGTCTATTTAATTTACTGTCACATGGTCTTAAATAATTTAATCTCTTGACCTTATTCACCTCACTTGTCATTTCTAAAACTCGGGATTTGTATGAAGTTCCTATAACACTAAATTCTATGTATAAATATTATCATTAATATGATCCTTGATTTCAGACACACCAAATTTTTAAATATGAAAGGGCATTTGTTGAACTATGCCCACTTATAAAAGCCTTCAAGGTAATTCAAAGAAGACCTAACAAAATTCACTTCTAAAGAAAGTATTCTCACAAAAATATCTGAGAATTAATATTTCTTACTAAATCGCCATCACAATAAGAAATTTATTATTTTTTATTAGCAATGACTTAACCTGTCATGTAGGGCTTAACATAAATAACCCCAATAGCTTATAGTTCACTCTTGCTTTCAACACATTTTTCACTTACATATTTGGACTATATATTTCCATTAGGTCTTCTGCTGTTCTAGATTGCTATCTTCAGGGAAATTGTAGTTTAGGAAGAGATAATGGGCACTAATAATATAAATGTACAGTAAATTACAACTGCTATTAAAGAAAACACAGAGGCTGGGGAGAACCTCACTGGCATGCGCACCTGAGTTTGCTTCTCTGAGCCCACTGAGATAGTAGCTGGTAAGACAAAGGCCTCATGCTTTACAGATCTCACAAGACAAAATAAAACTGCTCCAAACTATTTACAACCATCTCATTCCGGAGCTATAAAGATAGAGAAGGCTAAAAACTTCTCAGACAGGGTTAAAATTAATTCATGTCACATTGTTGTGCTCATTTATTTAAAAATATTTTTAGTAATCTGAGATTCAACTGCATTATATTTACTGTGTGGAATATAATTTATTATTCTGCTTAATTTCATAATATAAATTTTAATTTAATAACTAACAATATATAAGTATTTTTTTAAAAAATTTGTTATTTTGTTTTCAAGACACGGTTTCTCTGTAGCTTTGGAGCCTATCCTGAAACTCATTCTGTAGACCAGGCTGGCCTTGAACTCACAGAAATCCACCTGTCTCTAACTCCCAAGGGCATGATTAAATTAAAGGCATGAGTCACACTGCCTGGCTTTTAAAAAGTCTTAAAGTAGACTAAGAATATGAAGTAGACTGATGAGACACCCCATGGATTTATGTAAGATCATAACAATAAAAATGAAATCAGAACTAATTATAGAACTTGTTATGAATTTGTTGTTCTATTTTTATTCATTCAGATGTGTGTTTTTTTTATTGATAAAAGGAGAGATAAAAAAAAAACAAATTTCCACCTCCTCCCAGCCTCCCATTTCCCTCCCCCTCCTCCCACTCTTCTCCCCCTCCTCCCACTCCTCTCCCCTTCCCCCCACTCCTCTCCCCCTCCCTCTCCAGTCCAAAGAGCAGTCAGGGTTCCCTGCCCTGTGGTAAGTCCTAGGTCCTCCCCCCTCCGTCCATATCTAGGAAGGTGAACATCCAAACTGGGTAGGCTCCCACCAAGCCAGCACATTAAGTAGGGTCAAAACCCCGTGCCAATGTCCTTGGCGTCTCATCAGCAAAACTTACCTCAATCATCCCAACCCCAGAAGCCTGGACACCAGCACAAAAATAATCAATAATGGCCAGATACTATGTCTCTACCAAAAACCAGTAACCTACTGTGCTAGACTGAGAGAAATGTAATGTAACTGAAAGACAAGACAAAGATTCCCATCTTCCTGCTCCTTCCACCTTCCCCGCAACCCCGTTCACTAGATTTTTAAATGAAACCATCCCCATCTCTTAAAACTTCTTAATAGTTAAATATGAAAAAAGCCCAAGTTGGGAATAGAAGCAGAAATCAACAACAGTTATTAATCCTCTTAACCATTTCTAGTATATGTCTACCCATCAATGCAAACTTATCTAATGATGATTCTTTCTAAAAGGATTTTATTTTTACTGTTTCTGTATGACGCACATGTGAATACACCCACGCCAACACATTAATGTGGACGCTTCATGTCTCCTTTCATCTTTCCGTGGGTCCTGAGACTTAGCCTGGTTATCAACAGTAAGCACTGTACCTGCTGAGCCATCTAACTGGTTTGCTCACGACTGATGACTTTAAAAAGTACTTCAAAAGTGTTTTAGAGTATATCATGAGATCAGAAAATATTGATAGATGTTCCGATATAAAAAATACCTTTGCAAATAATAAAAACAGAATATCTTTGATACAGAAAATATCATTTAGATATTATAATCTATAATGTCAGAAGAAATAGAGGAGTGTATTTTACATTGTAAAGTGTCATATCTTAAAGTGGTATGACATTAACACTCCACTACATGTCTTAGACGTGTCCTATAGCAGCATATACATAGTCATACAACTTTTCTTCTTTCAAATACATCTGTTTCTCATGTGTTACTTCCACCTCCACAGGGTACGATTATTTACATATAAGTCATATTATTTATAAAACTATAAGGAGTCTAAAAACAATAGGTGCATTTCATTATACCTTTAATAGCACCAATCCAGTTTCTTGCAGAAAGAGACATTACATAAAGAAAACCAATTACTGGACTGCTGAGGATAGAAGTGGAAGGCTAGCAAGATTATATTAGCTATAATACTGATTATTTTAAGAATGAAGATTTGAAAGATCCAAATAAATATGCCTGAGGCTTTCCTGTTTTCTGGTAATTTGCTTCACTATGCTGGAACTGTGTGCAGCATGCTGCTAATAGACATGATTCAAATGATGTTGGGAAGAGGAAAAAAATTTACAACTATTGAGATGAAAGAACTTCAGGATGGATGGACAGACAGGCAGAAACATAAAAAGAAGAAAACAAAAGTCATGGACAGTGGTTCTTTGCCATTTAATTCAGGTTCCATTCTCTGAGGTTGACCTTCCGTAAATACAGCTGGATCACAGGAGAGAAACTATGAACATCCAGTCAGTAAGAAACAAACTGGCTGTAACAAGCATAAAATGAAATAAATCTGTACCTTAATGTCAGATGTATCACGCTGACTGTTTCGCCATGCTCTGGACACTGAGGAGAAAGTCCTATCTGCATGATCAAATTTCCCTCCTTGTAAATTTAGAAAGTAGGTTGTAAAGGGTTCCTAAAAAAAATAAGAAGTGAAAAAACTTTTATGTCCTTTTAGGGTTTAATGAATCTTTATATCTAAATTTTTTAGCAAATAATGGTCATTAGCTAGTAATATGTCCAATGTATAGAATGCAAGTTATTGCCAAATTATTTTATTAGAGCTCTTAATTTTTTCTGAATGTTTCTATGTCATCAAAATTTTGGTATCTATAATGTTTCCATAAACTTCCTCCATTGCCAAGAATATATTACTAATAGCATTTAGGCATGAGTTAAATGTATTTTCTTCAGTGTTCAGGATATAGTACAATATGTAATTTTTCTATTGTTATGGCTCACAATTTATGATTAAGAGGAAACTGCTTGGAAGGCTTAAAAGCCCCCTCTTAGTTAAAGAACACTTAAACATGTATGAGTGAGTAACTGCTTGCCAATAGAAAAGCCCTATAAATTACTTCTAAGACTCGTGTCTGTCCATATTCTTCTAACAAGGTTTTATTAAGGACGTGCTGCTAATGTTCCCCACAGAAATTACATTTTGGTAGGTGAATTAACTTTCAATTTTATAGAAACATCTTTTCAGCTAATGCTATCAATACACAACAGTGCTGGTTATTTGAAAACACATCTTACTCTATTTGGAGCAATGTAGCTACCAGAATGTGTAAATAAATGTCTGTGCTAATAAAATTTTAGTTACTTCTCATTTACACAAGCTACATTTGAAGAGAATTTAGCTAATCTGGTACAAAAGACATCATCTGAAGACACAGATTTGAAGAAGATAGTCACACAATTCTAGAGGAAACATTTTTATCGTTATGGTATAAAATATTTGCTAAAGCATATATATTTAAAAGCTCAATTGTTTAAAACTATTTTCAATATTCAAAAAAATGTCGATGATTTCCAATTATGGCACATTCTTCAACACATTGGATTTATTTAGTCACGGTCTATTATTCACATTGAACTTACTATTCTGAGAAGCCATGCAAGAACAAAACTTGCAGTTGAGTAATGAGTACCATAGTGGAACTTTGGAACTTGATCATCTTCCCATGACTCAAATCGTTCTGCAAAGAATGCTGCTCTTTTGGGATTCAGAGCTCCTACTGGCTGCCATTGGAAGAGAAGGGAGAGAAAGAAAAACAAATGTAATCAACCTTTATTTCCTCCGTGCTTTTAAGATTATCCTGTAAGTATGCATGGAGTAAACATTTAAAATATATGTATTTGCACTTAGAAAAACAACAGTGGTATATTTGAAGAACAAACAGAAAAAGTCATCACCCCACATTTTTTTCCTAGCATGGTTAAACATATACAGATAACTAAGTGGGTAAACCTGTCATTTCTGATACATGCAGTTTTTTTGTTTGCTTGTTTGTTATTTAAATTTTGTTTGTTTTTCTTTCTTCTTTCCTTTTTTTAAATATTGAGACAGGGGTTTTCTGTGTAGGCTTGACTGTCTTGGAGCTAGTACCACAGACTAGACTGACTAGTAACTCACTGAGATCTGCCTGTCTCTGCCTCCAGAGTGCTGAGATTAAAGGCATGCACTACCATCACCTGACTGGTTTACATAGTTTTTTAATTAATCAGTCTGAAAGGAGAATTACAGAAGATGAGCTGTATCATACTTTAGAAAATACCTGTAATTAGAAGCAACAACCAGAAGCACCTTGGAGCTAGAGAGCTTACTTACTCTGTCTCTGAGCAGACGGAGAAACAAAGCTGATAAACAAGGGTAAATGCAAAGAGGTTGTAAGAGAAAAGGAGTAAGATAGAACTAGAACATTCTACTAACAATAACTAAGTAAAAAGTTAGAGGACAGAGTGCGGTGGAGATGGCTCAATCAGTGAAGTCAAATCTCAAGCAACCCTAAAAAAGCTGGGCAAGATGATGTGCACCTGTAATTCTAATGCTAGGGAGGCAGAACGAGGCAGAGCTTGCTGCAAAGTCAGCTTGGTCTAATCACTGAGCTTCAGTTTCAGAAAGAGATCATGCCTCAAAAGAAAGGTAGACAGAGACAGAGGAAGACATCCAACATTGATGCCTAGCCTCTAAGTGCCTTCATGAATTAACAAGAATTCAAACCCACTAGCAATAGCAGCAGCACCACCACCACCACCACCACCACAGCAACAACAACAAAAACAAGAAATGGTAAGGACATTATAATCTTAGACTGGAAAACAAAACATCTCAACAAACTTCCATAATCGGTACAACAAAGTGAAGACCCTGGACTCACTAGACAACTCATGTCCAGTTAGAAGGTTGTTTTGGGAAATAAAATAAGTACACACATTAAGGTCTTTAAGCCATGCATGGCAACACTCAATGAATGTCATTATTTAAAAAATAATCTTTTAGAACTAAGGTAAAAGAGTTTAAAAAAAACAATTGCCTATAAAACACCAAGCACGTTGCTTGCTTGACCCAGACATGAAACGGCCGTTGCTAGCCAAGGAATACATGAATTGTATAAACACTGAGCAACATCCTGACATTTTCTTCAGGAAGACAGAGTATCCTTGAGATTCTCAGAAGGGACTACAGCTCTAAGAATGCTAAGATCAACCACATTAAATTACAGTTCGGACTATGGGAACACTCTGGGCTGTAGAAAAAGCTCTACTCCTTATTCAAAATATAAATACCAATTCGAAAATAACTTCTCTAATAAGACACAGAATTGTTTTACATCTCTTAGGAAATTTTATAAGTTATTCATATTTATAAGCTCAAAAAGTCTGACTATCCATGAGGAAAATGCTAACCTAAAGTAAATAGCATTAGTTTAAAATGGATATATTCAGAATTCATACAGTGAAAAGGAAGCCATGTTCAGACCAGGTCTTGAACTACTTTTCAAATTATGATTATAGATGGCATTTTAAAGTCATCACTTTGACTGTATTTCTTAAATTGTTAGGTATTTTACCTTCAAACTGTTAACAAACATTATCATTTTCCTTCAATAGCATCTTGGTTCTGACCAGCACTGTGTTATGTTAAATATGTTTCTACTTTACAAGTTAATTTTCAAAAACATTTAATTGATTACTATTTTAAGTCAGCGTCATATTACTAATTTTTAAATACCTCTTTTAAACTATTAGTTTCAGTGCTAAAGAATTATGTCTGACTTACTATAAGAATCAAACTCATTCCAGGAATTCTTTGTTTGTTACAGAACAAATGTGAAAGGCCTTTAAATGTATTTTAGTTGTTATCCCTAAAGATACAGCCATATAAAAGGAAGAAAAGAAATAAAATCACCAGAAGACAAATTATATGAATTAAAAATAGAATCAATGTGCCTTTTGTATGGTGCACAGCGAATTAACTATATACTTTATCTGCTCCTATTTTTATTACTCTCCAAATGAGTACCTCTGTGAATCAATAGCTATAGAATCACATTTCTTGAATATAATGCTAAGACCAATTAGGATTGATTTCACTAGCATCTGAAAGAAAAGGCATCCTACTGAGATCCATGTAGGTAGAACCTACAGTATCGACTCTGGCTGGTATTGTCACAATTGGCTTCTGAAGCCCGCTACAGGACAGCTATCAAGACATACCACATTTATTTGCAAGCAAATAAAAAAGAAGTCACCAAATAAAAGAAGGTTTTAAAAAAAATAAGGAGCAGTGGAGCTGTGCAATGACAATGATACACTATCAGCTTACTCAGAGAAGTTACAGTGGGAATACACACATTGAATTATACATTACGGGAAAGCACTGATTTATTGTGGTAATAACATCCACCTCATTAAAAGATTCTGCTTTGCTGCAGTTGGAAGGCTACATATTGTTTACTGCTATAAATTAATGGCACTGCAAAGAAGACTGTGGAACCATCCTAACAATAGATCTGTAATGACAGTGCTGTATATCACGGCTTCCTCAGCAGCTTCATAATAAAATGGAGACAATGTATTGAGCTAATACATTCTACCATGCTGGCCCGTATTTTTCTGACAACTGGTTTAAAAGATGAGCTGAATCCAACTATGTTATAATGCTACAAAACATTTAACTAAGCAAGAGTCAGTCAGACACCAAAGTGCATCACAGTATTTTAAAAACATTGTCTAAATCAGCATTTCAAGCTGTTTATTCATCTCCGCAGAAGGGCTAGAAGCTAACACCTATGGCTCCTCTTACTTCTCCTGTGTATTAAGAGAACAATTGCCATGTAGTTCAGGAAGACGTCTAGCACTCTCATCTTATACTGCATTCTCTGTACAATTTAACCTGCTTGATGGGGTATTTATTTTTAATCAGCAAAATTTAAAAGGAAGAAACCAAAAATACTGACATTTAAAACTGGCTATAATTTATTGGTAATAACAAAAACAAAATATCAATTAGGGGATTCAAAAAAGTACATAATTCAAAATCATTACAAAAAATATAAATATCATCAGGACATGGAAAATAAACAAACAGCATTAAATAAAAATATCAAGTCTATAAAATAAAGCAGCATATGAGATTAAAATAAAAAATACAGTAATTGGAAGTGTAGAATCTCATAACTTATTAGTTATTATGTAAGAATGGAAAGAGAATTGTAGTAAAGTAGGAAAAAACAAATTAAAAATGTCAAGAAGACAAATTCTCTAAAATGGTAAGGTGAAGTGCCAAGACCCCAGTCTGGAGAGCACGTCAATGGTTTCATACAAACAGCAAGGTGGCATCTCTGGAAGGGTGAGGAGCATCTTGGTGATGAGGAAGACACACGATTTATAAAATGGGAGTATTTAAATCAGCTTTGTAAACTTAGACTAAAAAAATACATTTTTTACTACCTTCTTGAGAAGTATTTTTGCTAATTAACAGAAATGTAAAGTATCCCCCTCAGACCTGGCACAGAGAAAGTTATTCTTAATATTGTCTGTTCTGAGGTTATTTATCGGGAATATTTAAAAAGCAAGCTCATCAGTCAATCCCAAGAATGAACACTATACCCTGCTAGCAAGGCGGGAGGAAAAGAGCACCGTGCATCACTGCAGCCTCCCTGTCCGCCAGTCTCCTCGCTGTAGTGACAGTTCAGAAAGTAAACTGACTTTTGGATTTATATGAAAAGCTGGAAATATCAAAGCAAGGGACAAGTATCATTTACCACATTAACGAAAAAATAGTTTTGATTCTATGGACCCCTGAAAACTTCAGTGGTTTAGCAATACCAGTAAAAATTAGCTTTTTCTTTTTTCCTTCAAATTTTGAGAACTATAATTTGAAGTTACTTAATAAAAGAATAATGTTTCTAGATTGAATTACCTGATTATTTATTTATAAAAATATTTATAAAAAATATAAAGACAGCTAGTTATCCCACTTTGAATTTAACTAATTTAGCTCAAAATGACTTCAATCTTAGCAACTAAAATGTAAGACACACAACTCCCTCCAGATCTTTTTTATCCATCCGAGACTGCTATACTGAAGATGTTTCTCTAATTGCAGCATCTGCACACTATTTTTCAAATATGATCTTGACTCAAGCAGGTTTATCTAAGGGCTATATGATGTGGGATGCCCTTTTGTATATGTGATGCTTTTATTGGCTAATGAATAAAGCTGTTTCGACCAAAGGCTTAGCAGAGTAAAGACAGGTGGGAAATCCGAATAGAGATAAAGAAAGAAAGTGGGTGGAGATAGAAAGAGGACATGTAGCTGCCAAAGGAGACAAACACGGTGGAACATGACCAGTAAGCCACAGCCTCGTGGTGATACACAGATTGATGGAAATGGGTTAAGATGTAAGAGCTAGCTAGGAATATGCCAGAGTCATTGGCCAAACAGTGCTGTAGTTAATATAATTCTGTGTGATTATTTGGGTCTGGATCTCCGTTTACAACCATACATGTAAGGTGCGCAGGAGAGCTCTTGTGGGAAGCCAAGCCTGTGATACGACCGCTGCTGTGTCATACACCGGCACCGCAATCCTCCTTTATTATTGACGGTGAGATATGAACCACTGCAGCTGATATCAACCTTTCAGGGGTGACATCCCACAAACTCCTGGGCCATGTTTGTAGCTAACAAGGCCAAAACAGTTGTGGCTGAATTGGCAAGAACCCCAGAAGTCCTGTACTGCAGAAACCTGTTTGAATGAACAAATCAGAAATCCACGAACTCGGGCTCTTTCACACCATAGGTGTAGAAGATGTCTAAAGAAAAGGTGTTAAGAGGAGAAAGTTAAAGAGATAGGAAAAAATGTCTTGAGCACATGCCAGGAATAAACATCCTGAAAGAGTTAAAGAAAGTTGCTTTTCAAAGATCCTTTCTGTGGTATACAGAGAAACGAAAATATATCAAAGTAGAAAGGGTTCCAGAATGGAATAAGAGGACCACCACAACTCTGTTCTGAAAGCCATTCCACACCGTCATGTACATCCAGAGTGACTGAAAGTCTGGGATGAGCACACAGCAGTGTATCCACTTCTAAAAGTAGAGAGTATCTGCACATACTGATAGAGCTGCTGCAAAGTGAAGGTAAAACACTGATTTAGATTAGAACTGCTGAACTCACTATTCTCTAGCAGTCTTTACATTATACAGCAGATGTGGACAGTAAATATTAAGGGCACAGTATCTGATGTATATGAACAGATTAAGGCTAGCAGTTCAGAGAATAGCAAAACAAAGGTTGTATCAAGAGTCAGAGAATACTGTAATTATTTTTGGAAATATTCCAGGAAGTAGGTGCATAGGCCCAAAGAAATGCACCACACGACAACCATGATTCTGTTTGTTGGACATAAACAAAGATTCTCAGACTCTTAGGTAAATAAGCTATCTTCAAAAGCAATTCTGTGATATACAGGTCTATAAGTGCCCTCCACTTGCGGGTATGAAAAATGTTGAGTCTGGGAGAAATAAAATGGACCTGTGGCTGGTCATCTGCCTGATGACATCAGAACGAGTTAGGGCACTTAGACCAAACTGTAAGCCAGTCCTAGAACAGTGTGTGCTGCGTGAAGAAATGTAAATGCCAATGCTGAATTCAGAAGGTTATTAAAATCCATTCATTGGAGTTTAGGTTAAATTAAGACACACTTTAAAAAAAAAAGGAAGAAAAAGAAAAGCCGGGTATAGTGGCATAGACCTTTAATCCTAGCAGTAGGAAAGGAGGCAGAAACTGGCAGACTTCCGTGGGTTCAGGGCCAGCCTGGTCTAAACAGTGAATTCCAGGTCAGTGACACCCATGTACTAAAAAAGAAAGAAAAAATATATGACATACTACTTGAGCTCATACTGTATTGTCATGATGTTTCTTCCTACTCATGTAATGTCTGGAGAAGCACCGTAGGAGACAGTATCCCAAATCAACTCAATGCATGTTTTTGTCTTGGAGACATGGATATCCAATTTGTATGCACTGTCATTAATATCTCCTATTTATGTCCCTTTTAACTCTGATAACTGTGTACCACACCAGTGAACACAAATGAGAGCAGAAATCTATATGTGGTTCAAGATTTTAAAAGAACACCATGGTTATTCTGGCTGTATCCCATCCGCCTTTCAGGGGTCCCCACCCTTCTTGGAAAGAAAGCAAACAAAGAATCTTTGTTATTCAGGCCACACTGCACTGTAGGAAGCACAACTGCTTTATTCTAGTTCTAGCATCTTTTGTATCTAGATGACAAATGTAACAAGCCTGCTCATCATTTTTGCACAGTCTTGGCTGGTAGGATTTTTGTCACATGCTGTACATGACCGGGATAGCTCGGCACTTATCTTCATACACCCTTGACTGTATTTAACATTGTCAAGGGAAAAAATTCCATCAGCTTGCTTTTATAGCTTTTAGAGTTAACAAATAAGCACTTTTGCTTTCAAGTAGCGGGAATATTTTTAATCCCCTGCAAACACTGTTTACACGGCTTCCATGGTGCATTATTATACATTGCTACCCCTTTCAACTGAATAAAGACACCCTGGGAAAATAAAGTGTTTCAGTTTACTGATAGTCCTATGGAGAATTCAAATAATTTCAAATATTCAGAGTGCCGATTCAGGAGTGATGCCATTACGATCTGCTTTATTCTGCTCAGCTGGTATTGCAGGACTACGCTTCTGAAAAAGTCACATAAACTGATGAACATAATGCAGATGAACAATGCTAGTACTAAGCAAAATGCCAAGAACAGCCCAAAAACCAAGATATAATTTATAAAGAATATTTTAAAGTAATTATGAAAATAATAAAGACAAAAGAGTTCCAACGTTGCTAAAAATGTTCATTTGTATATAAATGCAACTATTCATTTTCAGAACCATTTAAGACAATTAAAATCAAATAATCTACCTACAGGGTAAATCAAGGTTGATAGCTCTGAATAGTTCAACAGTTTACATAGACAGTACATTGCCAAATAACAAAATTAGCCAAGGAAAGGGGGCTTAAGATGAATAAGAATAGGTTACTGTTCATTTGGACCAACTATTATATTTTAGGGGAAATGTTAAACATCAATATAACACTTAGATCTAGGGCGAAGAAGTTGGCTTAGTAGCTAAGTACTTTTGTGCACGCCTAATGACCCAGGTTGGGATACAAGCACCCATGTGAAGCTAGACACAGAGGTTCATGAACCTGCAACCACAGCACAACTCTACAGAGGAGAGACAGATACAATAGCAGCCCAGGAAGCTCAAAGCCAAGTAGTCTGGCACATACAGCAAAAAGGAATAGAGAGCGCATATAGAAAATAAGACTGACACATGGCGGTACATGCAAGCCACCCCTCTGCCCACCCCAATATTAAAAGTAATCAGATTATAGCATACAAGCTAAAAGTGCCAAACTACAGATAAGCACCTGAGTTGTATCAGTAACTATGGAGCTACTGGACCATTGGGGGCTGCTGGGAAAAGGAAAATCAGTTTTCTTTAAGGCTATGAATCTTCATAGGTTGACCATGCTCCAGTGGGTAGACCTATGCCTAGGGAGTATACTAGTGGTGCAAATAAGACTTTGGGTCATTAAAAAAAAAGAAGAAGAAGAAGAAATGAAACTGAGAGAGGTTGGAATATGTGAATTGCCCAGGAAGGAATGGGGGTAAACATAATCAAAATATGAAATTTGAATGAATAATCAAAGCATGAAATTTTCAGAGAATAAAATATTATATTTAAAAAAAACAACCTGAGTTGTAATGCATTTTAAAAGTACTAGGATACATCAAATATCAAACAAGGAGACAATCCATTATTGGGTAGTAGTTAAATAACTGGCTTTCAGGAGAGATGTGGCAATTATTATCAGTTTAGCCAGATAATCAGATAATCACAATAATGCAATAGTTGAAACAGAGGAGATCCTAGTAATTCTCAGGGCTCATGGATAGCTATTAGATCATACATAAAACTAGCAAATGTTAATAACACTTATTGGGTTGATCGTGACTAATGAGAGACCTGACAGAAAATTGATCAGAGTAGCACATTGCCAGAACAAGCCTACTCCTGGCAAGCATGGGCAAACAACACTATCCTTAAGACAGTCCCCAGGCTGAGGGATCAAATGGAAGCTGGCTACTAAAATGATCCACCCCAGGAGTCCTACTCACGCTGCTCTAAAGGACAATGAAGAAAGGGAGAAATGGGGAAAATCCCACTCTTCTACCTTTTGATCTATTCAGGACCTCAGTAGATTGAAAGACAAACACACAGAGAAAACACCCCCAACTGCAAAATGAGTAACTTATCCTACTGCAAGAGGAGTGTAAAAAAATGGCGAATAAATTCACAAGTACTACCTAAAATTTATCTTAATTTCCTGAACAAAGTGATATGTTAGAATGATCACCTAAAATTTGCATTTAATTTTCTTTTTTGGATATAAAGATATTGACATAGATATTACTTATTGATTCTATTTCTTTAGATCTTGTGACCAATTCACCACACCTAGAGGCAATGTAATTAATTAAGTTAGAAGTTAAAAAAAGAAGAGGTGCTGGGCGATGGTGGTGCACGCCTTTAATCCTAGCACTCGGGAGGCAGAGGCAGGCGGATCTCTGTGAGTTCGAGACCAGCCTGGTATACAGAGCTAGTTCCAGGACAGGCTCCAAAGCCACAGAGAAACCCTGTCTCGAAAAACCAAAAAAAAAAAAACCAAAAAAACAAAAAACAAAAAAAGAAGAGGCAACAAAAGATTCCATCCATCGCCTATGATGGGTGTGGGCTGAATAATGAAACACCTTAAAGTACTGTTACCAGTTATTCCATTATAAAGTTAAATTCAGAAAGAAGCAATTTTTTAAAAAAAATGGCTACTTATATTTGCCTGTGTTTTTCATGCACTGATACAAAATTTCAATAGGGAGCACTTACATTTTTATTTAACATCAATATTTAAATTATAACCACTTATGAAAGACAATATAACATTGTAAGCGCTATCTCAGTCTTTCTTCCAAATGATGAACCTTTTAAAATGACTCCAAACTTGTCATAATTTTAGATCATGATAAAAGTTACTTTAAAATATGTGAATGTCAAAGAATACACTAAGGTAAGAATTCTGAGAATGAAAATAGTAAACTTGTTTCCAAAATAATTTATATTTTTAAAGCTGAGTTGACTATTTCCCATTGAAAGGAAACTGGGCTCCTTAGGAAATGGTTCATTCTGATTCTGGGGTGAGCAGCACATAAAATGCAGGACCACAAGAAGATGGAGCTTTCAGATATTCATGGGGTATCAGTTGGTCTTCCATCACCATGCCACATCCGACAGAAAGAACTTAAGGCAGAAAAATGTATTAACAACTCTCTTGCCCACTGTGGTGGGGAAGGCATGGCTGAGCAGCTCAGTCTGTGGTGGTAGGAGCATGTGGTGGAGGCTGTTCACATCACACAGGATCAGAGAGCACAGAGCCCCAGGAACCAGAGACAGATACCACCCTCGAAGGCCACTCAGACTGTGCCTCCTAAATGGTCAATGGCCTTTCAAAACAGAATTACTAGCTAAGGAATGAGTGTTGAAAACATCATCCTCTGTGGATGTTTCAGAGACTCAAAGCCTCACAAACTGACAGAGAACATTCATGGGAGGTCACACTAGAAAGTCATGACAATTTCATTGTCATAGAAAACAATGCCTCTTTCTCTTAGAATTAGAAAGCACCAAGGTAAGGTTGCTCTGCACCTGTGAGGTGGGGTGCATCCCGGGGCGTCTAAGACAGGAAGACCAGCCTGGGTTACAGTGAGACTTTCTTTAAAACAAGGAGGTTGGGAGAAAGTTGTCCTTATTCTACTAAGAAAAAGACTATAAAATGCTAACTGTTCTTAAGATCCTTGTAGAGAACTAAGGTAGAAAATAACCAAGTGAACTGAATCTACCAAACTACAAGATTCTCAATTGAGAGGTTGTACAGAAGTATAAAATATTGACAAAGAAAGAGAGTACCAACACAAATATAAAAATATTCTTAAAATACCTAGTTTGAGTGAATAGAAAATTTAGAATAGAAAAATTAGAAAATTTGGTAGATCCCAAGACAAGTGCATTCACATTTTTGTTTTCCCCCCATGGGTCCGTACAGGGTGCATAGCATAGCACATACAGACAGGGGATCATAGAGAAGTCCTCTGTTTGACAGAGGATGTGACTTACTGCTCCTGGGATTAGGTACACAACATCTTCACTAATACTAACTCTTTTCATACATGAGACCCATCCCTTAAGCTGCCAGGGAGGATGCTGATTCTATCACCAAGAGCCTGGGCAAATGGAGGAAAAGGAGAAGAATCTACTACAGGAGGGTGGAAGGCAAACACACTGCTTCTGAAAGAGGGTCAAAGCAAAACCCTTCACTTTGGAGAATGCCAAAAATTCTCTCTTGGATAAAAGTTTTAAGTAAGAGAACTATCCTGGAGACAGACTGGGAAAATCTTCCCTGATCAAGATCTGTCACAGATGCAAAGCAGTTTGGATGGCATGAAAGCTGGAATCCAGAAAGCTGAAAAGGTCTTTCTGGAGAACACACAGACTGGAATGCTTAAGACTGCATATGGCTCGGAACTGACAAACTCTAACCACCATAGCCTGGCAGTTACTAGTTAGCACTAATAGGTTTACTTGTAGAGGAAAAAAAAATATAGAAAGAAAATATCTCTATGGTATAGGTTAACAAAAACTAATGAAGGAAAGGACAGGAAAATTGAGGAAGTACTTCCAGCACCATCGGGCATACAGAAACACAAGCCTGTGCAGTATTAAAGATAACAGCAAAGAGCTCAAGTGGCCTCATGGATTAGATGGACCTCCCCCCCCCCCCCGCCAGCTCACAGAAGAGCTCAAGTGGCCTCATGGATTAGATGGAACTCTACATACACTGCTCACAGAAGCAGCACCTCACACATTTCTACCTGGAAGATATTCGTATCTCACTCTGTAATCTTTTCCTATCCCAGAAAATACAGAATTGTACAAATAACTTAGAAAATGGCAGATGAAGGGAAACAAGAAATAAAGGAGCAAAATTTAAAAATAGAAAGGATTTTAGGGGAGAGGCAGGGAGTGGAACAGATAAAAATGTAGAGCTCAATAAAAATCAATAAAAAAATGTAAAAAAAAAGGCTTTTAAAAACCTGCAGAAGGGATGGTGAACTGGCTCGGATGTTGAGGTCAGACCCTTCCCACACACGGATCTGGGTATAGTGGAATGCACCTGGGGTCTCTGTCTGGTGGGGCAGACAGGACGTGCCCAGAGGCATGCTGCCCAACCATGAGCTCCACAGTCACTAAAACATTGTCTTAAAAATAAGATGGAGAATGACAGACGACACCTGACATTGATGGTCGAAACATGCACACACATAAACACACATGCGCATAAACCACACACACACACACAATAATGAAGCAAGCCATATCAAAATTATCATTAAGTATAAATGATATCAATATTGAAATTAAAATGTAGAGAAGAATGTAAGATTAAATATAAAACCACATAGTATTAGATACTCTCTATAAAAAGTACTGTTAAGATGTAAGCACATAGGTTGGGTTTTAAAGATGGAAAGAAGATACTGTAAGGAGTCACTGAAACAACATTGCCATACACATATCAGAAAGAGCAGTACACTTGCTACTAAGTGTAAGGTAAGAAAACAGATACACAAATATGTTTATTAGGAAAACATAATTTTAAAATGTGTGTGTGAGTGTGTTAGTTTCCTGGGACTCCTGCAACAAAGTATAGTGGCTTCAAACAGTAGAAACTTATCACCATCTGGTTACAGAAAACTCAAATGATGCTGTTGTCAGGGCCAGGGACATGATCTCTCTGAAGCCTCTCAAAGAAGATCCTCCTTGGCAGCATAACCCCAAACCCGACTTCTGCTATCACAGAGCTCCCTCCCTGCTTGCCAGGTGTCCTCATCTCCTCATCAACATCACTTACGTTAGATGTGGACCCATTCTAACGACCACAACTTAGTGTTATTACAGCCATGAAGACCTCATTTACACAAAAAGTATATTCACAAGTACCAGACTAAGAGTTTAGGGCTTAAATGTTATCTTTAAAAAAAATTGAACCTGAGTCTTCTGGAAGAGCAACCAGTGCTCCTAAACTCTGAGACATCTCTCGAGCCCTTTAAATGTTTTATTTGGGAACACATCAATCCATATCTGATGTAAAATATATGACAAAATGGGACATAACTGGAAATACTTAAATAAGTCTAAATTACTGCATTTTCAGTAAAAAAATTAATTAAACAAATGGAAGATATAACATTCATGGATTACAAAATTCAATATTGCTGATACATTACATTTTGCCAAAAATGACCTAAATATCAATGTAGCCCCTACAAAAAAACTTGCAAATTTTTTAAAAATTAGAAATTGACAAACTAATTCTCAAAAACAAAAACCCCAGAATTGCTAATTTTGAAAAAGATTGTAGTTGAAAGAGCCACATAGCCCGCTTTCATAACATACTGCAAAACCTAAAGTAACTAAGACAGAATGAATGGCACTCACAGAAGGATAGACATGTATTTGACAAAACAGAATCCAGAAGAACTACACATACAAGGTCAACCAATTCCAAAAAAACAACCAGGAATATCTAAGACATTCTTTTAAAAAAGACATTCTTATGTTTATGTGTTAGAGGTGTGCTGGTGTGCCACGGTGCATACATGTCATTCGGCGTGTGTGGGAGTTAGAAGACATCTTGCAGGACTCAGTTCTCCCCTTCTTCCACATGGGTCCCAGGGACCTAATTAAGTTAGATGACTTGGTAGCAAGTCATCCTGCAGGTCAAACTTCACAGTCATTACAATAAGTAGGACTTACATGAATAAAATAAGAACTTCAACCCCTAACTTTGTACCTCTAACATATTCTAGACAAAAAAAAGTAACACCAATAAGCACAATATAAGAGAATAATGGTGCATGATTCAATGTTTCTAGAAAAGCCAATTATCACCACTGGCTCACACCATTAGGTCACAGATGATTCAGATCAGTAGCTCCCAACATTTGTAAAGAAGCCTCTCTGCATCTCTTCTCTTTTTCCCAACACACATTTATTTGAATTCCCAGACCTCCTGCAATGAATCCAGAGTTTCCACCAAAGTCTGCAGGCTTGATGTAACTGCCACATCTTTATCTTTCTTTCCACTAGGAACACTCAGAAAAATGTTCTATTTTTAACACTGACTTACTTTTATCTTCTTTTTATGTTTATATAACAATGCCTGAAATTTACACTAATAATTTCTTATTATTCTTTTATATTCTTCTTGAATTTTTTAAGAGAGAGTTTCAGGCTATAAAGTGAGTTAAATTTTTATATTTTTAACTACTACAAGATTACATTCTAGGATTTCTTCTAAAGAGGGAATCACACAGTCATAAGTATGAAAAATTTACACTTTGAATAGTTATGATAGTTATTAATGTGTTTTAGTTACTCTATATTTTATAAAGTTACCACTCAGAATATATCACAGTAAATCTTTAACTTCTCCAAATCACTGACATCATTAAACTAATTTTAAAAGTAACAAAGTTAGTATAGCTTACCAAAATCTATTTCCAGTAAAACACACAATTTTTGTTTCTTCCTACACTTAAAATAACTTGATACTCTACTGTTTAGTATAGTTTTTATCCTGAGGTAATGACATGCTTACAGAAACTATCCTTTGCTACTTTCAAAAGCTTGGTTCAAATTCCAAACTGTACAATCACATTTTCAAAGATTACTTTTCTAAAAGCTAAGTTGTAAAAATAGGTTTTCTATAATTGTTGTGATATAACCTGGAATCTGTATAAAAAGTCTTTCAGTAGTAGATGATCTCATTCACTACTGTTTTGAACACAATCCTCAGAATAATGCACAAAAAAGCACCAAGTAAATATTAAATAATTGTTATTCAAATGACTGGGCTTTATAACAATAAAAATGAAAAAAAAACTGAACAAAAGAGTAAGAGACAATTTATTACATTTTCCACTATAAGAAATACTGCATGCCATTCATAATTAATAGAACACAGCTAGGTGTGGTAGCCCATGCCTTTAATTCCAGCACTTAGGAAGCAGAGGCAGGAGGATTTTGGAGTTAGGTCAGCCTATTCTACATATTGAGTTCCAGGGCAGAAATAACAAACTGCCTGAAATCAGAATGATGGTACGTTATTTTTTAAAGAACTGAAATATTTCCCAAGTGTTAGATAACAAGTTTAACATAAATTAATAACAGGTGTTCCCTACTCTGAATCTACCAGAGTTTGTAACTAAAAACTAAACTAGGAAAGTAGAAAACACTGTTGGATAAAACTATTAATGCTATGTAAATAAAACCAATCATTTATATTGTCATAAACTGTGGCTCCACCCAGAGCAGGGCAGCATGATCGGGAAGGAATATGTAGCCTGGAGCAGGATTGATGGCTCTCTGGCAGGGCGCTCTGGGGTACGTCAGGATTAGCCATACCCTGACAGTAATATTAACCGAAATCCATTTCAGTTACTTCAGTTTATCATTTTCTGACAAATGTTGAGAAAGATTGTCTTCAGAAGCTGCTTAAATTAAGTGCTGGGTTAACCTCTGTTAGAGACATTTAAAACTTTACCAGAAAGAAACCCTAGGAGGAATCTAAGTCTGTTTAAGTACTCTACACAGACAATTCTATTTGTACTTTGATGAACTTGGCATTAAGTTCTGAGAAGTTACATAACCATAGTTTAAACTAATATAAACACTGAACAAGCAACAATTCAAATAATCAATAACTATTTAAATAGTTAATAATTCAATATGAACCTGATTAATTTGAATAGTTATTATTAATGATAATTAACACATCCTTGCTTATTAAGGCGCTCCTGCTGCTTCGTACCTCCTCTTGCGGCTGTTCTTTACACCTTTCTGGCTGCTGTAGTCTTTGTCACCCTTTCACACTGTAGGCTGTGTTTAAATGTTTACCTTCTAGCTACAACTCACTCTTTAAAATGAGGCGCTAGGATAGCAGGCATACGTGGAGCACAAGCTGTGTGTCCCTGTGGGTTTTCAGGAAGGTAAACCAGGTGGGTACTGAATGAAAACCCAAGATGCTAACATTTTTAGAGTCTTTTCTCTTGCTCCATCAGTATGTCTAAAGGGCAACACAGCCCTGTCTCACTGTGCGGGACTGGCACAGATGTCTGGACAGCGGGACAGTATCAGGGCCTGGCACTTTCACTCTTCAGTCCCCAAGGCTTTCTGTCTTTAGTGATAACTTTCTTCTGCTGCACATGGTGTTCTAGCATCAGAAGCTTCTTGTATTTTTCCAAGAACTATATCCATTGCCATTTTTACCAACACAAAAAGAAAGGCAAATGGACTTGGGAAGGAAATGGATGTAACGTAACTATTCAGTCTAAACTACTGCTTCTGGTTCTACCTGAGTTCTCCAGATAGGGACAGACCTGAGATTACTGCATGAAGAAAATGTGATTTGGGACCTCCGGCACGTCACTCAATCTTAGTCTCCCACTCTGTGAATACTGGGGGACAGGGAAGACAGGACATGTACATGCTCCTGGGGAAAGCAACTCCTGGAGCCTCCCTCCCACTCCTACAAATAAATCCTGAACTGCTCTGACACCATTTTATACTGACCAGACTACAACTCCCAAACATCATGTGAAACAATTTATGCTATAATCTCTAAGATCAAAATGGCAACAGCACCCATGTTTGATACAAGGAGTAAAAATTCTGGATGTATCTCATCAGCCATTTATTTTTCTGCATTATACTTTTAAAACAACTTAAGATCAATTAGCTGTTGTTCTTCCATTATAAAGCCTTTCCTATAGATTGAATTCCTTTGGTTTCAGTAAATCTCAATAAATAGAAAACAAAATAAATGCTGTTCTGCCCAAACTGTTTGAGCACTGGTCTCCACCACCCGAAGGCATTCTCCCCCCTCTGTGACATGGAGATGGTAGATTGATTCCTGGTGTATCTGTTACAGGGCAGACTAAAAGCACTGGCATTCGTCAGAAACAGCACTTAAAACTTAAAGAGATAAAGAAGTGCTGTCTGATCAACAGCAGCTAAATGTCGGTAGTCAATTCCAGGTCAAGATGTTCACTGTATGGTAAATGTGCATGTTAGAGAGACGTATCTCATACATAAAAATATACACACCAATCTACCACGGCAGAGGAGGGATGAGAACTACCCAATACAATCAGCAGCTACTCAGCAATGAGTAAACAAAATCTGCTGCGTTTTCATCTGGTCCTCTGTAGGCTCTGCACACTCCCTTGTGAGAAACAGCAACTGAACAAGAGCACTGGGAGCTGTAGATTACAGAGGGTGAGTAATAGCATTGTAACAGGTTATAAAAGCAGTGAATTCACAGAGCTGACACCGGACTTTAAGACTAGCTTACTTCTCCCAAGTCTTTGGAAGGTAAACTCGGGAAAGCACGTTATGAGCTGTGGTCCTCCATCTAGCACGCAGCTCCTCTGTATGTGCCCAGTGGACATAACAGCAAACCACATCTTTGCACTCCAAGGGTAAAAAAGGGTTTTTCTTTGTTCTTTTTCTCAAACTCTTCTTAGTACTTCCTTCATTTTCAATCTATGAATTCTAATTAATAAAAAATAAAGTATTTTCTTGTTTCTTGACAATTCTTGGTTTTTCCCAATTTTCAATATTCCTTCATTTCTAAGAAGACAAATTTTTTTAACTGCTCCATTCACACTTTTTCTGTGCTAAAAGATTGATCACAAAAAGAATTCAGAAGAAAGGGTGTTGATTATATTAATTCAGCATCAGGAAGAAAATTCCCTGTGTAACAATGGGAAAGATTACCAAATAAAATTGTAGCTCTATGCCAAAGCACTAAAACTCCTTTGAAAACCAGCTTTGGGGAAATTAAATGGACATAAATAATTTGATACATTTTAAAGCCAGTCAGGCTACATTATCTACTTAGCAATAGCATAACATCTGTTTATGCTCTAAATTATGCTTTGCACACTATGTTTTCCCAGATTTCAGAAGCTTATTTAAACAAATAGTAATGCCTGCTTTGGGACAAATTTTAATATAATTCTAACATAATCACCATTTGTATACATAGAACTTATTTATATATAATACATGCTCCTATAAATGTATGTATAAGCAAAAATTTAGACATGTATTGCTTAGAGTTTCAGGAGATCTTTCTACTCCAAGGAATAAGGCAGTTTTTAAGTAAATCGCACTTTTTATAGATACAAAGTACAATTTCTAAATGTGTGATGCACTTGATTATTTCATTTAAAATAATGTAGTTAACTTTAAATTCACTAATTTCATTAATATTTAATGAAGGCAGTTAGCACTGGTAGAATTCCATTCTCATGAACCTGAATGACATTTGAAAGATCTGAACAACCGGCGCTTTATAGAAAAGGAAATAGTTTTATGGTATGCAGTTGTAGCTTAATGTTCCCCAGTACTGATCTTGGTGCACTTGCAATTCTTCCTGAAAGCATTTTTTTAAAGAAGTATTCCTTTCTCAACTAAGAGTAAAACTTCTCATAAATATCTCAAAATGGATACCTTTATAATCGAAGGGATAAGAATTAAGAACAATAAAGCCACTATATCATACTCTAAATATTTCTGTTTGCATGCATGCACACACATACACATGCAAACACACTTGACTGTTTGGAGGCCAGAGGTTGACAACAAAATGGCTTGCTTAACTGCTTTTTCATTCCACTTTTTAAAATTAGTGTTTCTCACTGAGCCTGGAGCCCACAGTTTGTCTAGAGTAGCTGGCCAGCAAGCCCTAGGGATCTGCTTGTCTCTACACCACAGCACAAAGGTTACAGGTGCATACCACCTCGTTTTCACAAGGGTGCTGGACTCATGTCTTGATCAGCACGTGTTTCACTCACAGGACTATATTTTTAGAAAAAGAAGAGCAAAGATACAAGAGGCAAATATGAGGCATTTGAGGACTAGATTTGAACAAAGATGGGCACAACAGCAGAGAAAAGTTGCTGCACAGAACAGACAATGGCCATATCCCAAATGCTACTGTTCACTAAGAGGAAATGTCAATGGCTGCATTGCTGTCACTGTCCTTAGATGGACTAGGGTGACACTCCAGCAATCCCAATATGCACCATGTCTAGGACGAATGAATACAACACTGTGAAGGAAATTGGATGGGTGACTGCTGAACTTTCTCCATAAAAGCATTTCTGCAGAAACCTGGTACTGATTCCCTACCTGAGAGTGGAAGTCAGGATAATCTAGGCTTTCTGCTGAGAAGAAAGGCAGTGCTAAGAGCAAGAAGAAATCTGACGTTCTGAGAGGTTACCACACAGTTATTGATCTGCACATACTGGGAAGGCAGTAGGAAGGCAGTGATGAACGAGAATTCCGCATCAGGAACAAGAAGATGCACAATGGGAGATACGGAAGTACTGTGAGAGGAGAGAGGAAATTCTCAGGGAAGGGACCGAGGGAAGGACTTCAAGATGAGGGCAGGCCACAAGAAAATAAAGACATAAGGCTGAGAAGCTAAGCTCTGAACTCTGGAAGACTTCCTGTATACAGGGAGAAACTAAGAAGGGTTAATGATAGGAACTGCAGAAGTTACAATCAGATTTAAAGAGGATCACCTATATTTGGTTGTGATCCTTGCATTCTTGAGACTGTGGGAGCATAGCTTGAGTTTGAGATCTGTCTGATTTACATAGTGAGTTTTGAAATATAAAAAGAGGACCCACATGCTTATGTTCGAGGAATTACCAGAGGACAAGAGACAGCCATGGCAACCTGAGGCAGGAAGTCCCTTGTTTGCTAGGAGAGTTCTGTTCATAACTTATTTGCTTTATTAACTACAAAAGCCCTCAGAAGGTCCTAATGGAGGACAATGTTTCCTTGAATGCTTATGGAAGAATGAGTACAATAATTTTTTTAACTTGTCATTGAATTTATTATAAACATTATTTTTAAATCTAAAGCTAAATAACATAAATGTATTTAAAAGATAAAACATGTATTTAAGGTAAAATGATATTTTAAGATTTTTAAAACATACTAAAATGAATCTAACTTGTTTTTAAATAAAAGGCAAATATATATACTTCAGATAATTACTAAAACATTACCTTGGACAAATCTCTGAAGTTGCTTGGCAAGGTAAGATCTAATTCTTCTGATTCATAATTAGTGATGACCCAGGGAAACACAGGATACTGATTTAAGTCATTATAACCCCGTCCTGGTAAAGAAGAAAATATCACTTTTATTTGGTGTAAAGCATGAAAGATTATCAAAATAACAAGAAAAACTAGTAATCTGTGTGCAAATCATTGTATTTAATGTTATTTTGTGTTATCTCATTTGGCCTTTGCAATCGCACTGTGAAATTAATATCAATAGTTTTTCATGAAAACACTGAGGCCCAAAGGCTAAGGGCTTCCCCCAAATCGTATGGCAAGTAATGCTGAAAACATCCTCAAATTTAGGTAAGTGCTCCTAGAGTTTATGTTCTTCTTTGAGCCTATGGCAGGGCAGAATAAAGTCAGGTGGGAAATCCAAACAGTTATAGAGAGAAAGTAGGTGGAGCCAAGGAGACAGCATGTAGCTGCTGAAGGAGACAGACACCGGACCTTTACCCGGTAAGCCACAGCATTGTGGTGATACACAAAACAATAAAATGGGTTAATTTAAGATGTAAGAGTTAGTTAACGGGAAGCCTAAGCGATTGTAATTAATAGTTTCTGTGTGATTTCGGGTCAGGGCTGCTGGGAACAAACGAGCAGTCTCCACCTACAGGTCAGAAACCATCAAGGTTATTCCAACAGTCTCTCCTCATTTACCTAACATCTGAGTCAGCTGTATGCCAGGGGACTGCGGCTTGTGAATTCATATGGCAACTTAGTCTCGCAAAGGCCTCTGTCATCTGTCCAGTGCAGGCCCTCAGTACATTTCCTGGTAATTGCTCCCTAATTTTGCCTTCCACCTAGTAGTTTTACCCCAGTTTACCAACTACCTAAAACCTCCAAGTTAATTTTTTACATCTCTAGTATTACATATTCTTAAAACCTTTACAAACCTATGACCTGCCTGCCAACTCAGACTGAAAATACTCTATCTCAATGTCGCCAAACTAACATTCATTTCCTCGTATCTTTATGAGTAATACACCTTATGTACTCATATAAATTTGAGAACATAAATTATAACGTTGACTTTTCTACAAACACTATACCATATACTTCAAACACTATATTTAATATGCTTGCTTATGATTTTAGATTTACATAAACTAACTTCTGACCTCCCAAAAACCTCTTTTGTCAAAATAACATCTTTATCTGACTGGTGAAAACTTCATTTTCCTGCTTATTCCAAATTACTGGGTAAATATAATCTCCATTCCTCTTTGCATTTTAAATTCTCATATTACATATTTTTTAAGTCATTTAAGCATCTCTAATCCAAAAATCTGAAATCCTACAGTATTGAAGTATGAAGTTTTGTTTTCAGGCCATTTTGGATTTGAATACTTGAATTAAACATACTTACCTCACAGTCCGCACACATTCCAAAATCTGAGAAATTCTGGAACCTGAAATCATTCTTGTCCTAAGCATTTCAAATAAGGGACATTCAACTTGTACTTATATTAGTAAGCAAAGTAATTACTCTGGGAGTAGAAAAATAACTTTTTCTGTTGGTATATCTTTTATGTCTCAAACATATACCATGTCAGTTAATGGAACGAAGCCCAAATGTCACACTAGTAGACTCCCTGTTTGCTTACTCTAGATGCATAGCATAACAATATTTCAATTCTTTATTTTTCTAAGAAACAGTTTCAATGGTGATTTTCAATATTAGAAATATTGTAAGGGCCATTTAATTTTTATATTTTCACACATGAGTCTTAACATAAATATTCCTTTATCTATCATAGCTCATTGTTTCATCATAAACTTATTTTAATATATTAATATATTAATCAGTTCTTAAATAATTATACTGTTCTTCATTCCTACTGCTTCACAGAAGTACTATTTTGTATTAAAAACTATAAATTCTTTTTTTTAAAAAATTAATTTCTAAGTAGTCAACCATTCATATACAAAGTTATAAAACTCACTAGGAATCTACCTTAATAAGAGATTCAAATAGTAATAAAAATAAGCTCTTATGCCACGAGTAAAAATAACCTACCATATCACAATGGACACTTGTTATATAAAATAAGTCAAGGTGTGCACTTAATTCACCTGCTATTGTGTTGAGGAACATCAAGTACTCGAAGTTTGAAATCTCTCTGTGCTGCCACCGCTGAGTCATATTTGAAGCTTTAAATAGTTGACGTGGAGTGGATAATGAAATACGCCTTCAAAGAAGAGAATTTGAAATAAAACTAACTTAATATTAATTATAATAATAAATCATGAGCTATCTGTGCTCATTCAATATTCTTAATGGAACATATAATTCTGAAAATTAGTATCCATGTCAGACCAATGAATATTAGCAATGTTTCAATCCAAAACTAATAGATACCAAATGATTCAGACTAGCAATAAGTCTATTATATCTATTTTGCTTGTTCAGGTAAACTGTCACTATAATGTCACTGTAATATTCAAAATCTGTATAGGTTGATTAAAACAGTATGATAAATGAATCCACAAAATGCCTAAAATTATATTCACATGCCTATCAAGTTTAAAAGTTATCTCTTAAAGATGAAACTTGAACATTATAATTTTAAATATTATATTTTCTCAGACACTGTAACAAGAGGAAAGACAAGATTAAGCAATTTGTAGGGTAGAATTAAGATAGAAGAAACTACTGAGGTGAATTTTTTTTAAATAACAATTGTAGTTCCTTAGAAGATCAAGTTAGAGAAATGTAAATACTCAGACACAATTAGATCAAGTTAGAGAAATGTAAATACTCAGACACAATTAGATCAAATTAGAGAAATGTAAATACTTAGACACAATCAGCCAAAGGATAAGCAGTGGGGAATGAGGGTGAGAAGCAGGACTGATATAACACCTGCTAAAAAGTCTCAGAGCTCTTCCCATTACCAAGAGCCAAGTAATTATGTATTGAAAACATTTATTGAGGCATAATTCAAAATTATAAAATTATTCATTCTAAGAGTAGAAATTTCAAAGGCTTTGGAGGAAATTTTATAGTTTTGTATTGTTAGTACAATCTGCTATAAAACATTTTTATAACAAAACTCCTGTCTCTGTATTTCCACTTAATTCCCATTCCTAGTTCAAGCATTAGCACCTACCAGTCTACTCTCTATTCCTGTAAACCTGATTTTCCTGGGTATTTCCTATAATCGCACATGGCACTGTGGTTTGTATCAGGCCTCTTCTCACAAGAAAATGCTTTATAAGACTGAACAAAATGATTGCATGATTAGATATCTTTTTTATTGCTTAATTATATTCTATTGTATGAACACAGAAAATATATTTTATATAATTAATTTACATTCAAATTTCTAGTTTTATGCTACTGTGATATGCACATATATCACAGAATGAACATACTTTTCATTTCCCTTGGAGAGATTCTTAGAGCATGAATTAATCAACTGTATACTGAGTTTCCTTTAGACTTTTACTAACTGTCTAAACTCTTGTCAAAAGTAGTGGGACTGTTAAATACTCTAACAAGCGACACCCACTACTGTATGTACATTTATTACTCAGGTTATGAAATGCAATTCACAGTTTTCACAATCCTTCTGTGCTTATGGCCCCTTGCTAACATGTCTGCTTTTGCTGTGAAGGTGCTGTTTTTCTTCCTTAAAGGGGATTTTTGTCAGGTTGTTCAAATATCTTTCTATTGCTAGTCAGTCCAGTGTTACAGTCACGAATGCATGCCAGAATCTGCCAATTGTTTCCCTTTATCTACTAAGACAATCAATTGGCTTTGGCATTTTGTTGGTTAAATAATATACATTTATTTCCAGACCTAAACCAATCTGCATTTCTAGCCATTATATAATCATGTATTTATACTGTTGAATTTGGTTTGTTAAACTTTGTCAAGGATTTTGTGTCTGTGTCCACAAATTCCTAGCCCATAGTGGTCTGTCTTCTGGCACTGAGGTGCACTGCCCATACAGAGTGGGTCAGGAAACACTGCATCATCCTCTGGATTCTAGAGTTTGGGAAGAGCTGTTACCATTCTACTTTGAACATCTGCTTAGATTCGCTACTACAGCTATCACTACTATGATAAAGGTCATAGGATTTTTGTTAATGGATAGATTTTTTTTAAATTAATGATTCTATTTTTTTACTTGTTATAAGTATATAAGCTGTCCAATTTTTGGCATAAACTAGTTTGTGTTTCTTCCCAACACTTTCAACTGTGGTATGGCCACTAGCAATGTGCTCCAAGATCTTTCAGTTCTGTTTTGTTATTTATACTGTCTGCTTTTTTCATAGGTACTAAAGTCAGACATAGGCTATCATTTCATTGGTCTGTTTTATTATTTGTTCCACATACTTCTGTTATAACCTTTATTCTTCATGTTATTTTATTGCCTTTGAATTTAGCTCGTTCTTCAGTGCTGAAAAGAAGAAAGCTTAGGAGACTGAGAGGAGACATTTCTGCCTCAGATTAAGATACTTATTCAGATAAAGATGTTTACAGTAATAAAACTTTCCTCAACTATTTTAGTCACATACTAAAAATTAATTTGCTATAGCTTTGCTGTATAAGGTTCCAAATCTCTGCCCTTCTCAGTCCTATGGCGAGGAATATCTAGCACAGGAGCTGGCAAAAGCACAAGAACTGATCCAAGGCAGAGTATGGCTGCATGATAGAAAGAACAAAGTTCCAATCCTAGGTGCTCTCTGAAGGCTGGAACATAAAGCAGATTAGAAAAAGTCTCTCTCTCCCATGCATGACTCTCAATGCCCCACTATAAGGTAGCTTTTATAACCCCTGGTGGTGATTTGAATAAGAATGGCCATATATTTGAATACTTGGTTCCTAGTTGGTGGAACTATTTGGGAAGATTAGGAGATGTGGCCTTGTTGGAGGAGGTGTATCACTGGGTACTGAATTTTTCAAAAGACCATGCCATTCAGGATTAGCTTTCTTTGCTTCCTACTTGCTGATCACTAAGAAAATTCCTGTGTTCATACTTCTACCTTAAATAAGTTAACTCAGTTATATCGACACTGAATCAATTACGGAAAGAAATACATTCAACACAGCTAGCGTACCAGCCCACTGTGAAGACTCCTCCACTCCTCCAAATCCTATACGATGAGATATGCTGTGTACTGAAAACTAGAAAACACTGATGGGCGAAACTGAACAAAACGTAACTGGAAAGCTATTCTATGTTCATGGATTGTTTAAGTGTTCTTTTTCCTTTGTCTAGCTAAGGTGTTTCGTTTATCTGACTCCTTTTAAAAGAATAAAGTCTTAACTTTCATTGATCATTTCTAATCATCTTCAAGTATTTGTATCATTTGCTTCTGCTTTGGTCCTTATTATTTTCTTCATTCTAATTTTGGGCTCACTTCTTTTAAAAACAAAAATCAGTGACCTGATAAAAAAACTAAAGGACTACTAAATTAAAAGAAAAAAAATCAATCCAAATTATGGTTTCAAGTTATTCCAAATATGTCGACAAAAAAATTCAAGAAAAAAATATCCAATGTGATTAAATAGTTCTTAGCTGGGTGGTGGTGGCACATGCCTTTGATACCTTTAATCGAGAGGCAGAGGAAGTGGATCTCTGTGAGTTTGAGAGCTAGTTTTAGAACAGGTCCCAAAGCTACAGAGTAACCTTCATGAACCCCTCCCCAAAAAGTAGTTCTTTAAATGTAATAAAATTAAGGATTATTTTTGAAGCATTTATTTTACTATAAAGCCAAAGAATGTTCTTAGTGAAAATTTATAAGATACACACACTGGACAGCCATCATCTCAGGTAAGCAATATAAGCAGCATGTCCAAAAACTCCCCCCCCCCGCCGCAAGACAGGGTTTCTCTGTGTAGACTTGGCTGTCTTAGAACTCAGAGATCTGCCTGCTTCTGGCTCCTGAATGCTGATATTAAAGGCCAGCACTACCACAACCCAGCATCACAAGTCTCTTAATACATACTCACGAACTACCACTCTCTAAAAATGAGTTAGTGAGCTGACAATAACCTTAGAAACTAGAGGCAACTTCATTGGTTAAACATAGTGCATAAGCAGAGGTGATTGTTCTTGCTTCCACTACTAAATTCATCATTGCTGCTACACGTGACAGTAGTTCCTTCGTTCTCACCATTACATGTTCTACTGTATGAACACAGCACAGTTCACTCATCCTCCTGTTGCTGGTGAACTTGTTCACAATTGAGCCTATTGTGCCCAGTGAACACTGCTGCACACCCTTTGTGTAAACATGAGGGGGGATCTGCAGCACCTCTTTCCAGGACTAACACAGTTGGGATAGCACCTCGGATGTGATGGTGCAAAGTTTTACTTTGTTTTCAAAGGGTCTGCAAAGGGCCAGTATTAATTTATATTCTTTGTAATGCACATTACAATCATTTTACAATATACTTAATATTTGGATATTATCTCTCTTTCTGTTTTTTTGGGCCATTTTGATTAGAATATAGTGGTATCATATGGAAAGACATTCCTTTTCCCCATAGGCCAAAATAAGAAGCATGAATTAAACCTTCTGACATATATGTGCATGTGTGCACATACAAATGCTCCTAGGAAAACTAGAGAAACTTTTTCTTGTAGTATTTTCAAACATGTTCTCTGAAAGATACTGCATTTTTTAAATTATGATTCAGTTGACTAACAATAAAACACACCTGTAATAACCATCATTTATTAAGATACAAAACTAAAGGTAATGTTTCAAAACAAATACAAATATTAATATATGTTAATTAACAAGATTGTAATAAGAATATTTCCTATTTTCTTTTCAAATAAAACAGTACCTGGTCTGAGGTAATCCAAAGCTGGTTCCCACACCAACGCGAGGTAGATAGTTCACCACTTTCCTCACTGTGGCAGGGTCTGGGAAGTTGAACATCACAGCAACTACAAGTGATTTTTAAAAGTTAGACTACAATGCTATCCTTCTGGGAAACTAGAATATTTACTCTCAGAGCAGGCATCTATTAAATACAACTGGGACAACTTCCTAACGCAGTAGCAATCTTCTACAGGTGGTACTTGTTTCGTCCCTGGATCCCATTGCCACACACAAGAGTTTCAGCAGTATTTACAATTGTTTCAGTGTACACCATGAAGCTGTGAGTATACAGGTACAACTGTGAATATACATATTCAATGTTCACGGCTCCAGTTCCTCGACAGGAGTTTTTAGAACTACTTAAAATTTACAGTACTTACCTTCCATTAAAAGTTACAAATATAGCTAAGAAATAATCCGTTGTACATCCAGAAATGACATTTGAAAGCAATTTTCTTTATAATATTTGAATATTTCTACTCCACATATTAATGTCAACCAGAAATATTTGTGTTTGGCTCTTAAGAAAATGTAAAATGCTTTCTAATCATTTCTTTTAAGGTAAGAGTAGAAGCATCTAGTAAGGAAATGTATTTGACATGTCAATTTTGCAAGCCATATAAAATACTTACCTATCTTTAAAAAGATGATAGTCATAAAATAACACACTTTACAAGATATTAATTTCTTTAATCTCAAAAATCTTAATTATATATTAGCACTATCAGAATCATATGTATTCTACAAACTCATCTAGAAGGCAGTCTTCTGCTTGGTCAGACAAAAATACTTAAGTTGTAAAAAATTTACTATGTTGCTGTAACTTTTAAACAGTGGATTTACCACCAAGTCTTAAAACATAAGTAACAGGCCCCTCAGTAAGCACAAAGTATGCTCTGCTGCCATACATTGTTCTTGTGGTGTTGAAATAAGACTTCCGTATATAGCCACTATCATATTAAATATGAGGAAAGGACAAAGGATATGAGACTGTACACTATGTCAGAATACCTAGGCTTAGGTGAGAACTGTCAGGAAACACACAAATGCAAAGATATCTATAGAATTCCACTAAAGGAAAGTGAATGAGGATGAGCAAGTGATAAATGCTGGAAGGTTGCCACTACTTCTGAATGAGAATGCAGACTGAAATAAAGTGTAATGTCTCAATTATTTATATAGAAAAATAATGCTTGCATTAGTAAAAAAAAGTATTGAGGATTGTGAAGGAGCTTATAAGGATGTCAAAGCTTGTTCCCTAAATGTGCTTCTTTCTCTGTAAACACATGCAACTATACAGGGAAGACATGTATGCATATAATATATGTTCTATTTTTTTTTTTTTGAGATAGGGTTTCTCTGTAGCTTTGGTGCCTGTCCTGGAACTAGCTCTTGTAGACCAGGCTGGCCTCGAACTCCCAGAGATCCGCCTGCCTCTGCCTCCCAAGTGCTGGGAATAAAGGCGTGCGTCACCACCGCCCAGCATAATATATGTTCTTATGTGGAGATTATATGATAGAAGTGTATCAAAGGCATCATGTTTTATATATTTTCCCTTGGGCAGCTCAACTGATAACACAATCATTTTTCCTTCAAGTTCAACTTGCCTTTCTTTCTTGTCTTGATGTATCTCATGAAGCCCATTTTAAATTTACAAGCAAAAACTTAGTTTATACTAAAAATGGACAACTTAATACCATTTTTAACTTTTTAAATAAATAGATTCAGGTTTGATAAAAGACAAAATAATTGTATGAATCATTTGATCATATTTGTCTGTCCCAAATGTAATCAAGGCAGTGCTGAGGGTATGGAAACTCCACAACTGATTGAATAGTTAAATCATTGTTCCTTTGTACTTATAGAGCATTGCACCAATTTGTGAAACAGCTAGGAAAATAAAGGAGCTACTATAATTCTAAAAAGGATGGGGTAGGAATAAGAATCACAGAATGATGGGCGAGATGCAAGCGATGAGGTCAATGGGGCAGAGGGTAAACTACAGTTCCGGTCTAAATAGAAACAATATGGTATGTTCAAAAATGACATCAGAATGGGGGCAAGTTAGCTTTTTTACAATGTACTTCTGCAACATATTACCTCTGTTTGCCATAAAGATCTCCAGGGCTGTATTTTGCAAAAGATAACGACGAGAAAAGATTGATCTTATCTCTGTGAACAGCCATTTTCCATGCAGACCTTCTGTATATGCCAAGATCTAGTGAGAAAAAAGATAACCCCATTAAGTCACAGCATTACAATCCATGAGTGTTGTTTCCCTCCAATTAAAATAGAGAAGGCTCTATTAAGAAAAACAATTTCTAAGAAAAATAATTTAATAGATAATGAGACTGTTAGGAAAAAAATGAAAAAAAAATGCATTGCAATTTGTAAAAATCAAATTACATGAAAAAGTATGGTGAAATTCTTAAATCTCTTCTTACAATTACATATTTGGGCTTTATAAACAAAGAAATCTATTGTCAGGAAACAGATGCAGCCTTATTTACTAAAAAACTTTAAAATCTTATTAGAGAAACTAAGTTTTCAGATAAAGTTTCAAAAAGTAAGAATTCGAGAGAATGACTTATGTTCTGATGGCCCTCTTATACAAATGGATTTTATATTATATGATTATAGTTTGTCCAGTGGTGCCTTTGGCCTGCTTTAAAGATGTATGTTAGTACACTATTCTCAAAAATTTTAAGGTCACTGGTAAGGCAAAAAAAAAATCAGAAAACATAAAGATTAACTGTATAAGGGTTAAGTATCATTTGGTCCGTCAAAGCTAAACACAGCCCTGCGAATAAGCTCAGCATAATCTCTCCATGGAGTGGGTGGCTGTCAGAGTAACTTGTTACAATTCTTGTCATCCCATGTGACAGACACAGTTGCTTAAAATGCTTTGCCAATCCACAGTAATCCTGTCTTTAGTTCTAAGCCACTTTGTTGCCTTGTTATTCAAGGTTTGTTTTCAAAAAGATCATTTCAAAAGCTTAATTATTAGAGTCTTAGAGGAATTCAGACTCAGGATTTCTCCAAGAGAATCAAATGCCATTCCTACCAAGAGCTGATAAAAATCTGAGATCAATTAAGCTAAAAGTTAATATATATTTCTACAGCCCAACTCCAACTAAAAAACACAAATGAAAACCTGTGATTACAATATTGCATGACAGGGTCACATTTGAAACAAACACAGAAGAAATAGTGGTGATCAACCCTACACTCTGTCCTTTGTTCCCTTCCCTACCCCACCAGACCAGAGCTACAAATAAACCTATATTCTTCAACACAAATGGCAGTTTCTTTGAAATTAAAAACAAAAAACTTAATTCAGTTATTTTTTCAATTTTGTACATGAGAAATTAGAAAACAGATATAACTTTGAAAAGTACTATAAAAATGTCAAGAACTAGACAAGGACTCATCTCTCAATTTTGAAATTGGCAACAAATGTTCTACCTCTCGGTTTCATAACAAATAAAACTAAGCAAGAGGAAAAGGCAGAAAGAGGACAGATCAAGGTTTTGTTTGTTTTTTAACTACTTCCTTTCTTCTTTGACTGGAATGCTCTTTCAAAGCAGGCCTTCTGCTCCTGTCATCTCCCAGACAACCATGGACTCTTCACCTTCTGCTAACAGTACCAAACACCCCAAACTGTTCAAAGTTTCTTTAGAACACATTACCATCTGAAATTAGGATAGGTACTTGTTTGCTTCTCATCTTTCCTGCTTTTAAAGGATAGAATCTAAGCTTTAGCTCGGGAAAACATCCAAATACACTCTGAAGCCTTACCAATGGCACAAAGTAACAATTTTGAGATGACTTTATGAAGCCTAGCAACCTGAGCTCCAGACAGGGATCCAATGCTCCTTCCTCTTTCCTCCCTTCCTCTCTCTCTCCTTAAGCAAGGGAGGCACAAGCTCTTCATATAAATATTCAGTTTTCTGATTTATTAGGAAAAGTAACTGTATTTACTAATTTAAAGTAAGTATTCAATCACTTACTGTAGTCTGCCTAGTTTCTATGCATATTAGTTCAACACCTTGGATTTATGAAGTGTTAAGAATATATTACACATTATATATTTTATAAACATGTAAAATATATCCAATGACTCTGTTCATAAGTAAAATGTGGCATGCTGAAGACATGTTAAGCATTAAAACAAAATCTCTTTGAAAGTTAGTGAAAAGTTCAGCCTACTCCATGTTTTCAAATTCCCAAGTCTAGAGTTTCCCATACACTGTCATGGTCTTCAGAAGCATACTATAGTGGAGTGTGTTAGACACCTGTAATCCCAGTACCCAGAAGGCTGAAGTCCAGAGACTGTGATGTTTCTCTTGAATTCAAGTTTTTCGGGCCTACAAGGCTCAGTCTCCAAGGAAAAGGGGTTGGGATTAAACTAGAAACTAAATAAACTACATTGTTTTATCCTGTATTTAGGTTGACATTAGAAAAAGAGAGAATCAAAATAAACAACAGAGTCACTTAAGCATTGTGACATGCTAGAAGCATTGTACACTGGTGTGAAAATTCTGTGTTTCCTGAGCACAGAAATCTCATCTTGCTGCTCATAGCAATAATGCCAACACTTCACAGAAACAATCACACATCCAAAGAGTTATCACATTCTAGAGTCTCTCTATCCACTAACAGAAACAAGTATATTAAAATGCTGCTTTTAAGATTTTTTATATATTCAGGTACTTCTATGACTAATCAAAAATTCCATATATATTCTACTGATTTAAAGAGTTTGGTTGTTTCAAGAATTTACCCAAAATACAGTGCCATCCTCCTTAAGATGTATTTTAGCCTAACAAATATAAAAACTGAAAATTATACAAAATGACATAAGGCCCACACATATTCAACCTTGTAAAATCTTAGTCTTTTGTCACACTGTTGAATAAATTTTAAAAATTTAAGTGTGGGAGTGGTGGCACACACCCTTAATCCCAGCACTTGGGAGGTAAAGGCAGGCAGATACCTGCTGAGTTTTAGATCAGCCTGGTGTACAGAGAAAGTTCTACGACACCAGGGCTACACAGAGAAACCCTGTCTTGGAAAACCAAATTATTATCATTACTAATATTAACAATAATATAATAATAAATTAAAACAGCACAGACAGTATTAAAACTCCTAGACCTCATATTTCTGATCCCATTTTTCTTTTTCTTAGAACAGTCACTATCTTTGTGGTTTATCGTTCACATGTGTGTGTAGATTAACTACTCCATGAACTGAAGCCAGTGCTGTTTTACAGGGGTCCAAACTGGACACAAACAGTAGAACACAGAGAGCATCAAAGTGTGCTTCCAAAGTTTAATAAAGTCTCATAATATTTTCAAGCTCATAAAAACAGAAGAGACAGAAAATTCTTTAAAACTGTCTAAGGATTCAAATTTTAAAACTGTAATAAAAATAGCCTAATTATATATAAAAAATAACAAAAGGGAATACCTCTATAGTCAACGTGTAGCTTAAAATAGAAATAGAGACTCTCGTAACTAAAGAGTTTCTACCTGAAATTGAGATAATAACATTTCTTGAAAGTATTCATTAGGAAGAGATGTCAGCCCTGGAACGCAGTCGAAGCCTGGCTGAACTCGAGGTTCATTTTTGCTAGAAGAGGAGTGTGTGCCTGGTCTGAGGCTTCACTTCAAAGTCTCTAGAGTTCAATTAAAACTGGATTAGGTAGAAGCAGACCCTTCTTTGGGACTTTCTGTTCACTAGAACTCCACGTATACTGACAGCACCCTAGACAGAGGTCTAGCCCTCCAATGAATCAGTTGCTATGGCAACTGTATTATTACCATTGCTCGGCAGTTATGACCCTGAGTCTAGAATAGCTTGAAAGCCTAAGCCCATAGCACTCTCCCTGAATTTTTACCACTTCGTTTTAAAATTTTTAGTGTGATTATTGGTGAATTAAACTTTTAAAAATAACTTGTTTTAACAAAGTTAATTTACATATTAAATTTTAAAATAGCTGTTAGAATAGGAATTCAGTATTTAAATACAATACACAAATACATACTAAATTTCTTCCTTAAAAATCAAATATATCTTCTTTGGAATGATAATAATGTTGTCCAAAAATACATGTATTTCTTTTTTTACTCTTCTTTTAGTTTTCTATGAATCCATGAGAAAATTCTTTTACAATCTGCAGTTCTTAGAACCATAGTAAAGGATTTTCATTCCTTTTAATCAAAAATCTTGCTTTCTCATCCTCAAGAAATAACAAAAATAGAAACCCACATTTTGTTAGTCCAACTAAATGATACCATATTTACAATTTAAAAAGTAGATTTTAAATAGCTAGATCCATGTTTGTTTCACTATAGTAAAGGAGCAAAGAGGAAAGGTTTGTTACAAAAAAGATACCCTCGTTAAAATTTAACTATTTTAACATTCTTCTAGAAAGGAAAAATTGTATCTAAAAAGTGGGAAATATTTTATCTAAAAAATAGGAAATAGTTTGAACAAAGTCTGCATATACAAAATCAAGAAATAGAAGTCTATGTAACTGGAATTAAAGAAGGCTATTGAAAGAACATACTATAAGTAAACCAGTATAGCATAATCTCGGGTAAACACTCCTTAATTTTAAGTGGTTTTACTCATTCAAACAATCCCATATTTATTTCTGAAGAATCTGACAATAAGAAGCCTAATATCACATAACAAATAACAAGAATGGTATTTAAAATTCTACAAAAAAAATCATTTAGCAACTCTACGAATACATTTACTGTCAAGAGAGATGTTTTAGATTCAGTGTATAAACCAGAAACTAATCCTGCCATCAAGTGATAATGGCAGTAACTGAAGGTTAAGAAGGTGTTCTCTATGTCCCCAAAGTGGAGAACAAAGCAGAAACTAAGTCTTTAACCTGAGCATGGGAAGATATTAAAATATTCAAAATACCTTTAAAACAAAAACACGCATCGAAAAAGCTACTCTTCAGTGAGTTCACCACCTGTCAATACATAGTATTTCTAAGAACTGCAGATGATAAAAATAAGTTTAAAAAATTTAATCAATCGTTTAAAAGTTAGAATACTGATGGTTTTTATATTTTGCTGTAGTTTTCTCTGAAATAATGTCGAGATGACCCTCCATTTTTCCTAATAATAGATTCAAGCTGTTTTAGGATTTCCTTCTTTACCAACCATATGACTTTTAGTGTTTTATTCACAATCATATATTCTTAACCAAATATAAGAAAGAACAACTATAAAAAATATCTTTTCAGAAAGTGGAAGATGTTGTCTCCACTGGAGCGTTTTTTTTAAATGGTGATTATATTGTAACTGACTATGAACATTCAGAATGGATCTATATTTCCCAAAAGCAAAATAGCAACAAAACTGAAAGTCATAAATATAAATAAAAATTATCTTTAAATCAATTATGAGTTATTATTTAATTTCTTTCATCAATGTATTTTCTCCTGCTACTAGTACTATGATGTACTATAGCATTGTCCTTAACATTTTCATGGGTGACAAATTCAATTAAATGTATTCATTACTCTAACGCTCTACTTGGCAGTTTTAGTCAGCATGAAAAATTAAAAATATATTAAAAAATGCTGTATGACCTTTGTATTGATTGGGGTAAAATGGCTTTAGCCTGGGTGTGGATGATGGGGCAGTTGGGAGGGAAGACGGGGAAGCATACAAATACACACACTCTTATGTTTTCTCTTCCAATTACTGAGGGAGATGATAAAACCACAGCAAATGATGTATCAGCTCATTTTATCTTATCGCTTTGGGGCTAGGTGACAATGAAGTTCATATTTCACTGGCTCCCATTGAAGATTGTGAAAATTACTTGCCCTCGTGACCTGAAATTTCACTAGAAGACAGAAATTTCTCTTCTGCAAAGTAATGCAATTTTTCAGATGTCAACCTTTAGCCTAGCTTTAAAAATTAATTTCATTTATATTAACCAATGATATTGATATTTTCACAGAACGCTCTTTGATACATGAAGCACTGACTGGCAAATTGATGTTGCTTTAGATGGGCAAAACTATTTTACTTTAAGCTGCAATGGCAGGCAGATTTATGGCAAACTGAAATTCCCATTTCATAACTTAATATTTGTGCTAGAGTGCTGTACCTTTAAGCCTTTGGCCTGTAAATAATTCAGACTCTTTACATAGTTCTATTTTATTTTTGACATTTCTCATCTTAAAAATAACTTGAATTCCACATGATACATTATAAAATTATTTTTAACTGGTATTTTCTATATATCTTAATGAGAAAAATTAAAATGATGTCAATAAATAAAATCAACGAAGGTATTTATTTATATTCAAACTAATTTTTAATTCAGTTTTAAAAACTTATACCTGCAGTTTTGAGGGTCTTTAAAAAAAAAGACAACAATCCTAACTACAACATAAAACATTACCAGAGTACGTTCATGAAGAACGTAGATATTCTCTATTTGTTCCCCATAAGAATGCACAGGGAAACAATCAGCCACAAACATTACTAAGAGCAGAATGAATATAGAAACAAACCTAGATCTAAATAGATATTCCGTGGTCTGAAGATATCATCTAAAATGGAAACAAAGCCACAATGCGAGTTTTATCGTGAATGCAGTGTGAAGGGTTTCTGTCTGGTGGGAACACCGGGGATGTATAAGAGATTTTCAATATAAAAGTTTAAAGGTTTATTGTAATAATACCATTAGAAGCTCTACAGTCTGATATCCTAACATGTTTTACAACCTTTACTTTGTTAAGTGCTTTCAAACAATGTTTGACAATAATTATCACACTAAAAGCCCATTATTTGATTAATAAGACATCATAGGCATGTGTATCTAAACTGTTAAAATTATAAAAGATATGGGAGAGTCATTTATTTATCTCAACTCTTTTCTCTACATCATATCTTCCTACATTCAAATATCACTTTGGCATTTTATGTTAATAATACATAAATTATTTTTGATAAAAAATATTTACATATTTGAGTATAGGGGTTATAGTCACTAAGGCTGGCATAGAACTTGCTATGTTGTATGGACCTAACCTGGTATGATCTCTTTTCATCAATTTATCTATTTCCTTATTTCTGTGGTGCTGGGATCAAATTTGAGGTCCCAAAACATACTAAAACATTCTCCCGCTGAGACATCCACAGATCTTGAACTTTCTATCTAGCACGGATGATGCTCCTGCCTCTGCCTAAGAACAAAGCACTGCTATACCCAGCTTCAAAACTACTTATGTTACATTCCTCCTTAAATATGTGGTTATGTCCACTTTTAATTTTTTCATTCATATTGAAAAAATTCAGTCACTTCTCAAAAACACAGGGAAATAACATACATTGTTACTACATTCAAATTTCAAAAAATTTGCCCATTATTAAACAGACTTTCTCTATTCATGAATTTTTATTATTTAACAAATTTAAACTCAAATCAACTAGTAAAAATTTACTAATTTTAAACATATTAGAAAATTTTATAATGTATAGTTAACTAAGCAAGAACACTAACAAGTCTTCTCAATGTCAATTCTTCCTTTATACCCTCAAACTCAATCTCAAAAGCATGTAAGAGCTTTTTGATCTTGAAAGTGTTGTAGATGGGGTTTCCATGGAAGAAAGTCATTGCTCCACTGTTTTCTGCCAGTCATAGCTGAGCAGCTTCTACACACTGCGGTCAACTGAAACCTCTGAAACAATGAGCAAAACATACCTTTTTCCTCTTCCCCATCAAAATTCTTTCTTTCATACCTGAACACATCTTTTTAGATTTTATTTATTTTTTATGGTTTATTTTTTCTTTTTTAAGACAGAGTGTCCTAGTTAGGGTTTTTATTGCTGTAATGAGACATTATAACCATGGCAACTCTTATAAAGAAAATATTTAATTGGGATAGCCCGCTTACAGTGAGGTTCAGTCCATTGTCATCATGACTGGGAGCATAACAGTGTGCAGATAGACTTGGTGCTGGACCTAAGAGTGCTATATCTTTCATGCAAACAGACGTCAATTGACAGTCACACTGAGTGAAGCTTGAGAAAACAGACCTAAAAGCCCACCCCCACAGTGACACACTACCTCCAACAAGATCACACCTACTCCAACAAGGCCATACCTCTTAATAGTGCCACTTCCTTTGGGGGCATTTTCTTTCAAACTACCACACAGTGATTCTCTCTGTAACTCTGGCTGTATTGGAATTCACTCTATAGACCATGGCCTTGAACTCAGAGATCTACCTGTCTCTGCCTTCCTAGTGCTGGGATTAAAGGTGGTGTTCCACCACCACTCGGCTATCTGAATACATCTTAGCAGTACAGTACTGTGAGTTTAGAGCAGAATGACTTATTCTCTTTTTAGAGGTGTACAATAATGTAGTCACAGGAAATTTCTCTAGTGCCCACATTGCCTAAATTAAAGGGAAAAACTTTTATTTACCTTTAAGATATTTCCTTTTGTTATTTAAAATACCAAGGATAAGAAATAAAAGCAATGCAAAACAAAAGAAAATTATTTGGAATGTAACACATGGTATGTGCCTACAACCCCCAGCAGGGCTTCCATTCAGAGAAAAGAAAATTATTTGGAATGTAACACATGGTATGTGCCTACAACCCCCAGCAGGGCTGCCATTTGGAGAGACTTTTCTCCTTCAGGTTTTCAGCTTTTGACATTCTATTTACTACTCAACTGCTTGGTTAGGGTTGCTTATATTAAACAAATTAATATAAGTTCATATTTATTTCCACAATGGAATGTCCAACTAAATATGTTGCTCATGTTCAGCTTTGTATACAATCTTCCAAAAACTGTTTTTGTAAAGGATATTCACCCAACAGAACGTTATAAACACAAGTTAAACAGGATTTAAGTGTTAACCTCATTTCACAGTACAGATCCATACAATTCAACACAAACCACTAGATTATCATTTATACTGTAATGCCGCTACAATGAGACTAGCTTTGGTGATTTTTCTACAGACCCAGCCCATAAATTTGTAAGATATACAATGATAGATGGAGAGCTAGTGCAGCGTCATAAAATACCCATAATCTTATTTTGTCTTCCTGCTTGTTTTTTTAAATTTTGTATCTCAATGTTTTTAAAATTTCATTTTACATTCTAACAAAACTTGGCCCACTAAGTTAAGGCAGAACCAAGCTCCTCCCCGCTGCATCAAGGCTGAGCAAGGCATCCTGCCATAGGGAATGGGCTACAAAAAGCCAGTTCAGGCACCAAGGAAAGATCCTAGCACCTCTGCCAGGGGCCCCTCAGATAGACCAAGCTACACAACTGTCTCCTACATGCAGAGGGACTAGTTCAGGTCCATGGAGGCTCCACAGCTGTTGGTTTAGAGTTCATGAGTTCCCACGAGCTTGGTTCAGCTGTCTCAGTAGATTTCCCCATCATGATCTTGACCTCTCTTCTCATATATTCCCTCCTCCCTCTCTTCAACTGGATTCCCAGAGCTTGGTCTGGTGCCTGGCTCCACATCTGCTTCCATCAGTTACCAGATGTAGGATCAATTAGGGTCACTAATCCGATTACAGGCGGAGGCAAATTCAGGCACCCTCTCCACTATTGCTAGAAGTATTAGCAATAGTCATCCTTGTAAATTCCTGGAAATTTCCATAGCACCATCTATTTCGCTAAACCCTCTATTAAGATACCTCTTTTATTGCTCTCCTATTCCATCCCTCTCTCAACTCGATGTTCCCTTATTTCCTCATGTTCTCACTCCCCTTCCCCTCCTCTTTCCCACCTGCTACATGCCGCAAGTTTTTACAGGATATCTCATCGAAATCTCCTCCCTAGGGAGATCCATGCATCCCTCTTAGGGTCCTCTTTGTTACCTAGCTTCTCTGCAGTTGTGGACTGTAGTCTGGTTATCCTTTGCTTTACATCTAGTATCCATTTATGAGTAAGTACATACAGTGTTTGTCTTTGCATGCAAGTTTCATGATGTCACTGATTTTTACAACTGAGTAATACTGTATTGTGAAAGGTAGTACATTTTCTTTATCCATTCTGCAGTTGAGGGGCATCTAAGTTGTTTCCAGATTCTAGCTTTTATGAATAATGCTGCTATGAACACTGTTGAGCAAGTGAGCAAATGTCTGCTTGGTTTAATTGAGCATCCTTTGGGTATATGCCCAAGAGTGGTATCATTGGGTCTTGAGGTAGATCGATTCCCAATATTCTGAAAAACTGCCATACATATTTCCAAAGCAGCTATACAAGTTTGCATTCCCACCAGCAGTGGAGGAGTATTCCCCCTTAATCTACACCCTCTTAATATAAGCTGTCCTCGGTATTTTTTATCTTAGCCATTCTGACAGGTGTAAGATGGTATCACAGAGACATTTTGATTTGCATTTGCCTGAGGACTAAGGATGTTGAGTAATTTCTTAAAATGTCTTTCGGCCATTTGAGATTCTTCTGTTGAGAATACTCTATTTAGATCTGTACCCCAGTTTTTCTTTTTCTTCTTTTTTTTTTCAAGACAAGGTTTCTCTGTAGCTTTGGAACCTGTCCTGGAACTAGCTCTTGTAGACCAGGCTAGCCTTGAACTCATAGAGATACGTCTGACTCTGCCTCCTGAGTGCTGGAATTAAAGGAATGTGCCACTACCGCCTGGCAAAAAATGTGTAGCCCAGGTTGGCTTCAAACTCGTGAACCTCCTGCTTCTGCCTTCTTCAGCAAACCCTACCAGCATGCGCCACCACAACCAGCAAGATCTGTACCCCAGTTTTTAACTGGATCATTTGGTATTTTGATATCTAGTTTTTTTTAGTTCTTTATATAAAGAACTTTTGAAGATCAGACCTCTGTCAGATGAGGAGTTGGTAAAAGATTTTTTTTCCATTCTGTAGACTGTCATTTTATTTACTGTGTTTATCCTATGCCTTACAGAAGCTTTTTAGTTTCAGGAGGTTCTATTTATTGATTGTTGTTCTCAATTCTGAACTACCGGTATTATATTTTAGGAAGTGGTCTCCTGTGCCAATGTGTTCAAGGCTACTTCTCACTTTCTCTTCTATCAGGTTTATTGTAACTGGATTTATGTTGAGGTTTTTGATCCACTGGAACTTGGGTTTTGTGCATGGTGATAGATATGGATCTATTTACAATCTTCTACATGTTGACAACCAGCTATGCAAGCACCACTTGTTGAAGATGACTTCTTTTTTCCATTGTACCATTTTGATTATTTGGAAAAATAAAGTGTTCATAGGTATGTGAATTAATGTCAGGGTTTTCAATTCGAATCCACTGGTTCTCTTGTCTGCCACTACCAAGCTATTCTTATTACTATAGCTCTATAGTAGAGTTTGAAGTCAGGGATTGGGATGCCCCCAGAAGTTCCTTTACTGTACAGGACTGTTTGAGCTATTCTGGGTTTCTGTTTTTCCATATAAAGCTAAGTATTGTTCTTTCAAGCTCTGTGAAGAATTGTGTTGGGATTTTGATGGGGGATTGCACTAAATCTGTTATTGTTTTTGGTAAGATTGCTCTTTTTTATGATTCTGATCCTACCTATCTAACATGTGAGATCTTTCCATTTTCTGGTGTCTTCTTCAATTTCTTTCTTCAGAAACTTAAACTTTTTGTTATATAGATCTTTCACTTGCTTGCTTAGAGTTACCCCCAAGATATTTTATATTTGTTGCTACTTTGTAAAGGGTGATGTTTCTCTGATTTATTTCTCATCCCATTTATCCATTTGCATATAGGAGGGCTTCCAATTTCTTTTGAGTTGACCTTGTATTCAGCCACATTACTGAAGGTTCTTATTGTCTGTAGCAGTTCCCTGGTAGAATTTTTGGGGCCATTTATGTATATAATCATATCATCTGCAAATATCAAAAGTTTGGCTTCTCCCTTTCCAATTTGTATCCCCTTGATCTCCTTTTGTTGTCTTATTGCTCTAGTTAGAACCTAGAGTACTATACTGAATAGATATGGAGAGATTAGACAGTATTGTCTTGTGCCTGATTTTATTGGAATCGTGTTGAATTTCTCTCCATTTAATTTGATGTTAGCTGTCGGCTTGTTATAAATTGCTTTTATTATGTTTAGGTATATTCCTTGTATCACTGATTTCTCCAAGACCTTTATCAGAAGAGGTGTTTTATCAAAGGCTTTTTCAGCATCTAATGGGATGATCATATGAATTTTTTAGACTGTTTATATAATTGATTGCATTGAAAGATTTTTGTATGTTGAACCAACCCTGCATCTCTGAGATGAAGCCTATTTGGTCATAGTGGATGATTTTTTAGTGTGTTCTTGGATTCAGTTTTCCAGTATTTTATTGAGTATTTTTGCATCAATGTTCATGAGGGAGATTAGTCTGTAGTTCTCTTTCTTTGTTGCATTTGTGTGGTTTGGGTATCAGGGTAACTGTGGTCTCATAAAAGGAATCTGTCAATGTTCCTCTGGGTTTATTTTGCTGTTGTTGTTGTTGTTGTGTGTGTGTACCTTGAGTGATTTTTTGTTTGTTTGTTTATTGAGAAAGAACTTAAAGATGGGTGAGTTGGAAAGGGGAGAGGATCCAGAAGGACTTGATAGAAGGGGAAAATAAGGTCAAAATACATTTAAATTTTAAAATGGCTTTAAATAATATGATAAAAAGAGAAAACTCCTAAGAGCAGATTAACATATAAATAGTGTCCTAGTTTGGATTTTATTGCTGTGACCAAGAGAGTATCTCATTTTACAAATTAAAATCTGTAATTCAGAGAAGCAGAGGCAGGAACCTAGAGGCAGGAGCTGAAGCAGAGAATGGGGAGTGATGCTACTTGTAGGCTTACTTCCTCTGGTTTGCTCAACTACCTTGCTTTGCCCTCCTACACCAATCAGCATGCTCCACATGCAAGGCCACAGACCTCTTTCATGAAGGAAGTTCCTCAATTGAGGTTCCCTCTTCCCAGGTGACTCTACTTTGTGTCAAGTTAACACAAGCTAACAAATACACATAGCAGGACACCAAAAGACAGAAAAGTGAAAGGAACAGCATTAACACATAACACACACTAAAACGAAACAAATCCATGAGTAAGAGAACTCCCCCTTTTGATTAAAACAAGACTAACAGACTAAACTTTAACTACCCTTGGATCTAAGAAATACTGAAGACAAATAGAATAAATAGGGGAGGAGCTACTTTGAAGATGTTAAATCCCAAGCAATTAAAGACAGCAAGTCCTGAAAAATGGCTAAAAAGGTCAATGAGATGGCACAGTGCATGAAAGAGCTTGCCACCAACCCTTACAACCTATGTTTAACCCCTGGATACCAGGTGGTGGAAGGAGAGAACTGTGAGCAATACCAAGACCCCCCATAACCAGAGCAAACAAACAACTGCCCACAATTCAGACTATTGGATAGAAAACTTAGAAAGGTTCTACCAATATATGAAGAATCAGCCTCATACTAAATGTGATCTGGTCTTGCCTGGCAAATCTTCAAAGTAAGTTATAAAAGGATAAAACCACACTCAAGAAACCTTAGCCCAGAAAAATACCACATGAATATTTACAGGCTCCACAATTGGGTTAAATTCATTACAGCTAGCGTTCAATTAAAAATGACCATTCTTATACAAAAATATGACTAATAATAGAGAGGAAAAACAATAAACTTACCCAGAAACGACACACACGACAGAACAATTAGAAAAGACACCTAATCAAACCAAGAGTGTTCTAGGGTAAAGCCTACTTTTAGGAATACGTTTATCTTATAATGAAATCCAATCGTTTCCTTAACACACATAACTATCCTGATTATTTGTGAATCAAATGGAAGTTTAAAACACATGCAACACAACATTGGGTATAGTGGCATTCAACTGCAACCACATCACCCAGAAGCCTGAAGCAGGCATCGAAAATTTAAGGCTAATACAGCCTACAAATCCATACACAGCCTCAACAAACCAAACAAATAATAAAAAAAAATAAAATTCATGATAAAAAAGACTCAGATGAAAAACAAAACAAAAAACAAAAGACTCAGATGTCGGAAAGGATATGTAAATCTATAATATAAACAATACCTCTCAATAATAGATTAAATAGATACAGGTGTAAGATTAGTGAAAATACAGGTTGCTTGAACACAAGCACCACCAACAACCTAACTGACAGTATATACTACTCCATCTAACAGCTGCAGAATGCAGTCAGGAAGCCAGGTTGTTAGGCACCATGGCACAGGCCTGTGTAGCTCCAGACACTTCGGTGTCTGGAATGAGAGGTTTGTTTAAGCCCAGAAAATCAAGGCCAGAATGAGCAATCCAGACAGTTTCCAATCTTAAAACAAAAACAAACAAAAGACAGAATATATTTTGGGCCCTAGCCTAAGATAAAATAAATATAATCAGTCCAGAATATAAAATATAAGTTTAAATATTAATGGAATTAAAATAAACAACATCAACAAGTGACCTGTTACACTACATAGTGACAGTAATTACGATAATGAATTATATTTATCAAAATAACAAAACTACCTAAGTTGAGAAGGAAGCAACAGAGTGCATGATTATATCTATTGGAGAAAGTGGACTTGTGGTTTGTACCTTCCCAGAGAAAAAAGGCAGTTTCAATTAGTTCCATGGGTAAATTCTACCAAATACCAAGAAGAAACACCCCCAATTCTGTTTAGCAAAATTATCCAGGAATATTAAAGAAGGAACACTCGCCAACTGCTTCTATACCAGCATAACCCTGAGGTCAGAATCAGACAAGAACAAGAAAATTCAAGCATCAGTCTCAACTTATGTGAAACTATATAAAAAAAATACTTTGTCTTCTCCAACTAGTAAGTATTATCACAAATGTCTGTGTCTTCACATACAGTCTCTAAACATATCCACAGTTCCCATCAGGTACGCCAGAACGGACAACACTAGTGTTCAGACAAGCTGGGCCACTTGATCCAGGTGTTTAAGGGCAGCACAGACGCAGAGAGACTAACAGTTGAAGGGGAAAAAAGGAGAGTGAGTGAGACGGAAGGGAAGGGTTGTATTCCAGATAGGTTTTGTAGTATATTCTATCTTGAATTCCTGTGAATTTCAGCAGAGTAGCTAAATCCTCAGGCTTCTTACTCAACATTGATTTAATCACTAACCCATTTCTCCTACTGTCAAATCAGTAAGAGATACCAATCATTAGAGGTTTGTTTTAGAACCTTGTATCCAATCACCAACTAAACCACACCACTATAATGTCCTCTAACCTCTTTTTATGTATGTCACTATATATAAAAGCACACTCATTACTGTTTCTTAAAGATCTGCCCATAAGAGAAGAGATTATTTGGTAAGCAGAGCTTCATAACCCCCACAGGAACTCTGCCATCCCAAGCTGACAACATACCATTCCCTTTTGATTCCATGATACCCTTTGCTACCTAAGTTCCTTTTCATCATAGCACTTACAATACCAATAGAAAACAAACTACGACACCTATAAACACATAAAGTTAAACAATCACCAAAGGTATTATGAATAAATCAAGATTACAAAAGTTGAAAGAATTAATATAAATATTTGTGTATTGGCCTTCTTATAGATCTTTTCAGTCTACTGGGTAACTACTTCAAAGTGGCATGGTTAAATTGTGGCTTAGTGGCATAAATAATTTTTAAAAACTGCCAGAACAATTTTCAAAGTATTTGCACACTTTTCCACTTCTATATGCAACAGTTATGAAGAGGGGTTCCTCCGCATCTATACTAACATTCTGTACAGTGTTTCTTAATAATTGTAGCCACTGCAATGTGTAATAATGTCTCCCTGTCACTCTTCAATGCTTTATGGAAGGTAGAACTTGAAGAACAATGAAGTAGGATAATTGGTGAAATAAATCCCTAAACAGTATGTTAAGGATACTTTGAGGCTTCCTTTTAACTGTTTATCAACAAAAATATAAAATAAAATTTATAATCAAAAGAGAGGCAGAAAGTAAGGATTTAGAAAGCCTAGACAGCCCACTGACTGGATAAAGAGAGCATTATGTCCTTTGGGAAGCCAGGTACTGTTCAGCAAAACAGTGAACAGTGACCTCAGAGATTAATTATCACATCCATCACAGGTAAAAAGTGACAGAACCCTGAGGCAGAACAGTTTCAAAAGAGTGCTCAGTTCATCTGAGAGGCCCCAGGTATCTAGGGGCCACACAGTACTTCAATGAGTCAACCCAGTGCCCAACACTGTCTAAAATCTATGCTGCACACATCTCTGAGCACGGTGCTCAGGAGAGCCCTTGGGCAACTAGGGCCATCTCTATGAAGGGTGTAAGACGCGGAATGCTACCAGTGTGGTGCTAACTCTTCAGGCATACAGAAGGGAAGAGCTGTGGAGGAATGGTTTTTCTCCCTGGAGGCGTCAGAAGATACCTGAGACTGCCTGAGTGTTGCAGAATCCTCACCAAAACATTGCCGACACCAAAGAGACTCACAGGAGCAAGGACAGCAGGTGTGTCCCAAGACAGAACTGCCAGATCCCAGCATGCAGCCCCAGTTCGGAAGCCACAGGCATGACATTTCCAGCTGCAGAAGCTAAAGGACAGGCCTGGACCATCAGATCTTGGGGAGTGGGGTTGTTGGAGATGTTGGGGGATCAGCCCCCAACTCAGTATATTTAGAAGGCAAAGTATGGAGTCAAAAGTTATTCTCAACTTTCACCATCAAATAATATATATCCTAGGTAAGAATCACATTTTTCCTATTTCTTTGTGTAGGTAGTCAGTTTTAAAACTATACATTGGACATTATGGACCAGTACTGGTTTTGTCTAGATTTTTAGCACCTTCCTTTGGAAAGGGGTGAAGTTTAGAGCATAGCATGATAAGAATAGCAGAAGATGACATTACTTCAAATTTAATAACAAACAACTCGTATTACTTCCCTTCCTGACACCACTTTTAACCAAAGCAAGTAATTATTCTTTACAGTTGTCAACACACAAATTGATATATAGACTTCTGCAAATATTTATTTCAGTCGTTTTCCCTTGGAAAACATGAAGGGGGCCTACACCCCACCCAGCAGACACAAAGCATGTGAGTGTACGATGCAGGCGCTTTGTGCATTTATATAGCACAGATTATGCTTCATCATGATATTGTGTTTCTGAAGGTCTTCTGTACTCTGCAGATTCATGTTTCACTGATAATATAAACTCGCAAGGGACATCCTGAATGAAAGAAAGATGTAATCTTACATTTAGGCTAAAAGACAAACAGATCCTTCATCTCACTAGTGTGGTATACTTTTAAATAGAGCCCATGAACTAGCAACTAATCCTATTGAAATGATGAAAATATGCCTAGGTTAGCCTATAAAGTGTTATCTTATCCTATAGGTGATAGATCCTATAAAAACTCTAAGCTCTAATTTTTCAAATGCCAAATGTTTTCTCAACCTCAAGTCTGACAGAGCAACCGTAATTATAGAAGCTGGAAATTTAAGCTTTCTGAGTAAAGAATAAAATAGAAATAGATACTTATTTAAAATGTTCAAGAATTCATTAACAAATTATCTAATTATATGTATGCAATTCAGCTAAGAATAATTTTTAGATAAATGTAAAACTGTATTAATAAAAACAAAATTATACTTCTTCCTACTAATTTTTATAAAGCATATAATACATAAATAAAAATAAGAAGACATTTTCATATTTTCTATATGTGGAAAACTAAACATATATAATACACATAATATTTTTTCTGTTCCTATATAGTATATGATATAAGTAGTCTTTTAGCACCTCTTCTAAGAGGAAAACATTTTAGTTTTGTGGTTTTCCAGGTATATTCTTTTCTTCATAGTCCCAAAGAGTCATTACTTTGATGACCATTTATCAGAGGTCCAAGTTTAATCTGTAAAACCTATTGAGATAGCAAATAATTCAGCCTCAGTGACTGTGTGTGTGGAAATGGGCTGTGTACCAGATAAATGGTTCACCTGCCTCTGACATAGATTAGACCATCATTCAAAATAACTACAGCTTCATAGAACAAATACAAGGAAACACAGGTTCACTTTAGCTGCTGTTTATGCCTGAGTGCAGTCTTCCTTCCAGAGAGCTACAGTGTCATCAAAGTTGCCTGGCACAAGCAAAGCAAAACAAAGAACAAGAAACATAATGAGGCAGACACTCCAGTTGTTACAAAACACACAAAAAATTTCAATATGTACTTATATCTGATTTCTCTTTTACACTATGGCATCTTGGAAATCTCTCATTTCATTCTTAATGAAAAGGTGTAAATTATATTAAGCCAATCCGCAGACAAGAAAGTCTTATAGACATACATCTCTTTCCTTATATAAATAAACTCTATATTCTTCCTAGTATTTTCTAAGATGTTTTCTCATTTATTTTGCTATTAGAAGAAAAAAGAGAACATTTTTAGAGAAGGGGGCCCACTGGGTACTAGACGCTCAGAACACAAATACTTGATAATTCAACAGAATATCTCCCACTAAGTTACAGGTTCAGAAATAAAAGGTGTTATCACAAAAAATTCAGCTGTAGAGAATAGCTTCCTATTCACCAATTATGCAAAGAATAAAATACAGCAGAATGACTTTTTAAATGTACAGAAAGCATAATTGCCAATGAGAACATTCCTATAGGTGGGTAAAAGAGGAAAGGAAGAGAGCCAATAAAATTAAGGATGAGAGCTACTCATTTACAATATAGAATATGATGAGCATCTTCTGGTTAACCCCAGCAGAGTGACCACGACATTAACTTCTCTTGACTGACAACAGACTTCGGCATTGACTCACTTAACCTCATCTTTTTCTGCAATGCCATCCCTTCTAGTCACAGACTGGAAAACAGCCTAAAAGAAAGCAGTGGAAAATCTGACAAGGGGGTGGGGAAATGGGTATTGCTTTCTCAATGAAGAGAATAACTGATATGGCATGCCAGCATTTTTATATTTTATGATTATTTCTTTTTGGAGGTTTTTTGCTATGAATAATTTCAGACACACACAAGAATTAGAATATTGTAATGAAGCTTGATTTACTTTTTACATAATTTCAAGAACTTTGATAATTTGAAGTTACCCATTTCCCTCATCATTTTTCTCCCTTTTCTGGAGTATTTCAAGTAAGTTCATTCATAAATTCAGTACTACAAATTTCTATTGGTGAAGACTTTGTAATTAAAACAAATACGATACTCTTACACACAACAAAGTCAGTGATTTCTGAAAATTATCCAAGTATAAAAAGATCCCCTGATAATACTTTCTTAAATATTTACTTGTTTCCAAATAATAATGACAGAAATGTACATATTATAGCAGTTACTGTGTTTCTAAGTTGTGTATATTTTTTAATGTATAAGACTTCCTTTGTATCTGGCAAATTGGTTATTTGTGTTACCATTTAATTTGTTTCTTAATTTTTTTCTACTCACTTCTTGAAGTGAGTAATTTCTTTAAAAAAGTGGGGCACAAACTTTTCATGAAATTGCCCCAATGATATCCTCAAACAGTTCTACGTTCAATACAGAGAATCAATTCAGGACAGATGTCTCTTTTTGTTGAGAGCTATTTATAGAACACAACTTCAGAATTCTAAAGGCTGAATATTCTTGTAGTCAGCTTGGGTTCTATTAAACTATCGGTCAACCTGAAGGAAGACTAAAGATGAGTTAGCGCAATAAATTGGAAGACATTTATACCCCACACATTTCTTAGAAGCCACTGGGCGTGGGCATTGCCAGGCCAAGAAGCAGTAAGCAGAGAACCCAAGGCAGCATAACTCCTTTCATTACAGCCATGAGCCACATATAAAACCAAGCTATCATAGTGGTGCAGTGAAGAATGGAAGTCAACCAAAATGCTTCCTTTTTCAAGCAGTATCCCTTTCTTTGTGAATTCTGAAGTTTCTATTTTCTTAATTTAACCTTGAGTGATTCGTGAATACTTTAGGTAAAAATGAAGAGGTGATCAATCATTTGATGCTACAACAATGGCCACTGTTTACACAGTTATTATAATGTAAATACTGATGTTTAATTTAATTGAGATTATGAAATATCTATGTTAGGAGGAAATGGGAAACTAAGTGTGAGAAATATTATGACAAAGAGTGGTGCATTCTTGGTATTCATCAGAGGAAGGCTATATATGATAATTTAAAGCTCAGTTTTTAAAAAATAGGAACATTAGCATATAGAGGTTTTTGTTGTTGTTCTTTTGTTTTGTTTTTGAGAAAGGGTCTCAGCATGTAGCCTTGATGGCCTAGAATTTCTTTTGTAGACCATGCTGGCCTCCAACTAAAAGAGATCATTTGTCTTTGCCTCCTACTGGGATTAAAGTCATGTGCCACCATGCCTAGCAAACACATACTGTTTTAAAAGGCAGTAAGACTGTCTCTAAAGAGTGGCCCAAGGGGTGGACAAAGGATTACTTCCAGGTTATAAAAAACCTTTCAGAAACTTTATGCATTCCAGGCAGATGATGTCTTATTTTATGAATAATAAAATGATTTTGGTTAAAACAATTATTAAAGGAGAGAAAAAAAAGTTTTAAAGTATATAAAATATATGTGTGACCTAACTGGGAGGATCGTTTTAGCTGGGGGTGTACTTCATTGGTAGCAGTGTATGCTTAGCATATATGAAGCCTTAGATTCAATCCCCAATACACCCCAAAGCAGATAAACGAGTAGAGAAAAACTAAACCCAGACATTTTGGGTTTTCATAACCTTTGCATTGTAAAATGTAGTTACCCTACACATGCTTTCTGTCAGGCACACAAGAGCTAAGCAACAAAGCACAGAGGGAGAAATGAGATGAAAATGTGATCTAGAAAAAAATATTGTCCAAAGATGGCAGGAAAAACTGACCTTACTCAGAAATACTGATTTAATCAGAAAAATCTGGTGGCCTGAATTCAGCTACCAAAATACCAATGCCAATAACAGCCTTGCTCACATCACTTAGACTTGCGAAGTCTCCCACACCAGGCTTTGCACCCTGCTGCCTGGGGAGTACTTGCTGGACTGGAGAGCTTAGCTGGTGTAACTTCAGAGGCTGGCACATAAATACCACCACTCCCTGACTGATGTGGGAGTGTCATATATCAATCTGTTGATTTCATTGGTTAAGCAATAAAGAAGAAACTGCTTGGCCCTGATAGGTTAAAACATAGGTGGGAGGAGTAAACAGAACAGAATGCTGGGAGGAAGAGGAAGTGAGCTCAGAGAGACGCCAAGCTCCCCCCTCCTGGGCGGATGTGAGAGCTCTGCTCTCTGAGGCACACGCAATGAAGCTCCGACCCAGGATGGACGTAGGCTAGAATCTTTCCCGGTAAGACTGATGCTACACAGATTATTAGAAATGGGCTAGTCCAGGTGCAAGAGTTAGCCGAGAAGAGGATAAATACAATGGGCCAAGCAGTGTTTAAATAAATACAGTTTGTGTGTTGTTATTTCGGGGCATAAGCTAGCCAGGCAGACAGGGTGCTGGGGACGCAGCCCTGCCGCTCCTATTACAACACCCGACCTTCTGTGATCAGCTCCAACTGTTCCCTGCACTGAACTCTACACCACGACCTCATTGTGTTTCCCTCAGAATTTTACCACTCTCCTGGGGGAGACACATGAATTTCTTATACAACTGATGCTTAAATCTAAGTCTTTGTTTCACTGTTTCTGTCCATAGAAACTAAGGAAAGAAGGTCTGTGTGGTATATACTTTACACACGTATCTATCTCATAAGACTGTATGCCATGCAGTTTGCACACGTTGTGTTTTAGCAACAGTAATGGAGGTTCAGATTATTAAGCGAGACCAGCTCGGGAAAGTTTGTTTATGGTCTCACCACTATGAGGAGAGGTACCAGGCACTGCATTAACACGGAATGAATTCCCACATGCCCCTTTCCAAAGCAATCTCTCCCTCAAAGCACTATAAGCACTGCTATCCAAATGATTTAGTAACCCATGGCTCCTCCTTTCCTTTCCTCCCCTCCCCTATACGACTGAGGCAATAGACCAGAGACTGGTGTCTTCATTGGTATATGCCTTGAACTGGTTGAGAATTTGAGTGTTAAGTGAATGAATCAGTCTCAAAATCAGATGTTCTGCCTTTATTGCCTAACTCTGGTCTTTTCTCCGTTGTGGCGACTCCACGCACTCTGCTGACATTGTGAGAATCCTGTTCCTTTCCTATGCCACCACACCTTGCCTATAGTCTTCCTCATGCTGTTCCCTTCACCAAGGTGTCCTCTGCTTGGCAGACTGCGGAAGAGGCATCAGTGCTACATCTGTCTCCTTGCAGTTGTTTTCACAGAACACATGCTTACTTGTTATCTATCCCATTGACCATAAGCTCAAGAACAGAAGAATATTATCCATTTCCCTTTCCTAGGATAGTACATATACTAAAAATAGAACACCAGGTGCACAGTAGATGTTAAACAAACTTTGTCATATGAATAAAAGGATGCAATTTAAGTTAATACTATCATGAAATCAACAACTTCTATGAAATTATTTAAAGTTTTCTGAAATCTTCAAAAAGTGCCAACAAAAAAAATGAAATGAAGAAGACTTGGTACTGAAACTGTTGTCTAATAAAAGGCTTATGTTTAGAGTCTGTTGATAAAGAAATATACAGAACAAACAGCAAATTTACTTTTTAGTATGTGGTTTCGACTCCAGTTCTGCACAGCTCATAGAAACCTTAAATGCAAAACTTACATTAATTAATTAACATTAATTGGCCAGCCTCCTAGTTTATTTCAGTTTCCTAAACTTAACCTTCTAAATGGCATGCTCTTAGGGATCGTATCGGGTTCTGTCACTCTCCTCTCCCTCTTCGAGCTGGATTGATTACTCCTTTTTCTTTTGTTCATTAATCTCGTCACCTTATCTTTTATACCACTTCATTTTAGCAGAAAGGTAATAATAAAACCCTCATCCATTATCCTTTTACTCATCTAGTCAAGCGGAAATGGTTAATAACATGCTACAAATTGAACTTCAATCACCTCATTTTCTCCTTTGTTGAATACACATTAAAATATATTCCAAAAGTGCAATTTGTTTTACAGGAGAATTTGTGTTATATTGCTACAGACAACTGAAATTAAGTGTTTTTCAGTTTGGTTATTAAATATATCCAAGTGCTCTTTTATCGATAATACTAAAACATTAACTCATTTTATTAGAGTGTAATAAGACCAGAGCCTTATCTCCTAGTGCACAAAGACATCTAGACTACCTAATAGGATGTGTTCTATGATGGGTCATTTATCTTTTTACAAAAACACTACTGATAATTTATGAATTGGTACATCATTACAGATGAAACTGCTCTCTATTTTTAAAAGTTAATTTGTTTACATGCAGCCTTATCTTGAAATGCAAGCTCTATTAGTGAAGAGGTCTTTAATGTCATAGAAAACAGTGAGAGAAGAATGGGCATAGACATAGAATAGGAAGACATGTGATTTAAGATTCAAAAACCATAACCTCTGAATGGAATAAATTTATATATAATTAGACTATGATTCCCAAAAGGAAAATGGAAAAATGACTTCTCAAACCACATTAAATTTATACATACCACAACAAGTAACAGCTGAACTAGGTTCTTACACATAGTGCTGAAAATAATGTAGAAAAAAAAGAACTATCATATTGGAAATTAGGTTTCTACTAATGTAGGAGAGATTTTATATATATATTTAGAGAAAGGGTCTCTAATTACACTACCCTTCCTGCCTTGAACCTTGACCTCTGAATGCTGGTATTGCAGGCATGTACCATTACACTCATCTCAGTATCTTTTATCTGTTTGTAAGTAGACAAGCATGCTCATCAGCCTCAGAAAAAGTAAAGTAAGGACAAATGTCAGATAACATCACAAAATAACCAAGGCCCACAGGAAACTCTCTCTGCCACTGGGGCTGGAAGTTCTCTAACTCCTGTAGTACTTATTTAAAAAAAAAAGAAATCCATCTTCACTGGAAACAAGTTTATGCACTTTTTGTGTTCCTTTTATCTCTCAGATTGCGCCCTTATAAATTTTGCATAGATAACCTGAGGTAATTATATAAGATAATTCACTCTGGTTGCTATTTTCCAGGAGGAACAAAAAGTATATGTATCCATTCCCAATAACGTTAGCTTTAAGACTGCACTGCAATATCCAATGGAGCAATAAGTGCACGACCCTATCCTACCTTCAACATGGGCTGACTTATTTTTTCTTACATAAAAGATTTCCAAGCTACATACCACATTAGACATGAATTAGACATATCACAATTACATACTTTATGACTTCCATGAGTAACCCTTGCTTGATATTAATTGCATAAAAACTAATATTACAGTAATAATAACCTAAAAGTGGCTTTGTATATGGCAGGAGTTATAGTATTGACTGGTGTGTGTGTGTATGTGTGTATGTGTGTGTAGGTATGTGTGATGTGTGTCACTGAGCCCCATGCATTCTAAGCGTGTCCTCTTATCACTCAGCTGTATGTGGGCCCCTTCCTACACCCATGAGACTAAACGTAATTACATGCTTATAAAGAAGCTGAGAACATGTGTCCTTACAAGAAGCATGGGAAGTCAGTAATTTGACACCAGCATGTAAAAAGTGAAATCAGAAAGAGGCCTACATGTGAAACATTTCTTATTTAAATTTCTAAACATCCTTGTTTTGTATCAGATGCAATGACTGTAAAGAGCCAAGTGCATTCACGGAATGAGGGTCCTGCTCAATTGGTTGCTTCATGAGACCTCCAGCTGTGGGGAGGTTTTCTTTCCGTGTCAACAAAGTCACTGGATAACACTGTGAAGAACAAGAGAATGTTATTTCTTTTAAGAAATCATTGTGTAGTGTAAGTAAAGGAAATAGCAATATGTGAGAAGTTATGAATGGTTTATGCCCTGCATTTTAATGTAGACATATTAGACATAATAGTTGCAAATCTGTATTTCCTGATCCTTTCACTATGCTTTGCTCTACCTGGTTCAAATGTTAGAACATCTCCCGTTCTCCTTCCTGCGTTCACACCTACATGTCGCCATCAGTTGAAAAAGTACTAGTTTTCATGTACACAAGAGCAGTAATTCTCAAGTTACTGATTAGAGAAACACATACTGAGAAAGTTTTCTTAATTCTATGATAGTACTTTGGGTTAAAGACTGGATAAATATTGTCTAAGTAAAAATATGACTCTTAAAGATAGAAATTAGGACCCGTGAAATGGCTCAATGAGTAAAGGCACTTGCTGCCAAATGAATAGAACCACATGGTTGAAGGAGAACTACACCTGCAAGTTGTTCCCTGACCATCACACACTTGTTGTGGCATGCACTACTTCTAAACCTCATCCTAACCACAGCCCCAACAAAAGAGATAAATGCTAAGAAAATGTTTTAGATAAAAAATACTTTAAGCACCATCTGTTTCCCTATCTCAGTGCTTCCTAAACAATTCCAAAGACCAGCGACACGTGTATTTTGTTTGGTAAAAGTCTTTAAAAACAAATATAAGGTTTTACTATGTAGCCCAGGCTGACCTTGAATTTGGGATCCTCCTGCCAGGGTACTAGAAATATAAACACCACCACCACACCCAGAAAAACACGTCCTCATTATAGCTGCTGCTGAGCAGTAAATCACAGTGGTCTTTCTGACATCCCAGTTTGCCCACATACAACTGTGATTATGAACCTGAGCAGCACTCTTCCTTTATAACTAACGCAGGTGGAGAGCGCGTCTCTAGGTGGGTTTTCCAATGTGAGGTACACAGTTCACTTAAAAGTACATACTGTTACTTAGCCTATATATTTACATTGTAGAATTTTTTTTAAAAGGAAAGAAAAAAGAAAGGGAGGAAGGGAGGATATGAGAAGAAAGGAAAGAGGAAAGGCGGAGGGTTATGAAAGTGTAGAATTAAGACTTCTAACATGACATAAACACTAGTTTCTTTAGCAAGTCACAAAGGCGTAAGGGACAAAACAGAAGAACAAGCAGTGTCAGAACAGGCCCAACTCTGAGTGATATTTCTAAGACATTCAAATAACATCTAAGTATGACACAGTATTAAAGAATACTGATTTCTTTAGCTGATGCTATTTTGTTCTATGAAGTAAAACATAATTTAAATAAAAAACAAAAAGTCTTTGGTGAAGAAATTTATTCAATAATTTTCATCTTTTTAATTGTGGTAGTAACCACCTGTCAATTGTAACGACTCTGGGATATAGAAGTGGCTTCTGGGACAATGTTTTATTTCCTGTTCTTATTACTGATGTCCTAGACTCTCCTCTTTGCAGAAATCAATGAACTGTATGATTATATGCAGTTTCATGATTCAGTAAATTTCATGAAGGCTAAAACAGGCTGCTCCCGGGAGGCAAAGGGAGAAAGGCTGCTTGAGCCATGACTTAAAGCCACCCTTGAAAACACACCATAATATCACCTTAAAATGAGATCTAAAACTTATTGGCATTAATTAATTAATATGGAGAGTGTGAAGTAAATTGTTGGGATCCACACGTTAGTTTTGCCACAGGTGTAACTACAGGAGTGGAAACAATAGCCCTATGCCTCAGTTTCCTCATCTATGGAGCAGTATACACGGTTTTTATAATAATATACTGACTTTTCTCATTTGGCTTATTGTAAGGTATTTCCTCCCTCCCTCCCTCTCTTCTTCCCTGCTGTGTGTACTTTCCCTTCTTTATTCAGTCCAAAACAGCATTTTAATTTCCTACTCCTAAAAAAATGAAATCATTTTAAACTCAAAAGAGAAGTTTTAAACTAAAACGAAGACCAACCAAGCTTTGAAGAAAATTCATAGTATCAACTTAGTCTGAAATGTTCTTTTAAGGACATACTGTTTGGAGTTATTGGGAGTGCTTCAGTAGCCCAAATCTCACCCAGATGAATAAAAAAAAAATACTGTAACTGACTGACTTAACACAAATTTTACTCAGTGTGCTGTAAGTTGGCAGAATGAATTCTGAAGGTCAGTTAGCTTAGATTTCAAAAAGGTTCCTCAGAGAAGACTCTGCAAGATTGCCTCGTCAATACTGAAATTATGTATATTTATCAGAATTGAAATTCTAGGAATATATTTTAAATTTCAGATCAGAGCACAGTATCAGCAATGGTATTTGGACATTTATATATTTTAAAATATTGCTTTAAGAGATTTTTGTTTGATAATTTAACCTTAATTTTTATACTTTTTAATTTGAATTTTTGAGTCCATGTTGGTCTTGAACTATTAACCCAAATCTGGCCTTGGACTCCTTATCCTCCTCCTTCAGCTCCTGGATGATGGGATAATAAGATTGTATCACCAAGCGTGGCTCTGTCCTTCTGTCTAAATTTTTATGTCAACTATATTATAATAAAAAGATTTGAAATAAATCATTGCTGAAATCACTTTCTATTACATATATTGCCATTTGAAAAATTTAACAAAATATTTTAATAAAATACTCAGAATAATTCCTATATTTTAGAAGCAGATTATCATGTTGCTAAATAGTATGCCATTAAAAACATAGAGCTGAGACATGCTGTGTGCTTCACAAATTAGACTATGTTACTTTTGTAGATGCAAAGCATCTCAACAAAAAAAGCAATTAAAAAAATTAAGAGAATTTCTTATTAAGGATAGCAATATACGCTTTCTTTAAAGAGTTTTGATGTTGCTGTTATCTAATTCGGTGATATGTGTGGTTCATATAAATATCCACAAGGAAAAAAGTAGGATGAAGAGATTTGTGTCAATAAACCAACTTTAACGAACAACCTGCTGAGACACTAGTCACTGTAATCTCAAATTTAAAGATATGTTGACATCCCAAAGGTTCTAATCATATGGACAGTCTAGTAAATGTGGTGTTTTCTTCTAATTTTCAGTGTGGATTTTACATGGCTATGGTAGTCCTGGTCATTAGTCCCACCACCTCCTCACCTATGAGTTCCTCATGCACCACAAGGTCATTTTCTGGGTGCCTGGATGGTTGCCACTCCTTTTGTGAAAGATGCAGATTTCAAAAATAGAAGCTAGTTTTCTGAGGACATTACTATCTTCAGCTGTGAAACTGCGGCACCACTAATAATAACTGAATGAGAGAACATGTAAAATTCTTAGCAAATCATGTGCTATACATGGCATTTCATTTTTTATTTGTGTGGTGACACATGTGTGTGTGCACATGTGGAGGGGACAGGAGAACTGTGGATTTCATCCTTCGGAATGCCAACCACCTCCTTTTAGGCAAGGCTTGTAACTGCCTGGAGCAGTAATTTAGTAAATAAACTCTGGTGGCTGGCCAAAAAACCCAAGGGATGCTTCTATCTCTGCCTCCCCAGCACCGAGATTCCAAATGTGTACTGCCATGCCAGTGTTATAAATGTCATTTATTGTTACTGTAATTGCACTTTCCTTCATTTGAGATAAATTCATTACACATTTACCATCTACCAAACAATGTCCTAAACATGAGAAGTTTGATCTATGACGTACACAGAGTAAACAGTAAATGTGGTTTTAACCATTTTGTCATACTACAAAAGGTAATGAATTTGTTCTCTGAAACTAAAGAGAAAACCCGTCCTTTTAAATGTATAGGTTAATAAGGCAATGGTGATGATGACCGGTTCCAGCCTTTTTAACACTTAGCCATTAATGTTTGCAAGACAAACTCAGGGAGTTCAGTGTGTGCTTAGTGTCAGGCATGAAATCTGGGATTTAGTCTCCACACAGGATATATGCATATGTGAACACATATACCCAAATCCAGAAAAGTCATAAAGTATTCCAATTTTTACAGAACTATTATTCTACATAATTACAAACTGGTGACATATCCATAATCATATCATTTTTGGAATTTCATAGAAAACTTCAAAATAAAATGAAGATACAGGAGTGTTTACAAATCAGTCCAAAATAATTCTATACTGTATCCCATTGTGAAAACAAAACAACACAAATAAATTGATGTCTACATAATCAAAACACAAAGTGCCCCAAAGCCAATATTCCCCCTCCCAAATTGGAAGAAATATTTATTAACTCAAGGAGCTTTACTAATTATGCAAATTTCCATCTTTTCTACATGTAATTTTATTCAAACTTCCCCTCTTTTCACCAATTAACAACCCTGCCAAATGTTTGGATTTGAAAAGGCCACAGTTTTATACACAATTAACAGTCAAATTCTAACACAAATTACATGTCATTCTTATCTCTGTGTACACATTGAACTCCTATATCTTGTTGCCAGCAGGCAGCTTGCACCAGGGAATACATCCTGAATTTGTTTAATGTCTAGGAATAGCATTTCACACTTACGAAGGAGATACTATCCATTGCTCCCTTTGGGGAGCGAAATTGCCTTGCCTCCTCCTTTGTATTTTGGTCAAATAGGTAGTTTAGAAAATGGTTTACTAGCCATTTACCTGTTATCAAATATTTTTATAAAGTATAACAAAAAGTGATCTTTATTTTCCTTTAAATTTCTCAATATGGTCACAGAAACCAGAAACTTGGATGAAATATTTCCAAAGTACAAATCAGTGACCCATCATTCTGTACATTTTGTCAATGGAGAAAATATTTAAAACTGATCAATTCTAGAAAATTAGATTTACACAGTCATTTATGACTGCTTCCCTAGAAAGGATTTGCATCAAACACTGCAAATAATCAGCTCCTTATTGAGCAAGTACAAAACAATAACCACATCCAAACAGACAGATGCACCCTCATCTCCTAAAGTCTGACATTTTGTCGCTACTCTCTTTATACTAAAAAGACATGTCAAAGTAACTTCTACATAATACAGTGACATACCGATGTTCTATGAACTAAAGGCATGAAAGAAAGCAAAGTATATTTTCTCAAAATATGAATATCACTCTCAATTAATCTTTTAAATAAATACTTGGACTGTGTTAGTGAGCAACTTATTGCCCTTCATTGGTCCCTCCATGATTTAAATTGTCTCAATTTCTGGAACTACGAATTGTCTACCTATTTGGCTTTAACCCTGCCATCTCTTCTATACTTCAAGATCTAGTTATTCTAGTCAAATTTTCTTTATAAACAGCGTCATCTCTTATACCTGGAACATACACTAAACTATTTATCTAGTACAGCCCTACTCACTCTTCGGGTCACAACTGAAATCCTATTCTTTTAAGGATGCTTCCCTGAGCTCCATCCTCCTTTCTTCCAAAAATACATTAGGAGTTTGGACATATGTTTCCATACTGTTTCATTCTCCCCACCACAGCATTTGTTCACTTGCTTGTTCTACCACTGCTAAAATGTAAACTCTGAGAAGAATGGTGAAGAAGCCCACATCTGCCTTGCTTACTGCTGAGTTCTCAACAGGACGGGACAGGACAGCTCCAAGCAGAGCTCATCACACTGTAGTATTTGTTATTAGAATGCTATTATATTCTCTTCCATTATTAAAAACCACTTCATATATCAACAAAACATTCTCCTCATAACCAGTAAATATAAAACTAAATCTCAAGAAACTGTGGAATATTTGGACACTGCATTCAGCCTGGTGCAGCAGCAGGAATCAGAGATCAGATCTGGTTTTACTGGAACTACTCTGCCAACATCTATGCAGGCAAGAAAGTACCTACCCTTACTAAGCCTCAATTTTCCATTTTCAACTTATGATATATAAAACATTAATGATTGCCCCACAGACTGTGAATAACTGTAAAATTTCAAGGAAAGTAAGACTGTAAAAGCCCAACTGATACACTTGAAAGAATATCAGACCATGAGGGCCAGTTATCATTTTTATTATTAATACCATAATTAAAGTAATCATGGGTAAAAAGTGATGCCAAAGAAAAAATTAAGATATGAAATGAAACTTTCTATATTAATAATACAAATTAATTTTAAAAATCTACTAAAAATGCCTTGATAAGTGTGAAAACATCTATTGCGGAAATGCCTCCTATGTCAAGTGTGTGTATTCACAATGATTTAACTTCTTCCTCTCCTTAAATCCTGTTCAAGGACACAGTTATTATTTTGAAGGCACAGGCAAGACTTATTGAAACAAAACCTTTCATATTTATCTTTTAAAAAGGACTTGCTGCTTGTGATACTGAGAAGAGGATAGTCATATTCAAATCCCTAAAGTATCTATGCTTTAAAACTGGCTTATACGTTCTGAATAAAGACTACGTCAATATGTGGCTTCAAGACTAACTGAGAATTTTTAGAACATTAAAAGTTATACTAGACCTCATCATAATGTTGCTAACCAAGGAAGTCATTTTAAAATGTGATCAAACACTGAAAATAAATTATTTAACTCATTTTGAGATAATTATAGTGAGTAATATTATCTATTAAAATAAAATAATCATTGCCTTTATTTTTTTATCAAATTCAAATTTTTGTTATCAAATTCAAACCACAAAATTTAGACATAATTTTTCCAAAGAAAGTTAAATTAAAAAGCAGAAAGTCTTTTCTTACCTGGCAGGACCAGTACAATTTTAAGTTCACAGGTCATGGATGTAAATTTAGGTCTGGTCTCAAAGGTGGGAGGCATGAACAAATTATTTTAGTCCTATTTTCATATTCAAAAATATCTGTGCATTTTACGAAAGGAAGGCTATGTACTACTCCAAGTCTGAGCAAAGCTCCACGGTCATACTATGAATCTGGACGTTTCTTCAGCAATATTAACATGGCCACACTGCACATGTTACTTTTAGCTTCTTTATGTATAACAAACTGCATTCAATTGGTGAACAAATACAATGTTTAGTATCATATTTAAAACCACTATTCAAACCTTTTCTTAATGCTATTATTAGTTTTTCTTTTGCAACAATTTTGTGTATAAAAATAAAAGCCAGGGATTTTTATTAGCACTGCCCCTTCTTTGTTTTGCTCCACTCTGCAAAGGCCTTTTGGGACACTAAGCCTGCATTTACTATAATACGGATTAAACTTTCTTTGTCCCATTGCACAGGGTTTGTTAGCAGGTTAGTCTTTTTACATTTTTCACAGGCTGCCTGCAGCTTACCCCTTAGGCCTCACTCGAAATACTTCTGTGGATTTACAAAAATGCCAGAGTGGTCTTGGGGTTAATTGGAAGATAAGTACCGCCTTTAACATACACTCATTAAACATTTAGCCTTACCACAAGGCACCGTACTTGGAAAAGAGACATTCTAGAAACAATTTGGGACAAATAAGAGTTAAGTTGTTTTAAAAACTGACTACTGGTTGGCTTACAGACTTGGAAACATCACTTTACTGCCCTAAAGTAATATAATAGAACAAGCTATGTTAGTACCATATTGTCTTTAATCTTAGTTCCTTTATAGATGAAAAAAGTGACCATATTTTCTAAGGAAAAGAAGAAAAAGGTTCCAATTTTCTATAAGAAGCTGGAAATAAACACTCAGTTGATCATAATACAAGATAATATCTATTTTTAAACAAACAAGAAAACCTGGGAGTATTGTTGCTGTTGTTGATACTGATTTAAATTTTGTCCAAGTAAATAACCATAAGATATTCACATAATTAGAGCTAAATAAAATTTACTAAATATATTTAAAATAATTAATGTACTTTTTAAACTTGTAAGATATTTGTCTATGCATAAATACATACAGAGTAAATGAACTGGTCTTTTTTGTTTTTTTGCAAGAAAATTGTTGTCCAGATTAACTTTCCCATCCCCTTATATCCTTCCAGCACTATCACTCCCAATCCAAAAAAGAAAAGAAGATTCGACAAAACACACACACACACTTGAAGTAAAGGATTAGACATATTTGCCCAAGATGCAGATAACAAAAGCAAAAGTGAAGAAAATTGAAGAGACAGGCAAACTTCAGCAACAAAATGGTTAAAGAATCTGAAGTATTGTAGCCCTCATTCTAAAAGTCGGCTCTATCATGAACAGCGCAAACATCAGACAAGTTAAGATTACTGACCATTATCTCCTTAATTTTCTCCGCTTTCCCTCACATTCCCTCTTGCTATCTGGGCACCGTTTTTCTAAAGCTTTATTTCTGTTAAGAAGTAAACTTTCCCTAATCCATCTATTATGTAACCTTTAATTGGATTGGGAGCAGGGTGGTGTATAAAATAGCCTCTATTCACTCAAAAGGACTGTAGTTTTAGGGACTTAAAGGAGAAAGGTATTGTTAAAGAAAATCCTCCAGGAATCAAGGATTAAAATATGGCTGTCCTAAATTCTTCAACTGCAGGACACCAATGAATTGCTTCCTTAAGCAGGTAATTTTTCAAATAAATGGTATGGCAAACTAAAATTAAAATTTTAAGTATAACACTGCATTTATACTGATAACAATCAGACTTGGTATTTCAACTCACAATGACAAGATCAAAGAATAAAGCAAGTAAAATACTTTCAAAACATGTACCAGTATATCTCTCTCTCCACACACACACCATGCACTATATATGCTATGTCAAACAAGAAAAAAAAACTATACTTTAATTCCTACGATTCCTCTATGTGTGTAGGCTTGAAGAAACAACAAACACTAACGAAATATAAAGTTTTCATATCAAAGTACATTTGTTCTTAATTAAGAAACGATATCAGCTCTATAGTCACCACCCCTATACTCCATCCATCAGCTCTCTTCTGTTTCATGTGAAACTCTGCCCTCTACACCTGCCATGGTGTCCACCCAGCTCCTGGGGAGACTGGGGCAGTGGGGTGTCCAGGCCACACAGAGTCCTTCCCTTAGGAACTAAAGACGGTAAAGTGCCAAACCTGATATCTGAAGTAAAATGATATCATGAGTGCACCTACCAGTTTTAATCTTTCAAAATGCACATAGTCTTTGTCATGAAAACAATAAGAAAATGTAGAAGAAAGACATCTGAAGAGATCAAGAGTTCCAATTTGCTGCCTACCCTGTCTACTTACCAGTCTTTAATTAAAAGAAAAAATAAATCAATATTAGTGATTCAATAAATGGTGCTTTTCAAAAAATATTTTTAAAAACTTAGCAAATTTTAAGAAAGCTTTTATACTGTATCACCTCTGCTTTGAAACCTTTATTGTAACTTATTAACAACTGGTACATTAGCTCAAACTATTAATTCTGTGGCATAGGCTAACAATTTTTGAAAGGATTGTTTCATCTATTCTTTCCACAGTTTTCTTTCCACAAATTATGTCTTTAAAGTTTCAATTAAATTATAAAAACTTACCCAAATCCATGAGTTTTTCAATTATTGAACTGCAAATGTTTTAAAGAAGAACTTGAGCTACCTTTCCAAAAGTCAATCTGCCAAAAATATTGACTTGCACCCATCGCAAACACTTATGGGACATTCTTCTTGAATATGGTAAGTACAAATGACTATGCTTATGTGATTAATATCATCTGAGATAAATTAAGAATAGTATTCTTGAGCCTGGCAGTGGTAGCACACACTTTTAATCCCAAAATTTAGGAAGTAGAGGCAGGTGAGGCTCTGTGAGTTTGAGGCCAGCTTGGTCTATGGAGTGAGTTCCACACAGCCAGGGCAGCTACAAAGAGAAACCACACCTCAAAAAACAAAAGAAAACTAAACTAAACTAAAATTTCTATTTTTAGAAAATTTTAAATGAAGCAGTTACATTATATTATTGTATTAAGATATAACTAAAATTTTACTACTTTCTAGACACAGACTATAATTTATGCTAATTCTAATTTTCAACACTAGTTTTCCAATGTCATTATATTTAGTGTCATTTTATCATTTTTGTTTACTTATAAAATATTTTATATCTGAGAATTGTTTTTTTAAAAAAAAACTGTAAAGCTTCAATTGTTCAGTTTCCATTCAAATTTGGAACAGCAAAGAGCACCCACTTGTCCGCTGGTGCAGAAAAGGGGCCTCCTGTGAGAGAAAGTCAGTGCACTTTCCTGGGAGTGATGCTGATTCCTGAGAGTAATCATAAAGGGTCAAGGTAGCAAAAAAGATTCAGGATCAGGGAAAGAACCTTTGGCTAGCCTATGTTCTCAGGCCTTAATTCACGAAATACATCGTGTGAATGAAAACTATTCAGATTAACAAGGAAACTCTCGTAGAACTGCAGACATGTTAGTAGGGGATTAATTGATATTTTATACAAAGCAAAACTTTGAAGACCATGTTTTGATTAAAAACCAAGCTTTGATTGGGCAGTTAAACCACATCAGATAAACTACATCGAAAAGATCACTGCTTTCTGCACTTTAAGGGTTTCTGACTTGTTCTTACCCCAATGCATCTCACTTGGAAAGATCACAGACCTTTGTTTTGATAAAGAACTACCGAAGAGAAATCTCCAGAAGCTGGTTCAGAAAAATAGAATCTGTAACAATTACCTTCAAATAAAATGACTTCTATGCTATAGCATGTTTATAACATAAAAGGAGTATTTACCATTTTTGAAGCACATTAAACTGACTGTCCAACTATTATTTTTCCCCAATGCCATTTGCTAATAGGTAAGTCAGCATTTAATCAGCTAATGTATTAGTCACTGTAAACGGTCACTACTTCATCGTATTCCATAACTACGTTTCTTATAACTAAAGATGCTTCTACCCAGAAAAAAAGTGGCACATAAGAGACCCCACAAGGTACATTCTGTTGCTTATAAGAAGCAGATTAAAAAGTAAGACGAATATTCTGAACAATTCACAGCAATTTAAATCTGTATGCATTTTAGTAAAAATAACATAAATATAACTAATCTATATTTGTAAATTGAACTAGTATTTAGTATACTAGCTGTGAACTACCAATAACTGTATCTTAATATGCAAATAGGATATAAAGCTACAGGAAAATACAACACTTTAAAAACAAACAATGGACTAGAGGACGGCACAGCCTGTAACGAGAAAAGCACTCTGCTAGCCCCTTGATTTCCAGCCCAGAGACCAAACAAAACCCTTCACGTGTGGTAACTTGTTATAGCACTACGAAAAGTGAGTATGCAGCCAGGCATGTTAGCACACAGGACAGAAGCAGGTGGATTTCTGTGAGCTCAAGGCCAGCCTGATTTACATAGTGAATTCCATAACAGCAAGGGTTACATAGACTATCCGCGCCCCCCCCAAAAAAAAGACACAGGCAAAAAAGAAAATGAATATTCAGTTGTTCTTTTATCATGAAAAAGTGGGCAAATATAGCTATAGAGAAACAGTAGAGAATCCTTACGAATGCAGTTACTCTGTTAAAGAGCTACCTACTGATTTCCACTCCAAGCACACATATGGAGAATCCTCCTATCTACGTCTTAGAATATAATACAGTCTCCACGGAATCATCTGACAAGAGATGTTCTACCAAGTATCCATTACCACTTTCAATCTACTGCAAATGGCCCAGCATTCATTACCTTGGCATCATGAACCATTCATCATTCTCCGCTGTTTTCTCCCCTTCTTGGTCTCCTTTTTAATTCTTCTATTACCTTTGCTCACATGATATCTTCTGAGCCTCCTGGCTCTTGCATAAAGATTGGCCTTAAATGCACCAGGCTAGTCAACATCTTCTCTCCTTGTCTGCAAATCTACCAATCAGCATACAATATTCTGTGCATCTCAGCTCTTTTCATTGTTGCTGACTATTACTGGCTATTGTGCAAGGATATTTCTTCCCCTATTTGCAATTTGAACATTAAATTCTTCTGTCAAAGACTATATTTATTCTATCTGCAAACTGCAAAAGGAAAGTAGCAAAAATAATGACAAACACATACACACACACTGCTATAGGTAGCTATGATAAATGGAATGTAATTTGCACATTGTTTTCTGTACACACAGGCAACTTCCTCTAACCTCCCCTGTATGTTCTCAGAAAATGCTTAAAGAAGGTGAGTGTGTGTGGAAATTGTCCCTTAACTTTCTCTTGTGAAAATTATAGGAAGTAGGACCTGCCATGGCAGTTCACACCTGTGAGTTTGACGTCAGCCTGGAACAGTGAGTCCAGACTGTCTCAAAAACTAAGAAAAAAAATTATAAGAAGCAGAGAAAACAAAACAAAGTTGAGTAATATGTATTATCAGAATACACAATAATATACAACCTACAATATATTTTCTTAAAAACTTATCTGCATTCAAAATATTAAAAGTCTTCAATTACCCAAAAATAGTAGCAACATTATCAGTCTAAGATGTACTAGGCTAACAAAATTAAACTTCATTCACTCTTGATGCACAGAATTAAGTTTATTTTCAAATGTTTTAACTTCATGGCACATTTATGTATAAGCCTAAAATACATAGACTTTTGTAACATAACAATAAGACTTACAAATGCATATTATATGATGGCAAAAATGACATGTTAAGACTCTAAGTTGTCTTATGCCATTCACATATTCTACCTTTCACATGGTAGAATTGTAGTATATACAATACACATATATGTGTGTGTGTGTGTGTGTTCCCTCAAATGGGACAACCCTCCTGGTAATGCCAGCTGACATTTCCATCACAAAGTACAAGATGAGCTCAATGGGATCCTGACTTATTTCTTTAACATACAGAAGACTTCACAAAATACAGTAAAACTGCATAATCAAGAGTTCCTTAAAGACACAAGGTATAAACTACATTTATGTAAGTATATACATTTAAATATAGTAAGTAAATTAAGATCTACCACATGAGACTATTCATACATTCACTGTGTTCATCTTCTGCTCAGATATGTTAAGTGTATGTAAAATCATAACGTGGTGCTACACTTGTCATCTTTCCTCATTTTGAACTATATTTTGAAACACTTAAAATATAATTAACTTTCTAACTATGTAATGTTACAGTTGTAACTTTCCACAAGAGAAACTCAAAGAAAGAATCATATGGCATGGTCAAGAGTTTTGAAAATTAAGTTACAGTATCTGAATTATATTTCAAAGGGTCAAAGGTAAAAGGGAATTTCTGAATGAATCAAACATGATTTTGTAAAACACAATATGAAAATGATTTGTTTCAATGAGCTATTTTAGAATGCTACTGAACTATTTTCTAAATTGAATATTTAGATGACTGTTTTTAGATTATTCCCTATCTTAAAACTTAAAGAATTAATAGATGACAGCGATTTCAGACTTAAATGTTTTTAGTAATACACAGTAGAACTGCTACAAATATTTTAACTAAATACAATGTGGTCCTTTAATTAGTGAGAAAGAACCTACTTCATAACCGAAATATACAGACATGAGTTTATAAGATATACTGGGTATTACAGCTTTTGTGAAATTACACTTCATGAATTCCCATGTAAAAGATGAACTCAAAATAGAAACTGAACGAGGTTTACTCCCAGATCTTGCTATATTTGGCAAACCAAACGAGGTTTGCTCCTAGATCTTGCTATATTTGGTAAACTGAGCTAGGTTTACTTCTAGAGCTTGCTATATTTGGTAAACTGAGCTAGGTTTACTTCTAGAGCTTGCTATATTTGGTAAACTGAGCTAGCTTTCCTCCTAGAGTTTGCTGTATTTGGTAACCTGCTTCCTTTTCTACAGGATGGTAGATTCAGTTTTGTGCAAAGCCTCAGTACAAACTACAGTGTTTTTGAAGTATAAATACACAGCACTTCATTAACTCCATTTCAATCTTAGAACAGCCAAATTTCAATTTCAAGGTTTTTTTTTCTTATAATTTGTTATAATTTACTAGGAAATGTCTAAAATTGTTTTCTACGGTATTTTTTATCATAAGCATTTTCTTAAAACTTACCTACAGGATGGTGATTGCCAGAACTCCTGAGATATCTCAGTGCTATCTAGTCAAGTCATAACACTGCATAGTGAGATGCCATGATTCTGACCATCTTTTAGGAAAATTAATGGGGCTAACGATGATGACACCTTCTCCCAAATACCAACAGGCAGAAGGACTGCAAAGAGCTCCAGGCCAGGAGAGGATAGAGGGGAATTGGGGAGAAAAGAAAAAGGACAGGAATGAAGGAAAGGAGTAAAAGGGGGGTGGGAGAAGAGAAATAGATGAGAAATAGATAAGAGAATGGAGGCAGGAAAGGGGGGAGGGGAAAAGGGAGAGAAGGGAGGAAGGACAGGAAAGGGGGAGAAGGGCAGGGATAAGGGAGAGGAGAGAAGAAAGAAGACAGAGGGCTGGCTGGGCTTGGTGGATCACTCCTTTCATAGCAGCACCCAGAAGTCCGAAGGGGTGGATCTCTGTGAACTGCAAACCAGCTTAGTCTACACAGTAAGTTCCATACACATAAACAGAGCTGTGTAAAGAGTCCCTGTCGCAAACAAACAAACAAAAAGGGGGGAGGCCTAGAGAGAAGGGACAGGAGAAGAGTGGAAACAATCCATGGTGAAGGTGAGGACTGAGCTTCTTGTGAACACAACAGTTGGTATGCAATGGAAATCACTTCAGGTGTGAGAAGACAGAACTCACTTAAAAACACTGCCTAGATATTTGTCAGTATTGCTCTAGGATAGGGTCATTTCAGGTTCCCTATCCTCAGCTGCCCAAGGAACTAACTGGGGACCTCGGCTTGGGCACCTGGGAGCCCCTCTAGGGTCAGATCTCTTGCCAAACCTAAAGTGGCTCCCTTAACTAAGAATTGTGGTTCCGTGCTCCCCTGTCCAACCTTCCTTTATCCCAATCCTCCTGTTTCCCCAAGACCCCACCTCCTTCCCTTCTAACTTTTCTCTCCCCATCTCCCCTTACCCCCATCCCACCCCACCCCCAAGATCCCAATTTTCTCCCCGGCAATTTTGTCTACTTCCCTTAGCCAAGAGGATAACTATATGTTTTTCCTTGGGCTCCTCTTCTTACTTAGCTTCTTTAGATTCACCTATTGTAGACTCCGTGACCCTTATTTATAGCTAGAAACCAATTATGAGTGAGTACATCCCATGTTCATCTTTTTGGGTCTGGGATACCTCACTCAGGATATTGTTTTCTATTTCCATCCATTTGCATATCATCATAGAACCTTCATCTGGTGATGGATGGAGATAGAGACAGAGACCCACACTGGAGCACTGGACTGAGCTCCCAAGGTCCCAATGAGGAGCAGAAGGAGGGAGAACATGAGCAAGGAAGTCAGGACCACGAGGGGTGCACCCACACACTGAGACAGTGGGGCTGATCTATTGGGAGCTCACCAAGGCCAGCTGGACTGTGACTGAAAAAGCATGGGATAAAACTGGACTCTCGGAACATGACGAACAATGAGGGCTGATGAGACGCCAAGGACAATGGCACGCGGTTTTGATCCAACGCAATGTACTGGCTTGGTGGGAGCCTAGCCAGTTTGGATGTTCACCTTCCTAGATATGGACAGAGGGGGGAGGACCTAGGACTTACCACAGGGCAGGGAACCCTGACTGCTCTTTGGACTGGAGAGGGAGGGGGAGAGGAGTGGGGGGAGGGGGAGAAGGGTGGGAGGAGGGGGAGAAGGGTGGGAGGAGGGGGAGGGAAATGGGAGGCTGGGAGGAGGTGGAAACTTGTTTTTTTTCCCCTCCTTTTCTCAATAAAAAAAAATTAAAAAAACAACACTGCCTATAGTCGAGATGACATCTTACAGGAAATGGATCAGTAGTGATAGTATATCCAGAAAAACCTGAATATTTAGATAAATTCGAAATATACATGGCATGTCTTAGTACTTCCTCATTTTAAAATCAAATTATTTAATCTCTCTACCTTGGTTTCTATATAAATACATAATGAAAGGATATAACTCATTATGGACTCATTGAGAATATTACGACAAAGTGCTTAGAATATTGCCTGGCACATAATAAGAGCTCAGTCAGCTGTATGTTGATCATCTTATTTCAAATGAGTTTTAAAAGACTTTCTCGTTTTTCTACAAACTTCACATTAAATACCAAAATGTGGGGACACATTTCTTGAAAAGGGCATCACAATTATCAACTGGTCTATAAACATTTATTAAGTGTGATGTACTTAGTTTTGAAGTGCTACTAAGTAAATAAAATACCTGCCTTCTATTAACTTTTCATATTCAAAACATAATAAAAGGAAAAGAATACACACTGTGATAAATGAGACAACAAAAATGAAAACATACAGTGTAGAAGGGTTGAGATAATGACACCTAAAACAGCAAAAATAACATTTTGTGGGGGACCTATGACAGCTCCAAGGAAAGACAGAGACTTCGGGGTGGGGGCCAGTAAAACACGAGTCTAACTTTATTAAATTCTCCTAAGTAAAACTCTATAAAGTGAAACATTGCATAAGCATGAATTCTGCACAACAATTCAAACTGCTGATGGGTCACTCAAATATTTCTCTTTTTATCTTAAAATTATTATCATCTCATATGTATGGGGTTTTAGCATGCATGTACGTTTGTGCACCAAAAGTGTCCCAGGTGCCCACTGGGGCCAAAAGAGGGGAATTAGATACCCTGGAACTGTAGACACAGGCACTTGTGAGCCACTGTGTATGTGCTGGGAATTGAACCTGGCCTCTGAGACATCTTTACTGCTCTTCTCTTTTGTCTTTTCTTTCCATTACTGTCTCAAAATCTCTATGACATCCTACTACCTAGCAAGTAGTAGATGGAGTCCTCAGGTCAATGCAAATACTTGAATTGAGATAATTCAGTGAGATAATCCTTAGTGTATATAACCCCAGATGAAAACCAACCAAGCTTATTTGACCAGCACTACTTAATTTCTTGTAACTGTGCAAGTTGTTTTTTATTATAGGTTAAAGTTTGAAGACTGTGTCACGTTTTGCATAAATTGCATTATTACATTTTAGATACATACTTTTGTTAAAGGCACACATTAATAAACTTCACCTTGAATTCCTATTCGCTAAGGACATGTTCAATGAAATACTAGAATTCTATATTTATACATGAGTTCTCAGTTTTAAAATTTCCCAAAGTTCTGTCAGATATCAAAAAGAACAAAATGAGAGATGGCTAGAAAAGAAGAAGATAAATCTGAAGTATATGTGGATCAAAAAAATATAACTAGCATCAACAAAGCAATCGTAGATCTAAAAGTATGTGATCTTGGGCAAATTATGCAATCTTCCCACACCTCGGGTTCTTTACCTGTACAGTGATGATAACCTAATACTTAACTCAGAGTGAGTGTGAAAATTTATGAATTGCATGCAAGACACTTATTACTGGATCTGCAATGTGAAGAATGTTCATATATGTTATTATTATTTCAGGGGCATTTTGCCAAGATCTGGTCAGTGAATACTATGCTCTAACAAAAACAAACAGATATGAAAAAGGGGGACTCACCGTTAAGTAATAAAAAAAACAGGTCAGTCATATAGCCACAAATATCAATGGAATAGTAGTTTTGTGCTGAAGAAAAGAGGCAATGCAGAACAAATAATATAGATTTAAATACATAGGGGAAGGGAAAGAACTATATTCTATATTTAACAAATTAAGATAGTTTCCAATCACCTTAAAATGTCTAAGAAAGTGGTATTAATAAGCAAGAGCATACCTCTTCCAGTACAGAACATGGAAGGCCATCCATGGTTTGTTCAGCCTGCATGAGACACGACTGATTGGGCACAGTCCCTATGGGCATGCCATTTCATCCAGACTGGACGGTTCATTAGTCATAATTACTGTAACTGTACAGCAGAGACTGCAGTTTTAGCCCATCATACATCTCTGATCAAGCTGCTTCAATTCTGCTTCATCAGCATGTGAAGTTACATTATCAGACCTTTTTATTTTTCCAATCGGTAATTAACACAGATTATGCCTTTTATCAAAACATGTATTTGGCCTTCACATTTAATAGCCAGGGCTCTAATCTGACCACTATTTGACCTCTGGCATCACAAAATCACCTAAGCAATATGAATCATCAAATAAAATTCAGAATGTTGTAGCAGAAATTAAACAAAGAAAAGAACTGACCTGTGTTAAAAGCATGGGCTGATTGCACTTATCTAAATCGAGACTGTCTTTGCTTCTCATTAAACATTAAATTGTACACCAGAAGAACACATCATGCATACTTATTGTTTTACACTGTCACTTCTAAAAGACTCATACCACAATTAGCGTTTCTCTCAAATTGTATGCTCCATAAAGAAATTTCCTATGAAGGTTGAAGACAGAGTAATGCAGAAAACTGTTAAAGGTTAAGGAACACAGATAATAGATTTCATAGCATACTAACGTATAACATGCTCACTCTAGAAATGAAAATATTGCCAAAACATGGTTCAAATGTAAATTACTGAATAAAACCGATGTGTCAGGAATTTTTCCCTTCCAATTTCTTTTGGAGAACAATAGGGGACTAAAAGGCCTGTCTCACCATCTTCATGTGAAAAGTGTTCCCAGTATAGGATGCATGAGCAATCATAATCGACAGTTACAGGCAGGCACTGAGGCTGCAAAAATCCCAGAGTAATTAGTATTGTCTGAATGCAATGACATCTGTGTTCTCATGGTTCTTGAGACATGTCAGGCCAATAAGATGTATATGAAATAATATGACAAGCATTGCGAAAGTCCTTCTAAAAGGTCTTACACTTTGGGGAGCAACTGAAGAAATAACACACGCCATCTTCCTTTTGTAAGCAATATATTTAGGATTAAAAGATCTAAAAAGGTTTTCTGAGTCACACATCCCTCTTTATTAACTACAGAGCATTTGCTCAGGATACAATAATATGATATGAAAAAAAAAACTGTTTCTTTTCAAAATTTTCTTAAGGTCTGTGATCCTGTGCAAGGGATACGTGTCATTCTTTCAGTGACAAATTCAGGAATATTTTAACCTAAAGACAATCCTTTGGTACTGTATAAAACAGTTTGTAATTGTGGTTAAATACCTTAGAATCACGTCTGCACTTCTTTATTATAATGAGATGCCAGTATGTTTGTATTTAAGAAGTCTTTGTTTTTGGACACCTAAAGCCTTGCTGTAATGGTGTCTATGGCTGAGCCCGCTCTCTCCCCCGGCTGCAGCAGTATGTTTGAGCATGCACTTGCTCCAAGAAAGACATTAGTCATCATTAACAGAAGCACTGACACCAAATCTAAGTGCCTCTCCACAATGACCAAGTGGCAATCATCTTTCTCTTACACTGTCACTGCTGATTAGGATTTTCTTTCATGAAAATTTAATTTGTTCCCTTTCCGTAGCTTTTTTTTTTCATTCCTAAAAAAACCCAATTTTTCAAGAAGGTTACAAATGTAGTACAAGAAGTTCTATCTCTAGTATAGTGAATAACAGAGAAATTCTAAGGTATTTGGCTGAGTCTTTTCACCTAAGCCAGCAGGAAAATAAAGACTAATTCAATGATTTGTAAACAGCAGAAGAAAAGCAATGAGACTAAAAGGAATCCTGCATTAAGAACCTAAAAGCCCCAAAAGATGGTTAACATTAATTTAGGGATATGAATGACACTTTCATAAATACTAGCCACAGAATCCTAAAGCTTCTTAAAACATGTCTAGTAACCATCTTCTGTAAATTCAGTTTTTATTCCCTGTATCTTAAAAATAAGACCGAATAGAATTCTCACACAGACATGTAACTATAACCTTAAGAAAATACTGTTAAGTACCAATACCTTTGCTTTGTCTTAACTTGCTGGTTAGTGCTTTCTTTAAAAGGGATTTGTAGTTTGCAGGGGACATGAGGAAGTGATTCATGTGGCCGTGCAGGGTGCTCCACAGCGAGATGATGCTACAGATTAAACTTGGGTCTGCAGAATGTCACAGTGTTAAACAAGATATCATAACGATAAGTTATTTAAGGAAGTTTAAAAAAACATTTACTTTTCTGTCTTATTTCAATTTGTTTAAAGTTTGTAGAAAATGTAAACATGCGATAATTTGCAAAGATCATGGAACAACCCCAACTCCTAGCTATAAATATTATATTCTTTTATTTTACTTAAATACTGAAACAAAACAGATTGGTTTGAATGTAAAATATCTCAAAATTAGAATAACTCTAGGTTTAGTCAAAAGTTGTTACATACTTGGGGTCACATAAATATAAATTGTACCTTCTTTAAATGTAAATATCTACATGAAATGTTTTAAAAACAAAGTTCAGAAGTAATCATAACTCATCAAACTTTAGCAACTGAATGATCCCTCTATCCTTATTGTTTTATTGTAAAAAAAAATAATAAAAAACAAACTTTAAAGTCAAATAACAACCACTGAATTACATTTGCAAAGGTTCAAGTCTTCCCTCCCCACCCCCATTTATGACTGGTTTGTAGTTAAAACTTTTAGAGATTAGAAATTTTAATGTATTTGGAAACATAATTTTTAATTAATTAAATTTGGTGATAGAACAATCACCAAAGAATACATAAAATGCTAGTCTAATCAAAATAAAACTATATAACCTAACTTAAATATCATTTTAGATTACCCTTAGAAATAATTGGGTCATTTCTATCTTTATGAAGCATATATGATCTGATACTGAAAGTTATTAAAACCAAGTGCTGATTTTCAGAGTTGCACAGACATATCCAAATCAAAACTTCAGAATGTTTCAGTATTGTAACTGCTTCTTCCATTGCCAGGTCTTATACATGTTCGTGAGGAGAAGTTTAGCTCTGTAACATCCATTCCTCAACCTAAACCTCCCAGTCACTTGTCAGTTAAGGGTTGGGCGATTTATTGACCGACTCTGGATGCATACTGTCAGTGCTGAAGGAAATATGAGGGAGGGTTGTCGCTACTGTTCCGGGGCTCATTGATAATGACATACCTGCCTCTGTCACCCATTACCCATACTACAAACTACTTAGACCTAACTGAAAAATCAATAGCCTACTTGCACTGGTTCCTGTGGCTGCCTCCTTTGATTGTCAGCTCCTGTCTAGGGTCAGCACTTACATGAAAGGGGCTGTGACTGCCTGATGCTTTCAGGACAACCTAACGATATGAAACTAGCCAACAGAACAGTAAATTCTGTCTCCCTGCCCTCCTCATCAATTAGGCTTTGACTAGGCTTGCCTGTAGAAACCTGACCTTTTAAGTTTAGGTGAATATGGACTAGCTGAACACACCATTGCCCTCAGCACTGAGCCAGGAAATCTACTGACAGCTTAAACAAAACAGAAGGTTGTAACTGTCATAATTTGCATTGCACTTTCACGCCAACAAGGGTGTTATCAGTGGGGGCAAGCCCTGGAACACACAACTCCAGCACCCTTAAGTCACACTACTCATAAATTTTCAAGTGAAGTGAGATAAAACATAAATTCACAAATAGCAATGCATTTCTCATCTCTTGGTCTTTTAGGTTTGCACTTTGCAAACCCACAGAGTGCCCATCAACAACTCTCCTGGTGGCCACATGGCACTGCTAAATGCACAGACGAAGGGCTTCCCATGAACTTAACACAAAACTGAAGTACTCAGCTTCGCTCATTCAAAAGCTATCAGAGAGAACTCACAACACAGCAAAAGAGATTGCTGATCTCTATTTGGAAATGAGGACAACTGGATCACAACCTACTTTTTTCTTGCATCACTTCTCTCCCTAAAAAATATCCAAGCTTAGACAAGCAAGGAATTGCATATGTGAAAGGAAGTGTTGAAAGTATTTCCTACCATGATTCTCTGATACAGCATCTTTTACAGTTTGAGAGAAAACTAGGAACATCTGTAAAAATCAAAGATGTTAACACATTTATGCTTGTCAAATCTTCTGATGAAAACAAGCAAAGAGCATGGGAAAGTATAAAAATTTCCTTCTTTGGGGACACATGTGAGAATCACATCTCAGCTTGGATACATATTTTAATGAATTATGAACTTAGAAAATAATAGCTTCTTAGAGTCATGTCATTTCTTTAAGAAGACACATTTTAAAATTAATTGTAAACTTAAAATCATTTGGCTTCAAAAATTAATATTTATAAAACAGCAATCTTCATGAAAATATGTAACTCTTGAATTCATCCATTATTTAGGAAAGAAAAACTATCTGTCAGCCTTGTTCACACCTTTAAATGCATATCTTTATAAGAATACAGATGATGTTTCATTTTGATAGTCCAATTTTTTATAAACAGCACTCCTAAAATTTCTCTCAAGTTGTTCTTTTGTTGTGTTTCCCAACTATCTGCACTCTAGAATGTGTTTTCTCTATAATGGTCTGAAAGAGCTGTAATTACCTATGGTTTTTCTCATTAAAAACTTTCATAATCCTGTGCCAGAGCAACACCGAAAGGAGATAATTTCACAAAAATTATTCTGGTTAAAACATACTCATCAAGCTCAACAGCAACTGTTATATTATTCGTTGTTAGGACAGACAGACACAAGAGATCACTTAATTCAAGCCCCCGTTTCAGGGCTGGAAACAGTTTATTTTCAGCACTGAGGATGTGAATGCAAGTCTGAGGTAGACTTGAGGAAAACACTGCGACCCCGTCTTAAAATTCATATTTTAGATTGTGACTTGATTGAGCCGCCCTGGTAGCTTTTGTTCCTCAAATGGATCCTCTCTATTGACACTCACAAGAGTATGCTTTTATTTTAAGTATCCCAGTAGGTTCTGTACAGTAACAACCTTTCACAGTTAAAAAAAAAAAAAAACTATTTGTATCATTCATTATTTACCAAAAGTTTGAGCTAGTTTTCAGAAAATACTGAAAAATTTTGGAGCATTTAACAAAAAGTTTCCGTAGACAAATAACTTTGGGATTGAGGACCCAGCGGAGAACAGTGAGAACCTTGCTGACCTCGCTGATGATTAACTATGCATCTGGTAGCCTTGCGGGTCCTCTGTGTGTGCACCTAACTGATAGCAAAGTGAAAGGGCATGGACAGTGTCTGCTCCCAGCAAGCAAATCACTTAGAAACAGTCAGAGCCACAGATCAAAGATTTTCGACTTTATCTACACTGATTTAAACTACTAACTTGGATTTTGTCTACAGAAAAAACAAGTTACAAAATAAGAGAATGGCTCTTTAGGATCCGAAGATAACAGGAGATAGGATGGGAAAATTCAGAGAAGAAACAAAGGGCTAGAACTTGATATCCACAGGCCAAAGCAGCTATTTTTTTTAATCCTCACAATATTTTACATAGTTGTAGGAAAAAAAGTTTTTTATTCCTTGGATCATCAAATGTTATTTCATTTCTATTATACAGATACCTTAGGATTTTCTGTTGTTGTTTAGCCACTCCAAGAAATCATCTTCTCTGCATATTATCTTTAAGTTCAAACATCTGAAGGAAGATTAGGCTTTTACCATTATTAAAATAGAACATTCATAAAACTGTTGTGCTGTCTGAGGGGGTATTAGTCGGCTATAACACTATATACAGACGGAGGACTGTAAGGACACTGATTGTAGGGACTGCCTCTGTTCACACTGCTCTTCTTCCTCTGAAACTCACAGGATTGTTTTAAATGCTTATGTCTTGATGATGTTACCTGTGTCCTGAATAAACTGAGCCATGTTCCCAGGTTTAGATTTATGTCGCCTCATGGCTTTAGAAATGTCAGTTATTGTTTTTCAATTGTTCCTCTGACAGAGGGGTAATTGTTGCCTGTATTATTGGTACATCTGGAAATCACAATAACACCCCAAATATCTGCACATAATAAAATATGCTCCAGACATTAAAAAAAAATAAAGAGCATAAACTGGCTAGTTTTCTTTCTTTTAAAAAATAATTTATTTAACTTTAATTTATGTTCATTGCTGTGTAGGTGTCAGATCCCCTGGAAGTGGAGTTATGGACAGTTGTGAGCTGCCGCGTGGGTGCTGGGAATTGAACCCAGGTCCTCTGGAAAAGCAGCCAGTGCTCTTTACTGCTGAGCCATCTCTCCAGGCCCCTGGCTAGTTTTCTTAAAACATAATAAAAATGTATTCATATGATATGCTTATCTGGTAATTCAAAAATGGGTCCTCAAAAATATCACATACAACCCAAGAAAAACATGGAGCAAACTCTCAAGTCTTATATTTTGAATTTAGTATACTTCAGCACTGCCAAAATCTGCATCGCTGCTCTCGCTCTCTTTCCGTTTATGTCTGCTGCTAAGCATAAGAGATGAAAGAAATGGAATAATAGCATCAAGATTCCAAGAAACACACTATGTATAAAAAGTTGCATTATTTTCATATAAACATCACACCTTTAAGCCATAAAATCCTGTTTTCTTTACCAATAAATTCAGTATTGATTACTTCTGGCTTACTGTTCATCTTCTGAAAGTGACATTAAATCCCAGGTAAATGCAGTTCCTTAGGAAGAAGAGACCCAAAGAGCAATCCAAATATTACATGCTCAGTCATTAATGGTTAAGATTTGGCTCTGCTATCTGAATTCTTTTCTCTCAGATGTATAGTAAAAATCAAAAGTAAAGCCAAATCCATTTGGCAGGTAAATTTTAATATTTGACTCACAGAACATTAGTAAGTTTAAATTATTTGAAATTTTTAATTAAATAAGGAAAGGAAGAATGTAGTAATGGAAAGAAACTTATCCAACTTTTAAAAAAAAATACTTATGTTTATGGAAATTAAAGAATGAAATAACCAAAAAGCTAATGATGTTTTGGTAATGCCAAAACCATAGATAACCTAGATGAGAATGCAGTAAAGCTCAAATACTTGCTAAGTTTGCTTCTGTTTCCAGGCTTCACTCCCCAGCTCTCCTATAATGTGTTAACTTTCAGCCAGGCTACCGCCTATCTCCATTTGCCAAACAGAAGTTCCCTACGTTAGTCGTGTATGTCTCGGTGAAATCAAATTATGTATACTTTAACATTTGAACTCATATTGTTCAACTTGGGAGAAAAACTTAACATATATATTATATTTTTCAACCTTCTCATCTTACTCAATGACGCCAGGGTTAGAAATGTACTAGTTTTAATTTAATCAAATACTGCAGTAATATGGAAGTGTTAACAGTGTTATGGAAGGTAATTTTAAAAACTCAGTGTGTCCTCCAAACAACACCTATAAAAAGTACATAAAACTGCTGTGTTTTTTCAGTACCATTCGAAAGGTTTGCTGTGCAAAGTCAAAGCCATCACTTTACCTGACATAACATTATCTTAAGAGTAATAATTATCAATACCTTAGAAACTTGTGGAAAACTTCAGAGTTTTGGAAAGTCACATCAGTGATTGATAGAAAATGACAGATAATAGTTAAAAAAATAAAACCTGCATGTAGTACAATATCCATGATTGTTGGAATTTCTCTCATATATTTAAATTTAGTTATTTCTACAAAATTCCATTAAAACCAGCACACAAACAAAGCACGTCTGGGTAATTTACTTTCTTTCCAGCCTTTACTAGCAGCTTTTAAAGTCACAGAATAATTTTTATTTCCAAAATTATATTTTTGAGTACAATATTAGAGATTTGTTTTTCAAAAATCAAGTATTATTTTTTATAATGACATCAATTAACTTAATATATAAAGACTAACACTCCGGTCACTACATGGGCACTAGATTTTTCACAATTAGAGCAGGGGCTAAGAACGTATGCAAACAGAAAAACAGTGGCCTCTGCATTCTGCAAAGTATAAGCACTTCAGAGACCTTTTAAAAGAGAATAATTTAATTATTTTCTGAATGTTTCTAAAATGCTTTCAGGAAGTCGAGATCTTATCATATAAAACCTGTGTATCCTTGTAAAGATGGTTAGACTCCACTATACTATTTCTATACACCATAAAATAGATACCTTTTAAATCTCACTAATCTGTTAAAGTAAAAACTGCACTGAAGTTTAATCCAGTAAACGTATCTCTAAGGAAAGATCAGCACAGAACAAAACAGTTTAGGGATCCTGTGCTCAGTGCAAACGTAAACAGGATTAGGACTGTCAGGCACACAGAAGCTAGCTCTGCTTCTGAGGAAAACGTGGCCGCTGCTGCATCCGCGTCCCCGTGCACAAACCCCTGCAGCAGCAGGCCTCCTGGGCCATGCAGGGATGTATGAAATGACAGGCAGAGGGCATTGGCTTGCTTTTTTCCCCCCAGACTGTTTGCCCCTAAATGGAAGGCAGGGTGCTTTTTCAAAGCACTTAAGCTGGGTCTAAGTCAATGCTAACAAAAAATATAACTGAATTCTCTAGGCAAGAAAGTTTCATAATCGGGTTATTCACTACTTTTCAAGAAAATCTGAAAATCTGAAAGTTCAATATTGTTTAGGATGAACTAATAAGGTTAATACTCTAGCCTAACTGCCTGTTATTTTTCAACTAGAAGAATCTTCAGTTACTCTGTAGGCCCTCCTCCTGATTTTAGCATCTCCTTTCCAGGTCCTGATTCTAACTGGAACTGTAAAATATCCCTCAGGTTTAAATACAGTAATCTTTCAAATAACCTGCATAAGTAGGTAATTTCTTAATTTCCACGTTAGCGCTCACATTGGTTTTGATGAAGGAAGATATACAATTAATGGCCACAAGTTTATTTAATTATGATCAAGTAAAACCAGGGTACACAGAGAAGTAACCTGGCTGCTAGACCTCAAACATTCTCATATCACAGAAAATATCAGAGTGACTGCTCTAGCCACACTCGACTTGCAAAGGAACAGGAACTAATGTTTTAAACATGTCCATATTTTATAGTTACTAAAAGTATACCCACCTCAGTACATTTCTAGATGTTCCAACTGGAATGATAAGAAATGTTATCATGCCCAGAGAAGTCTGAAGATTCTGCATTACCCACAATCCAAAGGGGGAAACCCACCCTCCATGCCCTCCTTCCTTTCAGGAATGTCTTGCAGTCAGCCAGCCCTGCGCCACAGTTCTGGGCAGAAGCATGCTGATATTGGCACTGCCTAAACCAAACAAACAAGATGTTTAACAGTCAAATAAAATGTCCTGCAGTCTCCCTAATGAATTTGTCAAGGACCATCAGATTTCGCTCCCCCTCCTTTGCCTCATTAACTCAAGTATGATGAGACGGATTATAACAAGAGAATACAGATCAATCGGTCTGAAGACTTGAAGTGGCTTTTAGCCTCTAGAGTTTCTTTCTCTCTCGGTTTCCTTAATAGAACATCGTATCTTCTGCAGAAGGAGCTGCCACTTCGTTTTAATACACCATCAAGGAGCCGCTGATGGACTTCTATACCAACATACATAAAAGCAGAGGTGACAGGGGCTCTTCAATTATAGCCTCCTCAGATACCGTTTCCCCCTTCAATTATTCAACCAGGGAGAAGAGCCACAAACAGCAGAAGCAGCTTTCCGCCAAGGCAGTGGAAAGAGGTAGGGGGGAGGGGGCAGTGTTTGCTGGAAGTGTTTAAGTTTATTGCTCGAATGATGTTTCTAATTAGCACCACAGCGATAAATTAAAGTCGCCTTTGTTTAACTGATTTATTATTTACTAGAGCATCTACCTTAGACAGGGTAAATTGGTAATGAATTGTTTTTAAATCAAAACATTTGTAACGTTTTGTCATTCTTCGCCTCTAGGTAGAAGTGGAGAAACTGTAGAAAAGGGAAACTTGCTCATGTTGGAAGAGGGGAATACAGTGGGTGTGCATGTCCCTTAGCTCGAAGATTGGCAAGCAGAGCTGGGTCAGCCGGCACCAAGGGCTTGAACTGGCTCTCACAGGCATCTCTGGCCATGTGCACGCTGCAGACCTGGCCCCTGGAGGATGTGGAGGAACTCTGCACCTGGGCCTTACCATCAGTCTCCGCCCCGCGCTGCCTGAGGGACTTGTTCCAAGCTTCTCACTATGGTCACACACACCCCGTGGGAGTGCAACCCTCTGGCCAGTAATGCCTCCGGGGCCCGGACTGCAGAAAGCTCTGGTTACCGGGCATGGGCTCGGTCCAGCAGCAGCAGATTTTCTGACCAGCGGGAAAGCTGCAGCGGGTTGCCCAGTACTGCTATTAGTCCTAGGACCTCCACTGAAACTACTGTCTCAGAGGCTCGCTAATGCTTACTTTCCAAGGTTCTTCCCAATACCTCGCTACTGAAGACAGTCCCTAAGCAATAAATCCCGCTTTATTTTAAAAAGAAAAAGCCAAATTTTCTTTAGAAAGGAGCCAGCCGAATCTTCAGCCATCCGGACACACCAAAGACTAAGAACGTATGAAGGGGTAGAGATCCAAGTGCTTCATGCCAAACAGACAGAGAAATTAGCTTTCCAGGTAGCAACTGAGTTCTGGTTGGGTTTCAAAAACACAAGTCAAGCTTTCCTATGGGGGCTTTTACAAAAGCCACACACAAGGTTTTGCAAGAAAAAAAAAAAGAAAAAAGCTAAAGATTTCATTTTTTCCAAGCACATAAGCCACACCTGAAATATCAGCCAAATCCAATTAAAAACAGTCCTAACTACCTGAGTGTATTAAAATGAATGAGAATCCTGACATCTTAAATTCAAAGATAAAACCTCAGAAGCAAGTCAATCACCTTGCTATAGACCTTACTCTTCCAAAAGTCCTACGAGGTGGCCGTCACACAGCTTGACAGGGATAATACATAATTCTAAAGAACACGCATGAGTTTTCGGTGGGATGCCAGAGAAAGAGGATGGCTATCTGGGTAATCAATAACAGGACAGTTATGGATTTCTGTCCCAGCCAACTCCTTTAAGAGCAGAGTCAATTATGAAAATAACACGACTTTAAAACAGAAGCTGTACTGCCGGAGACTATATTCAAAATTAAGGTCACAATACAAAAATATTAAGAAAACTTGAATTCAGATTCAATTTTCCTTTCCTTCATTTTAATTTAATTCAAAATGATTTTAGTAGTTTATTTTAATTAATAAGTATAACCTAGTGATGAATACCTCATATAATTTACATTGTTTTCAGAACTCAAGTATTTTCTCTAGTTATTGCTTAGTTCTTGTAACGGTAAAATAGTGGCACAGAGATATCGGAATCTAACTATGAAATAACGATCGAATAACGCACTTGGACTAGTTTCTGTATTGTTCATTTTTTCGGCAGCATACGGAAATTACTAACCAGAGATTTACGGTTATAGACCCTCATCATATACCCTCCTTTACACAGACACGACAATCGCTCCAGCTCCTGGCAACAAGAGGAGAGGAGGGAGAGAGAAGGAAGACTTTACTAGAGGAAAAAAAAAACAGAAAAAATAGGTCTCAAAATGTTAAGTCCTTTCCCAAGCTCCCCTTTCTGCTCCCATCTGCCTTCAAGCCAAAGACAGTTTGTTAGAGTCTGCACCTTGTGCAGAATGTTCAGAGAATTAAAAACAAAAGTGAACCTCACTTAAAAGCACTCCATTACTACTTTCCGGCCATTGCTCCAGCCATAGCCAGAGCAGAAGCCCTTCTAGAAAGACTCTCCTTTTCTTCATCGCAACTGGTAAGAAGGAGGATGAAAGAAGACGGGGCTAGAAAACGGGTGTGAGCATTTGACTTTTATCTTGTCTTATTTTCTTACTTTTCTCCCTCCCCCTCCCCCCCACCTTATCAAGTGCAGTGAGGTGGCTGCTATGGTTCCAAGCTTGTCTTCTCTCTCTCTCTCTCTCTCTCTCTCTCTCTCTCTCTCTCTCTCTCTCTCTCTCTCTCTCTCTCTCTCTCTCTCTTCTCTAGGATTGGCTAAAGCCCTGACAGCTTGCATAGGGATTGTAGGAACTGAAGCTCCACCCCCTCACGATGGCCCAGAGACCATTCATAAACTAAGAGAGAGAGAGAGAGAGAGAGAGAGAGAGAGAGAGAGAGAGAGAGGTGGGGGGCAGGTATCAGAGGGCAGAGGACAGGAGGGAGAAGTCGAGTCTGCACAAGCAACCCAGAGGAGAGGAAAAGCCCGGACTCCTTAGGACTGCGCACAAGATACAACGTCAGCAAGGACTTAGTCACACTAAAATAGATTTTGCGAGGGCCAAAAGTATAAATAACGAGACAGAAATGAGTATCAAGCAACTTGCAGCGGTTTGCACCTAGAGAAAGGAAGAACCCTCCACAAACAAACCAACTCAATCCAAACAACGCCTCCAGTAGGAAATCAGGAAAACTGCGACGCCACAACCCCTGGGAAGAGAGGAGACCAGCACACTGAGACGTCTGCAAACCTCAGAGTGCGCAGCGGCCTGAGCTGTACTTCGCGGCTCTCCGGGCAATAATTACATCCTTCACTTTCCTCTTGGGGGAGGGTAAGGAAGGCATCACCTACGCTGAGTGAAAACGTCCTACCAGCGAGAGAGAAATTTTAGGATGAACCACTGACTGTTTTGCTCTTATTTTAAAAATTTCCTTGGCACTTATAAGACTTCATTTCCAGATATCTGAGCAATCGTGGCTGGTGAGGACATCTAAGCCTAGCCTCTTGGTAACCTAATTTTTTTCTCTCTTACCATTTCATCCATCTCCCCCACAAAGAAGTTTTTCATCTTTATTTATCCTCATTTCACTTATCAAAAGAAAGTGAAAAAAGTGCCAGCTGGTACTTTAAAAAATCATATTCTTTCTAATTTTCTGCGCAAGAAAGGAAAAAAAAAGATTTCTAACGAGGGAAAAGAAAAGGCCAGCCGGCTATATCAGCAGCCGGTCAGCCCAGGTGGAAAGCAAGAGTGAAATTGGGGCCTCAGGGGGAACGCACCGCCTTTCCACAGCCGCAGGGCCACCACCAGTGCGTGAGCCTTGGATCCCTCAACGTATTGCGAGACGCCGGTGTACAGCCCGGACCTGTGCCCCAACATGATCGCCGCTCAGGCCAAGCTGGTTTACCAGCTCAATAAATACTACACCGAGCGCTGCCAGGCGCGCAAGGCAGCGATCGCCAAGACCATCCGAGAGGTCTGCAAAGTAGTGTCGGATGTGCTGAAGGAAGTGGAGGTGCAGGAGCCGCGCTTCATCAGCTCTCTGAGCGAGATCGACGCCCGCTATGAGGGGCTGGAGGTCATCTCACCCACCGAGTTCGAGGTGGTGCTCTACCTCAACCAGATGGGCGTCTTCAACTTCGTGGACGACGGATCTCTGCCAGGCTGTGCGGTGCTCAAACTAAGCGATGGGCGGAAGCGGAGCATGTCTCTCTGGGTCGAGTTCATCACAGCATCTGGCTACCTCTCTGCGCGCAAGATCCGCTCGCGTTTCCAGACGCTAGTAGCCCAGGCGGTGGACAAGTGCAGCTACCGGGACGTGGTCAAGATGATCGCCGACACGAGTGAGGTCAAGTTGCGCATCAGGGAGCGCTACGTGGTGCAAATCACTCCAGCGTTCAAGTGCACCGGGATCTGGCCTCGCAGCGCGGCACAGTGGCCTATGCCCCACATCCCCTGGCCCGGCCCCAATCGGGTGGCAGAGGTCAAGGCTGAAGGATTCAACTTGCTCTCCAAGGAGTGCTACTCGCTAACTGGCAAGCAGAGCTCCGCAGAAAGCGACGCCTGGGTGCTGCAGTTCGGTGAGGCAGAGAACCGCTTGCTGATGGGCGGCTGTAGAAACAAGTGCCTCTCGGTGCTGAAGACGCTGCGGGACCGCCACTTGGAGCTGCCGGGCCAACCGCTCAATAACTACCACATGAAGACGCTGCTGCTGTACGAGTGCGAGAAACACCCGAGGGAAACGGACTGGGACGAGGCTTGCCTGGGCGACCGTCTGAACGGCATCTTGCTGCAGCTCATCTCCTGCCTGCAGTGCCGCCGCTGCCCTCACTACTTTTTGCCCAATCTCGACCTCTTCCAGGGCAAGCCCCACTCGGCCCTGGAGAGCGCTGCCAAGCAGACCTGGAGGTTGGCCAGGGAAATCCTCACCAATCCCAAAAGCTTGGACAAACTATAGAGTGCTGTGCGGACTGCGTGGAAAGCAACACAAACGGGCATGCTCTCCCAGAACATACACACACACACAACGGCAAAAACTCTAAAACACAAACTTTTATGGAAATCACCTGAAAGAACGGGAGTAGACGGAAGACCTCCTCAATTAAGAAGCAAACAAAAGAGGGCAAATCAACCAAAAAAAATTTACATTCTTGCACAAAAGTGATCGTTTCCTTCCAAACAATGTGAACTTAAAGATCACACAAAAGAAGCAATCGGGCTTTGCCACCAACACAAAATGAAACCCAAGGTACATTTTTCAAATCCATGTATAGTAGTTTCCCTTCTTTTCCTTCTTTACACCCCTTCCTTGTTTTGGATTGCTAGAATGATTGTCACCAAGTGAAAAAAAATTATTTAACTATATGTGAAATTTCTTTTTACAAAGTTTTACTGATGTGAAATGCGTCTCAGTGCCAATGTCAATGTGCCCCTCCCACCTTCTTGCACCTCTAACCCTGGCCCTAAAATGTCTTGTTGAAACCAGTAAACCAGTAATAAAAATATTACTTTACATCGTAATTGGCTGCTTGTGGGTTGTTCTTGAATGAAGGCAGATGAGATCACTTTCTATCTTACAAGATGTGAGCTTGAACTAAACGCAGGAAGCTTCCATTTGAGCTTTGATTTGCAAAGTTCAAAATACAGCATATTCTGGAGAATTAATTGTACAAATCTCCAACAAAATCCTTGGTAAAAAGTAAAGTAAGAATTTTACTCAATATAAAGTAAATTTGTTTTGTAGATCTTAACAGTAATCATATGTAATACTTAAAAATAAGAAAACAGAACAACATGTTTTTATCCTAAAGTTTAAAATACTAAAAGAGCCTTTCTAAAACTTCTCTACATTATAAGTTAGGATTTTTTTTATTAAGCTGTAAGTTCTTAAAAATCCAGTGCAAAAGAAATGTTTTTGAACTGTTTTTAATAATGAAGTCATTTCATGTTTTTCCTTCAACTCTTCTGTTTGCTTCAAGTTTCAAACAGTAAAAATAAATAAAATTAGCAAGTAAATCAACTACACCAATAAATAAATAAATAACTGGTGACCGCACTATTCCTCTTCCCTAGCAACTGGCAATATGAACAATTCAGATTCATGTACTACTTTGGTTTTTAAATGATTTGCTTATTAATGCAATAAACATGATCATTTTAATAAAATTTAAATAACTATTTTGAATCTACTTATATAGAAAGAATGTCTTGATAGTATTTTTTTTTATTTTATGTCCTGAAAATAATTCCAAAAATTTAGAAATAAAGAAAGCACCTTCCTTTCCCTGCTTTACTTAGGTAATAATCCCAGACTCATTCCACTGTTTCGGCTCTGATAAAGATTTCTTTTATATGCAATAAAATACTATGCAGAATATAAGATATTAGTAGAACTGAAAATATCCTAAAGAAACAGGTTTATTCACTTTATGTCCAAAGGACACGTACCTTCTTTTAGCTTTGATAATGTGAGGCACAAGTACAGGATATATTAAATGCTACTCCTAACACTGAAATTTTATCTGTTAATTTAGTCTATTTTTTAATTTTTACAAAAGATCTGTAAATGGATGATGCAGAAGAAAACATTCTAAACAGTGGTTTTCTGATAAAAAGTTTGGGTGGGGGAGTGTGTGTGGTGCTAAGAACAGGAGGACGAAGATTACTGAACCCCAGGAAACTCCTGGGCTCTGAAGCCCCAGGCCACTTGACAGAAGAGGCATAAACTGTAGGCTGGCTGCCCTGGGAGAAATAATTCTGTGTCAGAAATACAAGCTTAGGCCCTACCTACTCTGAAATTACCTTTGCCCTTTCAGTGTGCATACTGCCGTGTGTGTGTGTGTCTTCCTGTAAATATAAAACAAATTCAGTGATTCAGTACACTTACTAATTATTTTAAATAATAAAACATTTTATCCTTTGAGGAAAATGGTCTGAATTTTGAGAACATATTCAAAGAAAACAATGTCTTTGAATTGATGATGAGATGAACACGAATAACTTATGGCATGGTATTTGCCTGAGAGGGTTAAAATGTTGTCTTAAAAGAACTATTTTCACTCAAACTATTTCTACCATGAAACAACATTTCAATTAGTTTACAAAAAAGTTATTAAGTCTTGACAAGAAAAAAAATCCCCCATATCAATCTTTCCTTTCCTATTTAACGCAAGTTACAAAAGATTTTTAATGTTAAAAATGTCATTTGTCAGGGAAAGTGTTAGTATTCACAACACAAAAATTTCTTTTAGCATCAATGTCTATACAAAAATCAAAGATTTGTCAGTAATTGGCTGAAGTACTTTCAAATATGAACTGCCAAGAATTTTGGTGTCTGGAGAATAGGAAGGTTGCAGTATAAGACAAATTTCACGATTAGGCCAAAATATCTTATATTTTACAAGCAACAGTGAAAGAAACCTAATTTAATTATGTTACATAAATAAAAGAAAATCTTAAAAGGTATGGCTTCCCATTAAAAAAAGGAAATAACTTCAAAGAATCTGATCCTCAAGGCTGACAAAGGTTTTAATTTTAAAAATACCATTGGATCATATTTTAGACTTTAAACTATGTTTGTTTCAAAAGCATAGTAAAATTTCTGAATTAAATCAATCTCCTTTAATTCTGAAGCCATCAGGAATCAAAGAGTTTCAGTAATTTTATTAACCTTTTCCTAATGAAATTATAACATTTTCAGATAATTTAGCATGAGACAAGTACAGAACATTTTAGGCAATAAAATTTTAGAATCCAAGTTTTCTATTCACTAGATTATCTGAGTTATTTAACTCCAGCAACCAGGTCTATCATGGCCTTCCTGTCGCACGGTGCAGCGAGTCCTGCCTGAATACATGCGGCAGTGTGGAAACAGCGTACTCAAAGCAAACATGTATCAAGACAAGAAATGATTTGTCTGCAGAGCTCAACAAAATTGTAACATTTTTCTTAAGAGCATTTTAGAAATACTTCCAAATCATGAAGATTTAACAATTCCACGTGACTCCAAAACCACAGAGGGTACGAATAAACTCAGAATGTTTGTATATTATGTGTACATACACACAATAGCAAGTAAAATTAGTTATTACATTTTAAACCACTACTCTTTCTATGGGGCACATATTTGGTTCATTTTCAATAAATTGTTTCCTCAGAACAAATTCTACCACTCACTTTCATTAAATCAATGTTAGATTGGCTTTATGACTATGTTAAAACACAGAAATGTTTCTAAGTAAAACAAAATTGCCATGGTCTGAAAAGTAATCAAAATACCTCCGAAGGGGAAATTACATTTTCATTTAAGAATAGGAAATTATGCAGTGCCTTGTAAAAGCTACCACAGGTAATGGGAAACAGAGGTATCAGACACTGGCAGAGTAGGCTCGCCTGCAACACAGAATAGGAAGCCATGGAGACAAAGCAAAGGTAATGAAACATTTGTGTTGTATCCAGAAAATATATGAGCTGAACTAAACAATTCGACTCTCAAGTTCACTGAAGTTTCGTTGTTTAATTCACTCTGGGTCCTTTGAGGCAGAATATATTTATAGACAATGTTCCCTAAGGTCCCTTCCCTCAAAGAACTAATGATAAATGCAATTAAGTGGAAATTGTTTTTGAATTTAAATGAACTTCAATAATCTAACTAGATGGTAAAAGATCTTAAGCTAAGAATGAAAACTGCCTGTAGTAAGCAGAGGCGATTCAGCAAGAGTTTTGAACTAATCTTGTAAGATTTTTATCAAAACCAATCTTAGTAGAATACACTATCCCATAATAAGAAAAAAATTAAACCCCCTTCCCTCCTCATCTTCTCACCTTTGGATCAGTTTTCTTGAAGTTGGGATCCTCTTCATCCACCTCAAAATACAGTTCAGAGGAGGTGACAGACAGAGTGCCTCTCACTACAACAGAGGGGGCCACAAGCTGGGCTGGTGTGCTCAGGCTAACAGGACCTGCCAAGAGAAAAGATAAGCCATAGGAGCTGGAATGACATTTTTAAAAACTCAAATTTGACCAGAAATAATATTTACTTTTTGAAATTGTTACTTCTAAGAACAGCATGGCTGACCTCGATACCTCGATATTCCATTCTTACAAAACCCAGCTCTGAAGACGCAAAGTCTGGATTCTCATATGATAAGATTTATAACACACAGTTAACGATAATGGTAAACTGAGAAGCAATTATCTTACAGGGAGTGTGTAAAATGTTGGCCTAATCTCTAGGTAAAACGGAGGCTATGCCTAAATAAGCCCATCCACGTTCTATTAGAAAGCCAGCCTCAGGCTACCAACAACATGGAATAACAGCCAGGGGCAAGCAGGCCTGATAGGCTCCCAGGGCCAAGGGTGACTTTAGAGCTTGGAGGCACGGGTACCAGAGGACTAGCTTTATGGGTAAAATGTCTGAAAATCCTCTGATGAACCCCCTCCTCTGAAAAAGATTCTGTACCGGGTTCCCCCTCACACAAGACTGATAAAAATATCTCTTCACAAAGTGTCCTTTCTGCCGTTAAATATTGCTCAGTGCCTCCAAATCTAATATTAGTGTAGTTCAGGGACTCTGGGAGTAAACAGCTGGAGGGTGGGTTTCCAAGTGAATGAATTTTTATTGGAATAATCAAATCTCCACAGGGCTTATCAAAGAGACAAATCAGACTGCTACTGAAAACAATAGATGCACTATAGACAGAACAGCATTAGGTACCTTACAGCTAACCCTAAAGTAGGGACTAAAATTAATTAATATATGTATGTATGTATGTATTATGTATGTATACACATACACACACATATTTGGAGATAGATTCAGGGCAAATATGAAATCCTACAACAATTTCTCATTGTACAAATACTGTACAAGAAAAGAGTCAAAGAGAAGACTGGCATTTATAATTCTGAATTAATATAGTGCCTATAAACAAGGTGCACCTATTCAGGTGGTCAATGGGTGAATAAGTGTTTCAAAATCCAGATGAATTGACATTTCCATCGATTGCTTGAAGTGTGATGGTCCTTAATCTCACATCAATCTTAATGTGTGCCAGTAGGACAATGGGAGGGATGCTCTGCGGAGATCAGAGCAGGCTTTGCCCTCTATTCCCAATGTACAAATGCATTGTGTTTGCAGATGGGGAGCAGATAGCTTCAAAACAGTCATGATTTCCCAAAGCTCATCCCTGTAAATGGATGAAATAAGCATCTATGTGTTCTTTTGCTGTCTCCTTTTGCCCTCTGTACATTAGCATGTAATCCTGAGCAGAAATAACATTTTTTCAATCATTCTCAGACATTCAATTACAGGGTAAGGAGACAGCTGCAGAAGCTGGTGCCGTCTAGATTCTACAGAAGACCCCTGACAATTTCCACTTCATTTCAAACCCACACCACTTTATTAGTGTGGATTACTTCTTAATCCCATTGCCATTGTCAAGATTATATAATTAAACTCCCTTTCACCTCTATTACTGTGAGAACATATCGTCAGTCATAAGAATAGGGGTAAAATAAGGAAGGAGATGGATAAGTGGGTGTGAAGGAAAAGACCGGAACAGAGTATCCTCCTTAACCTCCATTCCCACCACAGGCCCCTGAACAGGCACACTCCAATTAATTTTATTCTACTTTGAGAGGTTTGCAGTCATGAAAGCATTGTTTTTCACTAGCTGTTTGCCCTGCAAGGTAGCACAAGATTGGAGGTGTATTGTCAAATGAAAGCTTTCAAATACCTTTTCTCTTAAAATGCCAACTATGTAATTTTCACACATAAACACTATGTGCTTTTTTCATATTTTCCTCAAGAAAAACAAGTAATTAATAATAATAATTACAATCACAGACCCCAAAGGTAAAACATCTTTTAATGAATGACTTAAAGCCAAACAAGTGAATGTTTTTCCACAAGGAAAATAAAAGTGAGAATTTGCTAAGTATAAATCAAGATTCCTATATTATCAAACTGTATAAATCCCATGGAATAATTGGGGTTCACTTTTTGAGTGACTTAAATGTATTTCCCTAAGAGTCTATATTTAAAACAAACAGACTCCAATTTTTGTTTAGAAAACAGTTGGCAGAATTTCACTTATTTTATAGAGTATATCAACTTCCAAAGGATACATGCAGCAATTCTGTTGTGGCTGCTTTCAATTTTTTTGTCTCAATGAAAATTATACATAAAAGAAAAAGATCAGGAAGGTCAGAGGACTGGGAAGAATAAAAAAACAGGAGGAATTATAGCAGATGAAGGGAGAAACACTGGGAAGAACAAAAACCAATTTCTAGTTAATGTAATTGTGGATGTAGGCTTGGTGGTCCCAGTGGTCACAGCTGAAAAAGTAAGTAATTAGATGCTCATTGTCCCAGAGCCAGCTGAAATATCTGCGCAGCCACTGAATTACCGGCAAGATTCTCTAAATCTTTCTCATCCACGGATGACAGAGTATCGTCGTCGCCTTCCAGGAGGGCCTCGTTTTCAGAGTTCTGATTTCCTAAAGCCTGACTCTTGATGGACTGTTTTCCTTTAGCAAGGATGTCTTCATCTGCGGCTGAAATGAAAAGGAAACAATGTTGTCCATCAGCAGTGGAGGAACACGGGCAGAGAGAGGTAGGGCTACAGGAAGGGTAGGTAGCCAGAGAGTGGGTAAAGTGACCAGGATGGCACACACGCTCCTTCTGACAAACTCGATTCCCCAAGCTAGTGTAATGTTACCCTGAACAAGTACCTTAATCCCATTAAATCTGACCCTTGCACTGCTCACCCAGCCGTTTATTTACTTATAGTTACAGCAGGAAAGGATTCCGAAGCAGCCTCCCCTCCCCCGCAATTTGTTGTTTAGTGGAAAAAAATCAGAACCCAGTCTAGGAAACAATGCTTATTTAATATGGAAAAATAATGAGGAGCCATTCATTCCTCTGAATATATTACCCTGGAATGTATTTGGAAAGGGCCAGGGAGTGTCCACAAGAGTGGTCAGCGCTTGGGGGGACACCAGCCAATGAGGATGGAGGTCCAAACCCCAAAGCCCTCTGGGACACTAATAAAGCTCCAGCAGCTGCATTTTGTTCTTCATTCCCTCCTCCTCCTGCCCAGGGCCCTCGCCCACAGTTTCACACATCCTCCCCTGCCCACGATACTAACACAAATATTAAGAGAGGTTCTGTAGCAAGCAAGCAGAGGCTCCTCGCTCCCTCCTCTGCTGTTTAAAGGGCTAAGACGCCCCGGGGGCAATCATAACAGAACAGTAGGCTGAGAGGCTTCTGGGCAACAAGGCCAGGGAATGAAGGGCAACTGAACCAAAGAAAAGAACCACCTTGCAGCTGGAAGGCAAGCACCGGAACCTGACTGGCTCGCCAGCGCCACTCTGGTGCTCCCAGCCGGCAATTTTCCCCAGCAAAGCCAACAATCAGCTAGGGCTTGTTTGAGAAAGCTCAAAGAATGGTGTGTCTTTCCTAGCCTTCAATTTCTCTGAATACTGTCACAGAAGAGAAAGTTCAGGACCTGTTTCCAGCTAGGGATGTGAAGCACCTGATCCACCCAGGCTGGGGCTACTGATAGGGAAATCCAATGGTGAGGCTTTTGCCCTACCACGGTTTCTGCCCAGAATAAGGTTCAAGGAATAAAGCCATGGTTTGAAGCGACCTTCCGCAACCTATGGGTTGCAATCCCTCTGGGGGACGCATATCAAATATCCTGTATTTCAGATATTTACATTACGACTCATAACAGTAGCAAAATTACACTTATGAAGTAACAACGAAATAATTTTATGTTTGGGTGTCACCACAACATGAGAAACTGAAAAAAGGGATTGTAGCATTAGAAAGGTTGAGAACCACTGGTTTAGAGTTATGTTTTATTTTATATTTATTGTGAATTAATCATGTATATCATTAACATGTAAGATTTATGGCACTAAATGGAATATGAGGCTTTTATATTTAATAAGGAAGTCATAGGAAGAAACGTTCTGTATTTAGCTTTGAATGCATTGTACAAGTAAATAAAATTTCATTTTTTTCATCTCTGCAATATAGCATAGTAAGGTGTACAAATGGAAATCTCAGTAAATATTTGAAAAGTTTAATATTAAATGTTTAATATTTAATATTAAAATTCCTTTATTTTTCCAAACCTACAGGGAAACATACCAATTACTACCATTTTAGAAAAAAAACAGCACCATGGTTCTTTAACATTGTTTACAATAAATAATATAGATTCCCTACACTAAAATAAAAATTGTCTTAATTCAAACAAGATCTTACTAACATATAAGCAACTTGACTAAAAAAACAAAACAAGAACAAAAACTGTCTAGTGAGAAACTCAAAAGAAAGCATCTAAGCTCCCGTTACACATTAAATTATAAGACATTTTCGTTCACCAGTTAGATTTTGGTACAGAACTGGTGTGCTACTTTCTTTTTATTTTTTTAATTTATAACTTTCTTCAAAGCAAAAATACAACAAATAAGGATAAGATTACATAGCATTTACTATATGATGAAAATATTTTACACACTTAACTCATTTCATCCTTAGGAGCCTTCTAATTCCTCGATTCCAGGTAAGAAAACAGACCCAGGGAGGTTATATAATTTGCCTAAGGTAAAAGGACCCATGATGACTGCAGACAAGACACAGAAACAGGCCTGGTGGTGCTGGACTTGGAGGTCAAGCCCCTGGGCCACACCAGCTCTTGGACAGAAGACAGCAGAAAAGAAAAACCACTGTGCAAATGTGAATGTCTTTTTAATTTACTAATTCTTTGCTTCTCGTGGTGAATTTAAAAGACCAAGTAAGAATTACGAGTTAAAAAATTCAAAAGCTAAATTTGATATCAAACGAGGGATAAAGTATTGCATCCACTACACCCTACAGGGTCACTGCCATACAGATCATGAAATAAACCAAGTTTATTTGAAAAGGAAAGCCATTTAATCTGTAAATATTTACAAAAAACACAGTTCTTGGTAGCAATATGCAATGGCTTAAAACAGTTCGATAAATAAATTCCTTCCTTTAAATAGCTGCTAAAAATATAAAGTGCTATCCTACCCAACTGGGACTTGAAAGTTTTTAAATATGTTCTCATCATGCTGACTCATACTAAAACAAAGCAACTTTTGAATTAAATAGTTTTGTGAAAAAATTTCTGTAGTAAAATGCACTAAATGCATACAAAGAGCCACTTTAATTTATTTATTTACTTATTTTTACAAGCCCAGATTCTGGAATTGTTCAATCTCAACTGAAAAACCTCTTGTCCTAGAAAGTATGCAGCTTACTGATATTTAGAATGGCCTTCCTGTAATTAACTCCCCCTGGAGGATTTTAAGCGAGCAGCAGTAAAATTACCAACAGTTCTCTAATACACACCACATGCGCGGGGGCCCAGTCCTCAGTGGTCTAATAGCCTTCTGCTAGGGAATTCTTTCTTCAAAATTAGAACAAAACTTTCCCAAGGATAAAGTAAAAGATAATTGTCATGTTTATATGTTCTAAGGAAGGATCTAGTTTTAACTTAAATTTGCTTTTTTTAGTCAATCAACAATGATAAATAAGTATCAATTATTCTGAAGTATAAATGCCTAATTGGATGAAAATAGGAACATACCGTTGTTTCAAATTTAAAGTGTAAGTCAGATAATTTCTGCTATTAAAAATTTTATTGAACATGATCATTGTTCATATTTTAATAACTTAACTAACTACATTTATCTAATGCCATATTTTATTTTAGTATTTAAGCTAAATTAGTAATCAACGACATTGTTACACAGAATTAAAGAAGTTTATTCAAAGTGGCATCATTAAAATATTTTTACTTCACTGAAGCTAAGAGAAGCCTAAAAAAGAGGCTGGTGCCCAAAATACAAAATTCACGTTCTTGAGAGTAAGGTGCCGTCATGAAGTTATGTATCTATCTATACATCAGAGCAGGTAAGTAAAATTAAAGTATATAACTGTAAACACAGGAAATATGAATTTTCTATCAAACATCCACTGAGCAAGAAACAAGAGTCTTCAGTAGTCCATGTTTCAGGGAAAGAGGTTTATGTCTTAAGAAAGAGCTACTTTGCTTCAGAAAACAAAATTACAATTGGATTAAAGATATGACATCAAACACACAAAATGAATACGGGCATCCATGAGTGTGTTGTGAAGCAAATGCTGTAACTGTACTCTGTGCAGTGACACACGGAGTACCTCAGTCAGCTATTACCTTCTCTAACTAGACCTTCTCTATAGTTTACTTCCTCAGGGCTTCGAGCCAATAAAAAATACTCTAGAAAATCTGCCTGAAAGTACAAAGGATACTTTTTTTTTTAAATCCAAGCACTCATCCTAATGATAGTGGGCTCCCTAAAAGTTTTAGATCTAACACCTGGTGTACACTGATCTCACAGAGAACAACAGTAAATAACATTGCTGAAACTACCAGGAAAATGGTCTGATTTAGGATCTTTTCATGATTTGTTATCCTTAGGAATCCAAATGGGTTTTAGTAGCATTCTATATATTAACAGCATACTCTTAAAGCTAAATACTCCACATATACTTCCGGCGTCATGCAAACTCTTTACAAACAAAAATGTCTCGAATTAAATCAGATTCTGGTACTAAACAGTTTTAACAGCTGAGTTACAAAAAAATCTGTCATTTAAACATATCTTACATGGCTTTGAGGATTAAGCTTCCATGAAGACAATGACACTGATTTGAAAACCCACCGGGTCCTTGCTAACCTGTGCTGTGTGTGCCCTTCCTTACCTCAGTTTCCTTATCTCTAAATAAAAAGGCTACACTTGAGCCTCTGGATCCTTCTAGGTCTGAAACACAATGATCATAAAGAACTGGCACACAGGACTCAGTGCATTGGAAATACGCGAGGAACCATTATGACAGACTTACAGCAAATGTGAAAACTGTAAATAGAAGAAAATGTCCTCAAGAACCAAATGCCCATGTTTTCTCGCTGATGCTAATATCCATGAACAACATTTACTTATAAGAGAAAATATTCACTTTAATTTTAAAACATAATTCAGCTTCTGCAAAGTTAAAAGAATCTCCCATTATAACACGACTTTTATAAATAGCCACTTTGGAGGGTCTCTACTTGAAAAATTACCTAAAGCTCTTTTCCCCAAGCAAGTTAATGTGAACTTGGGAAGGGCAATTAAATTGTCAGAATTAAAAAATTTGTTTTTAACTAGAAGATAGCCAGAAGTAGAGTCATGGGGCTGGTATTGATCGAGCCAACAGGGAACATCACTCTTCAGGTATTTACTCTGCCACCTTTACACCAGAGGCTTTCCTTCAAACCAAATCAATCTGTAAAAAAGATGGCTCACACTACCAAAATACATCACTAATATCCAGCGGCAATTCTATTCAGATGCCTTTCTTTAGTAATGATAATACAACTCAAGATGTTCCAAGATTCTGCATTTTTAAAATGTCTGTCTCCTTAGATAAATGAGTTATAAGTAAAAGAAGTCATAAGCAGTATAACACCCACACAGCAGCCACGGAACAGCTCCTACTGCGTTGTAGGAAGTATTCAAAGACAAAATTTCACAGTTAACACAAGACCAAGATTGAATGCCAACTTGATAAGTTATTTAACTTAATAAAATCAAGTTAAAATTAAGCTCTTTGCTCATATCATATTAGCATAAATTATGCTGACATCAAATACACTACAATCTATATGTTGAGTTTCAGAATCGTGTGCTTTGTCATTTAAAATAATACAAACACACAAACAATAAAATACAGCTTTTATATTTTTACCGAAGATTATACTAAATAGGTACCTAACACGCAAGTAATAAATATACTGTATCAAACATAATCTATATCCTTAATTATAATACCTCTGCGGGACACACATCTGACTGTTTTTTAAAAAAATGTTCTATGCATTTTACAGTTAATCATTATACAATTTATATAAGATATTAGTAAATAAAAGAATCACATAGTATACCTTTGATTCTATCAAATATTCACAATCAAATAAAGATATATATTAACATTTAATTACGACCTAGAATAAGTACAATGACATCTGTGTCTAAATAGGCCCAAAAATCTTACTTAGGTATTGCGAATAAATACTACTGCAGGTGCTTAGAATTTAAAAAGTTAACATTTTATTTTAAAAGGTGACGTTCAACAATAATTAAAATTTATCCAGTAAGAATCACCTAATACTTCAAAGTGGTAAAATGTACTATTTGTATAGGAATATATTTAAATTACTTCTATATTTAACCTATACTACTGCATTTTGGATTCAGTTACTGATACTTGAGAATAAAGGATAATCAGTTTCCAATATGTAATTTTATAAACCAAATCCTACCCTTCCTGATGTAAAAGGAAACAGTATATGGTTACCATAGACGCCAGAACTCACAACTTAATGTTAAGTGAGAGTTTAGAATAGAAAAATGTTATTAAAATTTAAACACATCCAACAAAATCTGCATGGCAGAAAAGGATAAAATTGCAAACTTTTCTTAATGAATAGTATCATTAACCACAAAAGTTAAAGGAGAGAAAATGTGTAACTCTGAAGTCTACACCATCACACAAAAAGAGCATGACCCTTCACAGCAAAGCAGGCTAATCAATTCTACATCTCTTCCCCTTCCCCACCCACCCCCTTCCCGAGTTGAAGACACAGGGCCCAGAGACTATTACTGCTTTTAGATCACTTTGTTATTGACTATTCTCGGTATGATCATTTATTTTAACAGACCGATGTCACATTCGGTGTTATATCTGATGACATATTGTAGACATTCTCTTCCAGAAATGGCTCTTTAAGGATGAGTGCAAGAGGTTAAACAGCCTGACTGAGGCCAAACCCAAGACTACAGATTTTTAATCTAAATTCTTAATATCATCACCTGCATTGAAACATGACATGATACCGCATAAATACATGATTTCTTTGTGCCAATTAAAAACAATAGAAATCAAAGAAAATTCTTAATATCTCTACTGGATATGATTTAACATTTATTTATTTGTGGCATTCATTGCCATTTAATTACAAACTGCAGCATGTTAAATGCATATCCTAATGAGGGGTCAGATGATATCCACCTTAACCAATTTATATTTTGCAGAAATAAAGTAATTTTAATATAGAGAGGGGCGTTTCTTCTTACTATGTTTTAACTGGCTTTCAGAACTTCATGAAGTCGCAAGTGTTGTTCTCTGACTACACAGAGCATATTTCCAATGCAAGAGACCCTGTCTGGCTGTTTCAGTTTCTACATAAACTGAATCACCATCATATGCTTCATAACAAAGACGGGGAGTGTTTTGTTAAGCTCTGAAAACAAGTTGGTACCGAATAGGAACATATGAAAATAATGTCTATTCTCTTGTCCATGACCATCAATCACAACTGCAAATCAAGGTTTAGCAAGTACTGAGGCACTTGGACATTTATTATCACACCCCTGCTGGAGGAGAACTGTGCATACAGGACAGTACACGGAAACCTGTTTGGTTTGTAAATTACGTGCGTCTTATGCTCACGAATTCAAGTTGGGCTTGCAGGATTCATTTACTCAAAGCTGAAAGAAAGTGTTGCTTAAAAGGACAAATACTTTAGCCCTGTACTTTGAAACAATGGTTCATGTTAACTAAGTTTTGTATGTGTACTGTAACAAATAAGTACACTTGACACCATAATTTCATGGGATCCTATACAAAGTGCGTCTCCCTCCCCCTTGTGGGGCAAGGCACTGTTAAATGTGGTGTTGGACAGTTCTGCCATGCCCTGTAATTAAAAAGCTGAACTCTTCTTCACCAAGTGCGGTACCTACTACTACTTGAAGGAATGGCTTAAACACTGACCATGTTCCACGGCTGTTTTTAGTGTCGCTTCAGGATGTGTCGATCCTAGAGGGTTAGGCACAAATCGTCGCCGGCGCCTCAAGTCATCTTCCCAGTAGTCAAGGCGCCAGAACTCACGAGGACGACTACAATGAAACAGAGACGCCACATATGTTAGCAATTATCAAACAGCGTGGAAGCACGGACTTTCTGCATAGAGCTCTCCTTGTTTGCTCTGCCTTTCCCCCCCTCTCCTTCCTCTTAATTCTCCCTCCATCTCACACTCTGCAATCTTTAAGTTAGGTATGTCCTTGAAAATAACAATATCACCTTCTAGTCTAAGGAACTCCTTTTCCTTTTCTTGGAAGGTGAAGTGAGCACTAAATACATCATTTTGAATGAATTGCTGACAATGTGATCAGTTTCCCCACACTCTGGTGGCATGTGCTCTGATTTCAGCCTCATTTCAGCCTCAGCAGGGCACCTTTCTCTGTGGCTGCATTTATAAACCAGAATAGGGAAAAGGCTATTATAAATATGGTATAGCATTACCTATATTAATCAAAGTCTGTCCCCCTTCATTTTTCTTCCTAATTTGTGCCTTTTTGCACAAGGTCAGTAAATCATACGATGAATTCTTGGTCCAGAAAGTGTTAACTTTAATGAATATCTCAGTTACATGGTTATGTATGTGATAATAAAATATTACTCTGTTTAGATGTGCAGGAATTTAATTAAAATAATCTCTTAAAATATTCATTACATTTAGCCCCTGAGGCTTAGAACAACACAAGAAAATGCATTTCTTCTCCATTTACTGTTTTTAAATAAACCATTCTTGTGGAGTGAAATAGCAATCTATTTTCAGGCAAATCAGATTGAATTTCTGTTTTATGTAGCCTGTTATTCTATTTAATTAAAAACTACATGCTATATGATGTGCGATAATTACTATATTGAATGCATACTTTTGGAAATTTATTTTTAAAATCCAAGTTCTATGATATTTTCCCCAATTACATAGATCTTTTATATGGCAACACATAAATGTCAACTTTCTCTGCTGTTAAATACTCATGTCCTAGCATGCTGGAAATATTTTATAAGGAAAATACTCATATAGAGGTTTATTTCTGTTACAACTCAGGAGAATATATTTATACACTAAAGATGTATAGCATGAAAACCTGTAACTTTCAAAAATGAAATAGAAACATATTTATAATTAAAACTTCTGCAGGAATAACTAATAAAAAATCTTACTTGTATTTCATGAGCTAATAAAACTGTACCTGTCAGCTATGACAAATTAATACTCTTTACCAGCTGACTATCCTAAAATACCCAAATAAAGTCAACCTTGTTATGATGTTTTAAAGATACCATCTAGAAAAATAGATTTGTAACAAGTATATTTAATTGGTTAAAAATTAAGTTGTAAAAGCATGAACAACAAAGAGTATATTACTTAAAGAAAATATTTTAAAACAGCAGGAATCCAATGCCCTTTTCAGAGAATATAAAAGAGACAATGAGAACATCAAACACTTCCTTTGTTGATGTTGGTCATGCCCGAAAAGGAGCAAGGATATAGAAATGAAATACAAAAATGTTTGAGTATTACAGTCCTCAAAAAAGGAAAACTGAAACTCACTTACTCTTTATTTCATTGCTTTAGTACCAAGCTTTAAATCAAAACTAATACAACAATACAATTTAAAAATAAATATAAGATTATACAAACTAGATATACAAGCAAAAGAGAACAGTTGTTCGAATTCAGTTAATGAAATGAAATCCCCTTAGTTGAGAAGAAAAGAGACAGTACCCAGATGGTTATGTGCATGGCTTTGAGAGTCATGGAGCTTGGATAGGCACTTCATCATTCTGCCTTCCTACATTTATCTGTTAAAATTATTATCAAATATCAGCCAGGATGCAGTCGTGAATCACAGGCTGCTCCTTGTCTTCAGGGGAATGATACAATGAGGGTCTATTCATCAGTGCGGCAATCGGCACAAGTAATTAGTTCCCTAGACTGAGATTTGCTATATAGCCTATTTCAGTCAGTACCACAAACATATGATGGTGTAAAGCTAATGAAAGCTGCTAAAATTTGTTAACCTTTTGTGCCATCAATCCTTCTAATACCCTATGCTTCAGTTTTATGCAAAGGTAGTAAATTATTAATTTGTCATTAATCCATCTTTCTACATTTTCTGTCAAAGTAAATGATGTCATTCTTCTTGATAACAATTAAAATTATAAGAGATGTTAACTTGCTATGACAAAATTATTACTAAATTAGGCAACAATAGATTTCATTATAATGCATATAGTGAAATCAAATCCAATGTCTACTAAAGCACTTGCAGAGTAATATTTATTACGTAGCAGAAAATTCGTGCAAACTATGAAATTATTCACAAATTGGCCTGTAACTCAGAGTGTTCATATGAATATTAACCAAAGTAAAAAGGAAATAAAAATAAAATAGCTATATATAAGTTCATAAAATTACTTTAAAATATAAGCCAAACAGGTGACTTTGGGCTGACAAAATATAATCACAACACACTAGGAACTGAACATTAAATCACATAGGAAAAGCTTGTAAAGATAAGTTTAATTTGTTAGTTATATGTCTGTACATCTCAAATATGAATATTTTATTAAAACTGAAAAATACTAAGATGCAGTCCAAACAAGGAGCTGTGCACATTAGCACTCCAATATTTATAAACTACTGGACCCATTATCACTTAAAAAGCATCTTCTCAACATCATTTGGTTAAGAAAATTTGAAGACAGAGCTAGTATCACTCATTTCAGAACATGTACGTAGAAAGTATTTTTAAAAATCATCAAGCTTTTGTTTTTCTCTTATTGCAAATTTTATTTTATGTTTTGTTGTTATTTCTTAGAAATCTGTTCTTTCCTAATGAGAGACATAAAGGGAGTGGATCCACATGGGAGAGGACCGGGGATGAGAAGGAGGGGAAACTGCATTCAGATTGTATTGTATGAGAAAAGAATCTATGTTTTATAAACAAGGGGATCACCAAAAGAGACCGATAATTTCAAAACATTTTTTCCCAGAAGCTCCACAGAAATCAATGTCCAATGTAAAGTAGCATATAAAGTCCTAGAAGAATCTACTTCCAATCAACAACTAGCTAGCTATTAGTCTCATTGGTGGAAAAATGGCATTATCTAATTCTTTGAAGGGAAAAAAGTCACACTCACATTTTTTTCACGATGTTAGGAATTACTAGCATATTTAAAGTCATTTACATAGCAGTAGACCTAGTCCTGTTTTCAGTAAGATTCCAAAGATATTCAAACTGATGGTATGAGCCTATGTTTGGTAAGAGCTGGAATACTGAATACTTTAGAAGACACGGTGTACCTGTACAGAGATGCTGTACAGAGGGGGAGGTGCCTGTATAGAGATGCTGTACAGAGGGGGAAGGGTCTGTGGATAAAGTGATCACCGCGCAAGCCTAAGAACCCAAGCTGGAATCCTCTGCACCCACATAAATATCGTGGCTCCAGACGTGTTGCCTCTGGGAGGTGGAGACGCAAAGATGAAGAAAGATCTCTGGAGCCAGTTTAACCAAGTCCGAGAACTCCAGATTGAGTGAGAGATCCTGCCTCAAAGGACAACGTAGAGAGCAATAATGGGAGACATCCGTTATGGTTTTCTGACACCCCTCCTCCCCCCCACACACACACCAGGTACACACAGCCATGTGAATATACATACGGATGTGAAAACACACCCATATATCACACTGTGGAACACAATCTCGAAGTACTAAAAGTCTTTCATTTTAGAGACTCTCTGGCTTTAAAAAGTTAATGATAGTCCTGAAATTCAATGCTTGCTTATCTTTTGTTTTTTTTTCATTCTTTGACTAAATTCCAAAGTCTGAAACTAAAACAACCATGTAAGTATAATGGGCTTTTATAAATCAACCAATTGCATTCTTTTTATATACAAATAGATAGATAGATACAGATACAGATATAGATACTTTCACCAAGGCTGGTGACTTTGCTCAGTCAGTGACATACATGCCCTGAAAATATGAGGACCTGAATTTAATCTCCATCACTCATATAAAGGGCTAGGAGTAGTGATGTATGCTTGTTATACCAGTGCAAAGGAGACAGAGACACTCAGATAGCTGGGGCTCACGAGTCAGCAGGTTTAGTTTAATCAGCAAGCCCCAATGACCAGTAAGTTATGCTCTCAAAAACAAGGTTGCTTGCTCCTCAAAAATGACATCTTCTACAGTAACAGATTTCCATATGACTTTTTCTAAATGCCTTTAATGTTAGTTATCCCTAGTGCATTCCTTGTACTCCTAACTCACTTTTTATTTACCCTTTTCTGATCCATCATTCCCCTTTATACCAGTATGTTTATCTCTCCCAACCCTATAGGCCCTTACTAATTTCATGACTTCAATGGATATTCCAAATGAACACACATATCTGAAGATTCAAAGCTGAGATTCAGAAATAAGAGACAGCATTTGACATGTGTATTTCTGGTCTGGGTGGCCTCACTCAACTGTTTGGTGCTCAATTTAGTTATCTATAAATTTTGTAGTTCTCTTTTTCTTACACACACACACACACACACACACACACACACACACACACAAAATCCCTTCACATACATGTGTTATACACACAACACCTTTTATGTATCAGGACAAGCTACATAAAAGAATATAAAATGCTACTTCCAAATTTAAGATGTGGAATAGAGACTCCCCATTGTAGAAACAAAACTGAAAAGACTTCTGAACTCTGAGAAGTAAATATACTCATGCATCAATACATGATTGATTTACTCTATCAGTGACTGCATCAGGTCATAGATGCATTATAGCGAACCAACTATGAATCAGCCAAAAAGGAAGTATTAAAAAAAACCAGTAAGGCAGAATTTATATTCATTCACTAAATGTACAGTGTAACATGTAGAATCTGATTACTATTTTGCGCACACAAATTACATGAGATTTAAAGTTTAGTTCTCTTTAGAGAAAGTATAGGAAGTTAATCAGGAAATTAAAATACAGTAAATGGATGGGTATGTAATCTAACACAAGATTAAAATATATTCTAATACTAATTATTAAATATTCACCTTGAGACAGTGTTTGAAACAAAAATTTATTAAGATGACACCATGGAGAATATAAATATGAAAATAAATAAAAATTCATGAAATTATGTGTGATTGTGCAGAGACTCTTCTATACAGCTAGTGGGCATCACAACTCCAAAGGGACTTTTCAGAGCAAATTTTGTGTAGATGGTGTGCTGTAGAAAAATGCAGTGCTAGAGATTAGTATGGCCACACCTGCTTGTTTCTTAGGTCCATTTGCTTGATAGGCCTTTTCCCAGCCCTTTATTCTGAGTAGGTGCCTGTCTTTGTGGTTGAGGTGTGTTTCTTGTAAACAGCAGAATGTTGGATCCTGTTTTCGTATCCAATCCCTTAGCCTGTGCCTTTTTATAGGTGAGTTGAGACCATTGACATTAAGTGATATTAATGACCAGTGGTTGTTAACTCCGGTCATTTTTTTTTAGCCGTAGAGTTTGTGTGTTTCCCTTCTTTGATTTTTGTTGGTGAAGGGTCTCTAGATGTCTGAGTTATTGTGGTCATTGTTGGACTCCTGGGATAGTGATTTTCCTTCAATTACTTTCTGTAAGGCTGGATTTGTGGCTGCGTATTGTTTAAATTTGTTTTTATCCTGGAAAATTTTATTTTCTCCATTTATAGTGAACGAAAGCTTGGCTGGGTATAATAATCTGGGCTTGCATCCATGGTCTCTCAGTTTCTGCAGTACATCTATCCAGGACCTTCTGGCTTTCATGGTTTCCATGGAGAAGTCAGGTGTAAGTCTGATAGGTTTACCTTTATAAGTAATTTGGCCTTTGAGATACCATTTTATACCCGTCAGAATGGCTAAAATCAAAAACACCAAGGATAGCCTTTGCTGGAGAGGCTGTGGAGGAAGGGGTACCCTCATCCATTGCTGGTGGGAATGCAATCTTGTGCAACTACTTTGGAAATCAGTGTTTCGGTTTCTCAGGAAATTCGGGATAAACCTACCCCTGGAACCAGCAATACCACTCTTGGGAATATACCCAAGAGAGGCCCTATCATACAACAAAAGTATATGCTCAACTTTAAAAAAAAAAAAAAACTGGACTCTCTGAACATGGCAAACAATGAGAGCTGATGAGACGCCAAGGACAATGGCAAGGGGTTTTGATCCTACGTAATGTGCTGGCTTTGTGGAAGCCTAGCCTATTTAGATGTTCACCTTCCTAGATATGGACGGAGGGGGGAGGACCTAGGACTTACCACAGGGCAGGGAACCCTGACTGCTCTTTGGACTGGAGAGGGAGGGGGAAAGGAGTGGGGGGAGGGGGGAAAGGGTGGGAGGAGGGGGAGAAGGGTGGGAGGAGGGGGAGGGAAAATGGGAGGCTGGGAGGAGGTGGAAACTTGTTTTTTTTTCTCTCATTTTCTCAATAAAAAAAAAGATGTAAACAATAAATTTTTACCCTAGATACAATTTTTTTCTTGCCTGAAACATGCCTCTCACCAAAGTTTTGCTTCACTTTGGCATATAATTGTAGAATTGACAAAGTTCTATAGCTATTATTGATTCCTTTTTAATGTTCCAAATAAAATAATCTGAAAAATGTAAAAAAAAAAAGAAAGAAAAAGAAAAATGCAGTGCTCCTTCTGTGTTATCGCATGACATACAACCCAGTGTCCTCCGGGCAGCCTACCTGGCCCTTCCCATACCACACTGAGTCTTTTCTTTCTCTCTGTCAAGCCCAAACCCATAATGGGGGTCAGAGCACAGTGGCTGTCGCCTGCTACAGGAAAGAGTGCTCACCTCAGGAGGAGCTCTGTAATCAAAGTGAGGCATTGTTTTTTTAATTAACCATGTATAAAAAACACTTAAATTAGTCTGAATAAATTCATTAAGCTCGAGCTGAATTATTAATATAGATTGTTTCAAAGATGCTGTTTTACTAGAGTAAAATTGTTTCAGACAGCATTAATTACTGAAATCAGTGTTATGGATATAAGTACCCCAAATACTTTAACAGAAATGAGTTAACATCTACTGTCAAATGAGTTGGATATATGTGACTGTTATCTACTGGTTTTTAGTGTCATTTTAAAGTAACTTCAATCTATGTCAAAAAAAAAAAAAAAGAAGAAAGCTAGTTTTAGAAGGGAAAGCTGTCACAATGCAATACTTTTAGAAAACTTTTCCGTTTTCCATCTTACCCACTTTGCTGTGACAATACCTGATAAATCTTGATGGCCTTAACAGAAGTCAGCAATAAATTCTTCCAGGCAGAGCAGAGCTCACATCCTGGAGAATTTTAGCACATCATATTTTGTTCTTCGATTTGTATAACCAAGTATTTTAAAATTCCTGTATCTGGAACACTCCAATTTCCATATTTTAAAAACTCACGGTAGACATTAGCTACAACTTAAATAAATGATAATTCCTTAAAAACAGTGAACATTTTCAATGCACTGTCAGCTACAAGATGGAAGGGCCCATGTTCTGTAAGGGTTTCAGCCTGCGTATAAATCTCAGTGAAATAATGGCCAGGTAGAATAGGGTATCATACAATGTGAGTGAATGCATTCTCACAAACTAAAATCCATGGTGCCTTCATGCAGATATGAAAACATTAGTGAAAACCTCTGCTTAGTAAGTACCAACTGTGAGTCAAGGAAGGCAATCCATGCACTGTGTAATCTTAATGAAAGGGGCAAGGAACACAGTTAAAACCAAAGCCTCCAACTGAGAATCCCAGCAGAGACTTTCTAAAGGAAAATCCTTGCTATTATTAAGGCCTGACATGAAGTAAGTAGACTTGAGTCTTCAGTTCACTTAGAGTTGACTTTTGTTAATAGGGGAGAAATAGAATAATTTCACTCTTCTTAGTATGAATTTATTTTCCAAACACCACTTATTACAGAAACTATCCTTTCTCCAATATATGTTCTTAACACCCATGCTAGTTAGTTTATGTCAACTTGAAACAATCAACAAGTCATCTCAAGTGGAAAGGTCACTTGAGAACAATGCTTCCATAAAAATCAGGATGCAGGCAAGCCTGTAGGGAATTTTCTAAATTAGTGATTGATGGAGGAGGTCCCAGCCCACTGTGGACAAGGCCACCCTTAGGCTGGTAGTCTTGGGTGCTAAAAGAAACACACAGAGTAAGCCATGGAAAGCAAGCCTGTAAGAAGCACTCCCCCAAGGCCTCTACAACAGGCTCCAGCCTCCAAGTTCCTGGCCTGTTTAAATTCCTGTCGTGACTCCTTCTATGATGAACTGGGATATGAAAGTATAAATGAAATAAACCTTTACCTCCCCAAATTGATTTTGGTCATCATATTGCACTACAGCAACAGAAGCCCCAAGACAGCAACTTATTAAAAAAAAATTGACTGGCTGTAGATAAGTGAGTTTTCATCTAGAATTTCTATTCTGTTCCATTGCCTTGTACGTCTTTTTAAATGTCTAAACCTTGATGTTTGATCTCTACAAATTTGTGACGCATTTTCAAGTTAGACAGTCAGTTCCTCCTGTTTTGTTCTGTTGGATATTCAGGTTCTTGTGGTTCCATGTGTATTTCAGAATTTTATTTTTCCTACTTCTATGAGAAACATTACTGGTATTTTGATAGGTAATGTATTGAATATATAGACTGCATTAGGTAGTATAGACATTTCAACAACATTAATACATGAAGGGGAGTATCTTTCCATTCTTGGAGTGAGGCTGCTCTTCAATTTTTTTTCACCAAAGTTTTATAATTTTCATTGAAAGTTTTAGTAGGCACAAAAGTCACTGAAAATCCAAATTTATCCTGCTCTCAAGTTACTCCTATTGATGATAATTAACTACAGTTGATTTTTAAAACAGGGTAAGTCTTGTTTTCCTATTAACTGATATATCAGCTTAATCAATAGTCTAAGTTCCTTCCTTTATGCAGTACTGTTATGAATTTCAACTTGTACTAAAATATGCCCAGGATGAATGTGAAAATTTCCTCAGTTTTCTTTTTTCATTTCATTTTATTTTTTTAAAAAAGAAAACAAACTATCTTTTCTCATTATACATACCAATCCAAGTTCCCACTGCCTCCCTTCTTCCCATTTCCCCCACTTATCCCTCAAACCCCAACCCCCCCCCAATCCACTCCACAAAGAGGGTAAGGTGCGTTGCTTAGGAGAAGGCCCTCCTAACTATATCTGGTCTGAGCAAGGTATCCATCCAAAGAGAATAGGATCCCAAAAAGCCAGTACAAGCTGTAGGGGAAAATCCTAGTGCCACTGCCTGTGGCCCCGCAGTCTGCCCCAGCCATACAACTGTCACCCACATTCAGAGGGACTAGTTTGGTCCTAAGCTTGTTCCTTCCCTGTCTGGCTGGAGTTGGTGAGCTCCATTAGCTCAGGCAGACTGTTTCAGTGGGTGAACCCATCATGGTCTTGACTTTTTTGCTCATATTCTCACTCCTGCCACTCTTCAACTGAACTTTAGGAGCTCAGCCCAGTGCTCTGCTGCGGGTTTCTGTCTCTGTCTCCATCAGTTGCTGGATGAAGGTTCTATGGTGATATTTAAGATATTCATCTGTCTGACTACAGGGGACTATCTCTTCTATTGCTTAGGGTCTTAGCTGGGATCATCTTTGTGAATTCCAAGGAATTTCTCTAGTGCCAGGTTTTCAATAAATCACTAGACAAAAAAAAATGAGACTATGAAAGAACATCATTGGACTGAACACTGTGTATGTAGAAAATGGTCTTACAGAGCCAGAGTCTTGCTCTTTATATTATGTTTCTAGAATTAACTAATTTTAATAGTTAACCTTCATTTTCAACTTAACTAGCTTTAGAGTCATAGAAATGTATCTCTGGGTATCTCTATGATAGGTTGCTTAAACATTTTGAAACACCTTTTTCTCAAGCTGAGGACTCAGATTTGTTGTTGTTCTTAACACAGTTAAAAAGTATAAAGACAAAAAAAGCAAAGAAATGCCATTCTCTACAATAAAATATTTTATTTTTAAATAAACAAAGTTTTGTATGTAGGAACAACCTAGCATAATCTAATACATCCTGTGTTTAATCCAAAACTCTCAGAAAAATATAAGAATCAAATAACTGATATTAACTAGCAAAGAAAAAATATGTGTCCTGTGCTTTACAACCTAGATAAATTAAAGCATTAGCAAAAACTATGTGCTCCTATCCACAGGGGAAAAAAGGCTTATTAAGTTTCACTTCCAGGATCTGAAAGCAGTTGGAAGCCAGTTGTCTGAATAGTTGCTGTCATCTCCTGGAAAAATTCGGGTTCTTTCAATTTTGCAGCAATTATTCACATTTTGAAGTGATAGTATGTTGTTGCCCCTCCTCCCCTTTGCTGAATTTCACTTTTTTTTCCCTCCTGGCTCTCAGTTATCAATCCTGCATGTCTTATTCATCTACAGATTATTTTTTGAGTATCACTACTATTTGGAAAACCCTGACTGAAATAAAAAAAGATACACGAACATAAAGACAACACAGCCTCTAATCACAAAATACTCAAAACCTTGTGTGCTGGCTAGCTTTATGTCAACTTGACACAACACTGTCAAAAAATTGTTATCTGAAACAAAGTTGCTGCCAGGGTCATCTGAGAAGAGGTAACCAGGACTGAGAAAATGCTTCCAAAAGAGTGGCCTGTAGGCAAGTCTATGGGGTATTATCTTGATCAATGATTGATGTGGGATGGTACCACTTCTGTGCTGGGAGTCCTAGGTCTTATAAAACAGTAAGTTGAGCAAGTCTGTAAGCAACGCTTCTTCACAGCTCTGCATCAGCTTGTCACCACTGGTTCCTGCTTTGAATTCCTGCCCTAAATTCTCTCAGTGATAGAATGTGATTTGAGAGTCCTTCCCCAAGGTTTATTGCAGCAATGAAAACCCAAGATACATAAAAATCAAGTAGGATGAAATAAACATATTATTTGGCATAAAATCCAAGACCAAGAGAAAACCAAACACCTAAGAGTGTATGTATAAAAACCCAAAACAACGAAAGGCGTGCTAACCTCTGGTGAAAGAAATTAGGAAAGCTATTGGAGAGCAGAACATGCTTGAGAAGGATACTTGAAAGAAGGTTAAATTTGAACTGATACACAGAGAGCATACAGGATTTTTCAGAGAGCTTCTTATCAGTGTACAAAGTCCAGCGAACTAGAATTAGATGTTTAGATGGTCCTATACAAAATGAGATAAATACAAAATACCAGGCTCGCCATAAGATGCTAAAAATGCAATACTCATATTGCACTCATTCGCTTATCAACAAATACTTATTGCTCATCAATGACAGCACAATAATCTGTGCCAGGAATCTCAGGTTCAAGTTTTGTTTTCGTTTTCATTTTTGTAGTGAAGAATCATCGTTCTGAATGACCTCATTGTCCATTGAGAGAAATACGTGCAGGAAGAGACATTTACATGCAAAATGTGCAACAGGAACACGGAGGTAGGGAATAGTGTAAAGCAAGAGACAGGCTTCTTCACCAACGAATTGGCACACAGTATTGCCAGATGTTTTCCAGGAAAATAAGAAAAGGAAAAACATTGTTTCTTAGGAAATAACACAAGGAAAAGCTATGCAAGTAAGAAACAACCAAGAGCAGGCTACAGCTTAGTATTCCAAGAATTCCTGGAGAATATAAAGCAAGAAGTAGCCAAAGAACAATTTGCAAATTGGAGAGTGCTGAATCTTAAAAAAATGAGGAGTCTAGCTTCTGTTTAAAAACGTGTGGTTTCTTTCTTTCTTTCTCTCTCTCTCTCTTGCTCTCTCTCTCTCTCTCTCTCTCTCTCTCTCTCTCTCTCTCTCTCGCTCTCGCTCTCGCTCTCGCTCTCGCTCTCGCTCTCGCTCTCGCTCCCTCTCTCTCTTTCTCTTTCTTGGCCTGACCAAGGCTTTTTTTTACCTGTCGGCTTCAGAGAAGAAAGCTTTCCCTGCACCAGACTTGATGTACAGCCAATTCTTTGTAAGTTTTGGGGAAAGGCAATAGGGTTCCTGGCCCCTGGCCAGTAACACTCTGTGTACTGCCTTCCCAGCCTGACCATAGGTTTCTATCTGATGCCTGAATTTAGGTCCTCTTCAGGCCTCCCTGCTGAAATCTTACTGGAAGAAGTGGGGAAACCTTACAGATATTTCTCACCTACTTTGAGTCAGTCTATACCAAGACTGTCCCACTACCTCAAGCTTCCCCTCCTACCTCCAGTCCATAACATTGCCTGAGCCTTCAGTTCAGGATCGCTGGAATGACGCCAATTTTTGCAGAGATCATGAGGACCCAAAACAAGTAAATTTAAGGCAAGAAACATTGGAAATGAGAAAATAAGTAAAAAGTTACTAGTGCGCTAGGATGAAGATTCTACACAGGTACCAACTAGACCTCTCCATTTTCCATGAGTTGTGTGGATGTTGTCTTCAGCAATGGAGTCTTATCAGTTTGTAGAAAGCAACCTATACTTTTGGAAACAGTCTGGGTTGTTTGGGGATTTTCATAGGACCCCTGTGGCCAACATCTAAACTGGTTGTAACCCATTCTTGGTACTGGAAGCTTCGCTTGGGGACAAGAAATAGTCAGTTGGGACTCCATCTCCCCCATTATGTGGATATTTCATTAGTATCTCCTCCACATATTTTAGGACATTTCATCAACTCAGGTTTTCAAATGGCCCTCAATTCTAGCTATCTTTATCCACATTCCATTCCCTCTCTCACCACCATTTCCCCTTCCCTCCCCTACCTGACCCCACTACAACCATAAAATCTACTAAATTTTCCCCTCCCAGGGAGATCCATGTTTCACCCCCGCCCCCAGGAGATCAAGTTGCTCTAAATCTTATGAGCGATGCTCAGATGGACTCAGAAACCGAAGCAACAAGCATAGGGCCCGCACATGTCCACATCAGGTCCTCTGCATATGTATTACAGCTTTCAGCTTATTATTCTCATGGGATTCCCAAGTGTGTGAAGAAGTGGGTCTCTGCTTCTTGTGCCTTCTCTTAGGCACTTTTCCTTCACTTTGGTTGTGATGGGTTTTGTTTTTTTTTTATTCTACTTTGTTATGTTTTGCTGTTTTCTCTTAGAAGCCTATTCTTTTCTAATGAGACAGAAAGGGAGTGGATCTGATGAGAGGTGAGGTGGGAGGAAGCAGGAGGAGTGGAGGGAGGTCAAACTGTAATCAGCATATACTGTATGAGAAAAAATATCTATTTTAAGGGGGAAAAGTTACTGGGATAATTTCAAAAGATAAGAAGCATCTTCAATACAAATTTTAAGATTTCATATTTTCTGATTATTGTCCTAGGAATACATTATGGAAACTGCCTAAGATTCTCTAGTACAGACATTGGGCAATAAATATGAAAAGGAGCAGAAAAAAAATCTCAATTTATGGTTGTCTAAAGAAACCTGAAAAATAACACTAACTGGTATGCTAGCAGGAATAAAGGAGACCTCAAGAAGCCAAAATGTAGTTTTAAAGGTAGTGGATGGCTTGTGGTACAGTGCACGCTTTGGTATACTCCCTATGCTCAATCCCCAGGACCAGGAAAAGAAATAAGGCGGAAAGGAAGGAGAATGGAAGGAAGATAAGCAGGTAACTTTAGTTTTTAAAGATGATTTATTTGAGTTGCCTAGAAGAAAACTACAGGAGAAGGGGCTCACTAAACATCTATTCCCTCTTCTTCCTAGTCACACAAATAGACCATATTTCACAGTCTTCTGCAGCTGAACTATGACTATATGACTACATTACAACCACTATGGTATCAGCAAAGGTGGCATGATCTTCCTCTTTCAAAACCTTCCTGACGCGGTGCACTGTGGGTGTTTAAATCTTTTGGGTTTTTTGTTTTTCTTTTTGGAGGGGAGGGGCTGCCACCCAGCTCCCAAATAAATCACACACAGAGGCTTACTCTTAGTTATGAATACCCGGCCTTATCTTGACTTGTTTCTTGCCAGGTTTTCTTAAATTATCCCAACTACCTTTGCCTCTGGGCTTTTATCTTTCTCTATTTCTATATACCTTTCTTTCCTTCTCTCTCCATGACTGACCAGGTGATTGGGTGGTCCCTGATGTTCTCCTCTCCTTATTCTCTTGTTCCTCATTCTCCTCGTTTCTCCTTATATATAATATATAAGATATAATATATAGTTGATATATATAACAGACATATATATATATATATATATATATATATATATATATATATATATATATATATAATATATGTCAGCCCCACCTATCCATTGCTACTGGCCATTCATCTCTTTATTAGGACTAGACAGCCACCATAACATAGCATCACAGAGTTAAACAAATGCAGTGTAAACAAAAGTCGCACACCTGAAAATAATATTCCCTAACACCAGGAAACCAGAACTTGCTATCTATGCCAGGCTGACTTTGCACTCACAGACATTCACTTGCCTCTGCCTTCTGGTTGCTGGGATTAAAGGTGCAGCCTCAAAAGCCTAAATAAAAAAGTTTTGGCACAGTACTAAGGACTGAACTACCAACAAACTCTCTCTCTCTCTCTCTCTCTCTCTCTCTCTCTCTCTCTCTCTCTCTCTCTCTCTCACACACACACACACACACACACACACACACACACACACACACACACACTCCTTTTCTGATAGCTTATTCCCATTTTTACTTGTTTAATAAAATAGGTTTTTAAAGAACTCTTTACCAGCAAATGCATGCATGTCTAAGTACCTTTAAGATAATAGAGCAGTGCTTCTCAAGTTTTAACAAGCATAGATGATGTGGGAGTGTCATATATCAATCTGTTGATTTCATTGGTTAAGCAATAAAGAAACTGCTTTGGCCTCATAGGTTAAAACATAGGTGGGTGGAGTAAACAGAACAGAAGGCTGGGAGAAAGAAGCTGAGTCAGAGAGTCGCCATGATTTTCCCACTCCAGGCAGATGCAGGTTAAGATCATTCCTGGTAAGCCAGCTCGTGGGCTACAGCATATTATTAGAAATGGGCTAGTCCAGGTGCGCGAGCTAGCCTAGAAGAGGCTAGATAGAAATGGGCCAAGCGGTGTTTAAAAGAATACAGTTTCCGTGTAATTATTTTGGGTAAAGCTAGCCGTGCGGGCGGCGGGATGCTGGAGACGTAGCCCCGCTGCTCCTTATTACAACACGTAGAAATGAGTGCAGGATGTTAACAGTGGTCAGGAATGTCTCACATGGCCAGGGACCAAGTTTCTAACTAGCATCCATATGATGCTGCGGCAAAATACCCTTTTAAGTAATTTGAGACAGTCTCACTGTGAAGTTTAAGGGGCCTATAACTTGCTATCACTTCTCGGTTTTCCAAGGAGCTAGGATGACCAGTATAGTCAACTAATAAATTTTAAAATATCATCTTGTCCATATATTTTGAAAAAGATAAATGTGGCTTTTCACAGAGGATGAAAACTAATTATAATGAATTCGTAAGATGGGAAAAACTGCAAAATGTTTTAAAATTAATGAGAAACAAAATTTTATGTGAATCCCTTATTTAAAGCAAGCTTGTCCTACCCGAACATATACCCAAGCAGAGATATTGATTATAGTGATTAGACACTTGAATAAATTTGCTAAATTCAAGGGAAAGAATCTGACAGAAAACATTAATTTTAGAGGCATGTCTAGACAGTATTTATATAACTGGCTGAGAGTCTCAAGACTGCACACACCCAGAGAAGAAGAGAGATGAGAAACCCAAAGACTAAGGCCTGAATGCCCCAATAAAAAAAACTGAAGCAACTATCCAAGAACCAGAAGGAATTCTTAGGAGAGGCCAGTAGTAGGGGGGGGATATCAAAAGTGTTTCAGAAATATACAGTAAATATATATGTATATATATATATATATATATGTTTATGTGTGTGCACTCATGCATGTGTGTATATACATGTATATATGTATAGTAAGTCAAGGCAGGCATTGAGAATAGAGCAATAGAATAAGCAATATCCAGGTAACTGGTATTCTTGAGAAGAATTTCAGTGGAATGATGGGACAAAAGTTTCACTGTAGTTGAGTTCCATGAGGAAGAGATCAACAAGAAATAAATCCTTCAATGTCATTCATATAGAACAGAAAGTCACATCTATTCTATATCTGAGTTAAAACACTGAAAACATTTTAGAGAAAATGATTGTATCAATGACACTTTATAAATGCCATAAAATGTATAAAATAAAGAGATTCTTCTAGGCCTTCACTTACAGATACTGACAAAGAAGCTTATGCATGCTGGGTATAAGACAGCAGGCCATAATTGTACCTATTCATGACTGCAAGTCATAGGCAAGCCAGGGCAGCCTTAGGAGAGCTTAACTCAAAATGAAGACAAAGAGCTGGTGACAGGACTCAGCAGCATCCACCTAGCTAAGGCCTAAGACAAATCAAAACGATTCAGATTGAAAATGTAGAAGTGCTTCACGGGCTCATCACATTCCGGAAGACTTCCCACAACGAATAAAAAAACTAGTCATCTGAGCCGTGCTTCTTATCATTTCAACTACTGTTCTTTGAAACTGTGCCTAATAATTTTATTAAGTTAAAAGGTGGACCCCTACATTTAAAAAAATAATTCAAACAAATTATCTGCATCTCCTCAAAAACAGACCATTGTCCTCAAACAGCAATGCGCTAGGCTGCCTAAGATTCCTTAGCGATACATCCAGCTTATCAATAGTTGAATCCTCAAATCCTGTAAATGAAGTTAAGCTCCTGGCCAGCTTAAGTGAAATACAACTAACTGTCTATTTACATTACACTAAAAAATCATATTGTGAAGATCATCACAAAAGAACCCCTTATAGTCTTAGTCCAAGAAAATAATGCAGGCACGCAGGAAGTCTTCAAGCATCTTCCCTATGTTTTATACAGTTATTATCAATCCAAGTTGGAAAAGAAAGAAAGAAAGCACAAAGCAGTACATGGTGTTTAAACACCTTATGTTTTCATTTTACACTTTTCCTCTCAGGATGAAGTCTTAAAGGTAATTCAAAAGGAAAATGAAAGTATTTTACCCAGAAGATAGAGTCCATATGTTCTGCAATCTGGAAACTCATTGGGGAAAAGTCTTGAGTTTTTAAAACTAAATTTTGACAATTGGAAGCTGATGTGGCTTTTTTTAAAAAAAAAAAATCTCTCTCACTGTCTTCACGAAGAGTCAAATCTTTCTCAAGGGGTAATGAAATACTTTTTATCAAATATGGAAAAGCTTACCACCTGCTCAACTACAAACTACTTAGAAAACAGTCAGCAAGCCTTCACAATCTCAGAATGAGGCTTCAGAACACCTATTCCCAAAAGGCCAGCAGGAAGCATGTCTACATATTTGGATCCTTTTAGATTTCATATTCTATAGTTTCCAACCCTCTTGTAGTTAATATATTTATCACTACACAAATTTATAATTCACATTATTATTTTTGTTGGCAAAAACATAAAAGTTGGCTATAATCAAATAATAGTATCAAGGTCTAAAATTGAAGACATCTCCTATGTAACAACTACAAATGTCAAGAACATTATCCACCATCGAGTCTACACTAACAAATTACACCAAACCCATAAATATGCATGTACCTTAGCCCAGGCATTCTTCCTTATATATACTTAATATACTCCCACATTAAAATAATTCTGTTCTCATAATCAGGGTAAAATAAAATGACGTTCTTCAAGCACCTTCAACTGTGTAGATTATTTTACAATAGATAACTTATACACAAATAGTAATATGCACATATAGTCCTAATAAATATAATTTGCTACATGGACTGAAGTAAAATAGCAAAATTAAACTCATCCACCTCTATTCAAAAGGAAAATAAAAATATTACTATGACAATTTTAACCAAAAATGTGTTTAACTATTTGGAATAGATATTAAAACTAATGTTTTCTATATATTTATAAACCATACATAATTTTTCTTTAGATTTTTCGAGACAGGGTTTCTCCATAGCTTTTGGTTCCTGTCCTGGAACTAGCTCTTGTAGACCAGGCTGGCCTCGAACTCACAGAGATCTGCCTGCCTCTGCCTCCCAAGTGCTGGGATTAAAGGCGTGCGCCACCACCGCCCGGCTTCATACATAATTTTTTACAACCAATGTATATATAAAAAGTTGATAAAATGAAAGAAGATAAAGCTCAAGAATTAAAACATGTCAAATTCATAAAAATAAATAAGAATATAAAACTTAATATTTAACATACTTAAATTTTAATCTAACTGAATAAAATAGTATTTTTATAAATATTACAGAAGTAAATGTATATTAAAACTTATGACCGTCTTTCTTTTGTCAAAACACAAATATTTCAATATTATGGTCTTGTAAAAATAAAACACAAATTTACTTTAATTTTCTCACCTAAACTTCAAAAAACAAATTTATGTTATATAATCATACATAAAATATTTACTTAATACATGAAATATTTTTCTCATTACAAAATTATGACAGAAATAATTGTTCTGGAATCAAAATGCTATTTACCAATTGTATTTAATATATTATAGTTCTCATGTTTGCTTTATACCATATATCATAACAAAATGATTCACAGATTTTTAAGTAATATACATAAGTTTGTTTAAAATTCTGTTTGTCTGTCTTCCTACTTGGGAATAAAAAAATAATTTCAAAGAATAAGGTACTTAGTTAAAAATGTTTCTCTTTTGCTTCAACCCTCTCCCAAGTCAATCTTTCAATGACCAATGTGAGCTAGAGTACAGTAGTAAAGATTTTATGACACTATGCTAAATTTTTATTATTTCATTGTGAAAAAATAAATGGGCTAATATCTATTTCCATTTTCAACATTTTAAACTCTTTTTTGCTTTCATCAATTCCAGTCTATCATAAATCAAAAGTATTCTTTTAATCCCAACAGTCGACAAAATAATGCATTTTGCACTTAAATATGCTCAAGGAAAAAATTAACATTCTTTATCATTTCCCAACAGAGACGGCTAATGCTCCAAGGCCACATTAATAGAATCTTACTGCCACTGTAGAAAGTTTGATAGCACTCCTATTTCAATGTCTGAATTTTTCTCTTTTTTTGACAAAGACAAATGATTGCCATCAATCAAGATCCAATCGGGTATACAGAGAGTCAGGGAAATGCATCACTCTTTACTGGTTTTCCTGCTATTTGAGCAGGCTTTACTCCATATTATTTTATAAAATGATCAAAAATCCAGCCATAAGATAGATCATTCACACCCACTATAAAATTAACTTTCATGAATAATGAGAGTTTTACACCTCAGATAATGTATATGTTATACCAAAGATATTACTGAGTTCATTTCTGGCTAGAGATTATGTAAATGATACTATATGACCTTTCTCATTATAACAGGACATGCAAAACACATAGTATTTCATACATCATTTTAAAGTGAGTCACTTTGAAAAGGAAAAACAGTCATTTATAATGTTCATAGTCAAGTGTTGAAGTTGAATCAAAGATATGAATTACCTGTGATCATTTCTGAGGTACTATTTTAACCTGTTACTTCTACTGAACACCCCATGGAACAGTAAAACCTACTAGCTCAAAAATGATTACTTGATTTTTGTATTTCTTTACATTGTTTTGTAAACTTGAATGATATTGACTAATTAGTACTAAGTTTTTAATGGAAAAAGGTAATATTACACATTAGTAGGCCAATGCACTAAAATTTTAACAGTTAAAAAAACTACAAGCCAGTGTAATGGAAATGGAAGTGAGGGAAAATATCCCAACACAGTTTCTTTAAGCCTATACTCTTTAACATTAAAGCCCTGTGTGTTGTAAACTTGAAATGGCTTATAGCTATAAGACAGTTGTTTAATAGGTATATAAAGTACAAATATCAAAGCCAGTTGATTTCCATTAAATCCCCACTTTCTGTGACAAAGACTCAGTCATATGTGCAGGCAGGCACTCAAAGAAGAAACAGAGATCTTCCCTCTGAATCCTCCCTCCAAGACCTAGATACAAACCAAGTCCCAGATCCCAAACATGTTTCTTCCTGAACAAACACTGTCTATGACCCTACCACACACAACCACATCCCATATAGAGGTTACTGATACACGGCACTTTTGCGTTGTTTGATTATTGAAAATACTTTCCACCATCAAATTTACAATAAAAAGATATGCATATATAATCCATTATTTTTACAATCTGTCGACATCAAAAGCTGATTCTCAATATTCAGTAGCAGCCCATCCTTTGGAACAGTAACACTTTCCAAAGTGAGACGTGTGAATGCAGGGGTACGTAAGATACCTCATCTAGATGAGGAAACAAAACTAGCATTTTCCAAATACCTAATGAAAGTTCTGTTTTCACTGCCAATAGATACTGCTTATAATGATGAATTCCAATAAAAGAGCAGGTTCCCATTTTAATCTGTCCCGTGTTGTCCTACTGCTGTGATTATTCATTCCTTTCACCTTCCACTGTATATTCCTGACACACAATGCCACTCGCCTATTTCCTATATGCTGAGATTTTTATCCATGCAAGTTTTTTAATTTTATTTTTTTAAAAAGAAAACTATCTCTTTTCATTTTACATACCAATCCTAGTTCCCACTCCCTCCGCTCCTCCCATTCCCTCCACTTACCTCTTCATCTCAGCCCCACCCACTCCTCAGAGAGGGTAAGGCCTATTGCTTTAGGGAAGGTCCAAGGCCCTCCCTACTACATCTAGGCTGAGCAAGGTATCCATCCAAAGAGAATAGGTTCCCAAAAAGCCAGTACAAGCAGTAGGGATAAATCTTGGTACCATTGCCAGTGGTCATGTAGTCTGCCCCAGCCATATAACTGTCACCCACATTCAAAAGGACAAGTTTGGTCCTATGCTGCTTTCTTCCTTGTCCGGCTGGAGTTGGTGAGCTCCCATTAGCTCAAATAAACTGTTTCAGTGGCTGAATCCATTATGGTCTTGCCCTCTTTGCTCATAGTTTCACTCCTCCCACTCTTCAACTGGACTTTGGGAGCTCAGCCCAGTGCTCCGGGTCTCTCAGTTTCCATCAGATGTTGGATGAAGGTTCTACAGTGATATTTAAGATATTCATCAATCTGACTACAGGGCAAGGCTAGTTCAGGCACCGTCTCTTCTATTGCTTATGGAGTCAATCTGGTGGATTCCTGGGAATTTCTCTAGTGCCAGGATTCTTGATAGTACCATAATGGCTCCCTCAACCAAAATATCTCTTTTCTTGCTCTCATCTCTGTCTTTCCTCCATCTCGACTATTCTGTTCCTTCAAGTTCTCCCCATCTCCCCTCTACATTCCTCTTCCCTTTCACCCTTCGTTCTTCCCCCACCCCTTAATCTCCCAATTTTGTCAGGTGATCCTGTCTATTTTCCCTTTCCAGGTAGATCTATGTATGTTTTTCTTAGGGTTCAGGTTGTTACTTAGCTTCTCTAGGATCGTGTACTATAGGTTCCTTATCCTTTGCTTTACAGCTAGTATCCACTTATGAGTGAGGGCATACCATGTTCATCTTTCTGGGTCTGGGTTACCTCACTCAGGATGTTTTTTTTCTAGTTCTAGCCATTTGCATGTAAATTTCAAAATGTCATTGTTTTTTACTGGTGAATAGTACTCCATTGTGTAAATGTACCACTATTTTTTTTATCCATTCTTTGGTTAAGACAAACTTAGGTTGTTTCCAGGTTGAATGAGAAAAGATCTTCACCAACCCCAAATCAGACAGAGGACTCATCTCCAAAATAGATAAAGAACTCAAGAAATTAGACATCAAAATTCCAAATAATCCAATTTAAAAATGGGGTACAGATCTAAACAGAGAATTCTCAACAGAAAAAATCCCAAATGGCCAAAAGACACTTAAGGAAATGTTCAACATCCTTAGCCATCAGAGAAGTGCAAATCTAAACAACTCTGAGATATTGTCTTACACCAATCAGAACGGCTAAGATCCAAAACATCAATGATAGCTTATGCTGGAGAGGACGTGGAATAAGAGGAACACTCCTCCATTGCTGGTGGGAATGTAAACTTTTACAACCAGTCTGGCAATCAGTATGGCAGTTTCTCAGAAAATTGGGAACCAACCTACCTCAGGACCCAGCAATAACACTCTTGGGCATATACCCAAAGGAGGCTCAATAATACTACTAAGACATGTGCTCAACTATATTCACAGCAGCATTATTTGTAATAGCCAGACCCATGCAAGTTTTAAGCCTTATTAAACTATTTAGAAGTTAAGTTACCTTACCACATTTTAATTCTGACTAAATTTCATACTGGCAGAAAACCCAACATGATAACCAACAAACCCCAAATATGTAATATGTGTTTCTTATTAACTAAGAAGTGTGTCTTATATATTAACGATCTAACTATGACCCAATTTGCAAGAGCTGCTCAAAGTTCATCAATTAACCAAGAAATCTTTATATAAAAGAATCCAGCTCAAATTCAGGCATTAAGTTATTGTTTCTTTATTCCACTTCAATTTGGAAATTTTTCTTGCTCTTTTCTTAAAATTCAAGTCCTTATTTCAAAACACTTTTTTTATTATTCTTTTTGGTTTTTCAAAACAGGGTTTCTATGGGTAGCTTTGGAGCCTGCTGTGGAACTTGCTCTGTAAACTAGGCTGTTCTCGAACTCACCTGTGTCTGCCTCCCAAGTGCTGGGATTAAAGACATTCACCACCACTGCCCAGTTTACAAGACTTTTAAGACCAGTTCTGTAGAATGAGTCCTAGTGTGGGTTTGTCTAGCATTTCTACATGATTCGACTCAGGTTAGACATTTGGAGATGGGTTATCAGAGTGAGGCTACAACTTTCTCAAGGTATCATATCACATTTTCCAGGGAATAAGCTTGTCTCATGGGTAGTGCTCACTGGGATCACTCCACTACATACTGTCCATCGAGCTTCTTTAATATAAATGATTCTGTATCTCTTTGTCCTTAGCATTTTTAGAGAAGGCCCTTCAGAACTATATCCTCTCTTTCTCCAGCTTTCTATTTTTTCATTTATGTATAGGGACAAGGTCTCCAATTTTATTCGGCATCTTATCATTTACTATCACATATTTTGATGTTCAATATCCACTGGCTTGAGAAGCAGGAGTTCACGTCAGTCTTATAGGTCCATATCCTTCTTCAAGCACTTCTTGACTTTCTAGAACAGCAGGGTGCAGCAAGCTCACTTGACAGCTTTCCTACCACAGCCCTGGATGCACCCATTGTTCCACAGCACCGTGGCTTGAAAGAAAAAGTCCTATCTCGAAAGCTTAACCAGGACTCCTAGACATAATCACTGCTAGAGAGATGCCATCAGTCTCAGCAAACTAGACTACAGAATAAATAATAATAAGTATAATCATAAACATAGTTTCGTATTTATATTTTTCTCTACATTCATCTGTTTACTTAGTATCAGTATATATAAAAAATAAAAACAACTGTAGGATCCATTCCTATTTTCTGTTTTGTGATTTGTAATCCCCTTAATTAAATAGTAATTGGGCTCTCATTCATAACCTGGTCACTTATTTGACCAACCTTTGTAAATGTGTCCAAAGTCCCATCAAAGCAGCCTGTTCCATGCCATACACAGATGACTTACTCACCTGTATGGGTTCATCATCCCTGCTGAGACTTCGCCATGAATATTTTCTACATATTGCTCAGGCTCTGACAATCCAGGCCAGGCCTCCTTCCTCCACAGACTAAGCCTCTATTCTAACACTGCACATAGGCCGTACCTCTGTGCAGACATCCTCCCTAGTCCAATCTTGTTTCAGCATCAATCATCTGACAAAAACGTCCTCACTAAGCTCAGACTGACGTGTTATATCTATATCCTGCATCTTTGAACCACCTTGGGCTCAATACCACAGGCTGAGCCATGTCTGCATATTCTACTCATCTACTTGGTGATTACACCCTACTTATCATGTCTTTTGGTGTGAACACCTATATTTCTCAGCCCATCTAACTAATACATGAGCATGTTTTCTTGGGCAATTACCTAAAGACACATCTTTGGCAGAATTTTTTTCATTACATGTTCTTTTTATTTTTATTGAGTGTCTTAGGCTGAGTTTTCTTATCCACCAAACTGCAAAATAACACATGCTCTTTAAGATGCTGAACTTGGGGATGATTTTTAAAAACAATAGATTACTGTTAACAACATTCTAGTACCTGTATATTTCCACATATTCTAAAACACAAACTTAACATTTTCTGCAAAAACAAATGCAAGAACTTTGAATAGTGAACAGTGAATCTGCAGATCAGTTTTGGAATATTAGCATCCTATACTTTACTAAATGTAAAATTTACTTAAACCTTCTTACTGCCTATCTTTTTCCTTAGTTTCTACTAGTAATGCTTTATAATTTTTTATACTTGCATTTTGTTTATTCTTTTGTTTATCCAAAGTATTTTATTCTGTCATTACAGGGAATGTTCCTTTAATAATTTCATTTCATAATGCTTCGTGATAATATACAGAAATATAGCTTCGTTTTTTCATTATAACCTTAAATTCTCTGATCTTGCAAAACAGAACTTTGTGTCTAGTAACTGGTATTTAAAAAATTCTTAGGATTTCTTCATTCAAGATCATATTGTTGGAGCTTGAGATACAGCTCAGAGAGAGATAGACTGCTTGCCTAGCATGTGTTAAGACCCTTGGTTCAGTCCCCACTATTATAGCAAATGCTATTTTAAAGCCTGGCATTACAACTCACATTTTTTTAATCTTGTACTTGGGAGCTTGACATAGAGCATCACAAGTTTGAGATTAGCTCATCTCAAAACAGAAACAATACTCCCACAAATAAAATGAATGAAATAAAGAAAAGAAGTCATATCCGCAAATAAATCAGTTTTTACTTTCTTCCCCTTCTAATTCCTTGTGCCTTAAATTTCTTTATCTTAGTTTTTCTTTTTAACTTAAAAAATTTATTATATGTATGGAGGGTTCTCCTTCTCTCTCTCCTCTCTCTCTCTCTCTCTCTCTCTCTCTCTCTCTCTCTCTCTCTCTCTTTCTCTCTCTCTCTCTCTCTCCCCCCCTGTGTGTGTGTGTGTGTGTCTGTGTCTGTCTGTCTGTCCCAGGCACATCACATGCTTAGTGCATATAGAGGCTATCAGACAGAGGCATCAGATGTGAGTCACCAAGTGGATGCTGGAAATTGAAACCAGGTCCTCTGAAAGGGCACCCGGTGCTCTTGAAAATGAACTCACCAATCCCTCCTTGTCTTAGATTTTATTGTGATGCAAGCAGTATGGAATTTAACAAAAGCAATGGTAAGAACAACTTTGATTTTTCTCAACCTTAAAAGTTTTTCATAGTTATATTTTGTTGGCTTGAGGAAGAGCTCTATTTCTAATTTCTTGATGGTTTTTGTGAAGAGATTTTTGTCAGTTGTATTTTTCAGTATCAAGATGATTATACAGTTCTCCCTTTTTAAAAAAACTAACATACTACATTAACTATTTACTTTAGTTTTTGTAATGGGTTATAAAAAGTTTTTATAATGTTGCCTAGATTAATCCCAACTTGTGCATTTATTGAAGTTTCTGCCTTGGTCTTTTCTAGAATCTTGTTCTACAGATGTACATGCCACTACATCCACCTTTTACATTAACTGTTTATTTTGTGTCAAACTAACATTGGATTCCTAACATAAATTCTATTTGCTAACAATATAATCATTTAAAATTTGTTTGCACAATAGTTTTACCAACAACTTTATTTTGTGTGCTGTTATTTTATTTAAGCTTTTCGCACCTATGTTTATGGGAGACCTCATGCACTTTTGCCAGAGCTAGTTTCATGAGGATGAAGCTGAATGAGATGGTTTTAATTGGCAACTTAACCCAATTTAGAATCACTTGGGAACAGAGTCTCAATGAAGAGTTCTCTAAACTAGGTTGGCCTGTTGGGTGTCTGTGGGGGACTGTCTTGCCTACATGAATTATTTGAGAAGAGTTAGTCTAAAAGTGGGATTTGTGTTGTGGACTTATCAAAGTAGAGAGCCAGATGACTACAAACATGGACGCTTTCACTCTTTCTACACTTGACTATGGATATGAGGTCACCATCCTCAAGCCCCTGCTGTGTGGATTCCCTGCAGTAATGAACTGTAACCTGAAACCGAGAGCTAAAATTAGCCCTTCCTCCACTAAGTACTCTCAAAGTATTTTTATCACCCCAACAGGAAACAAAACTAATACACTCATGTTTGGAGAGTACACAGGATTACATAAGGGAGAACTGGAGAGGAATAATTCTAAATTTAGATACCTAAAATTCTTTCCAACACACCAGTGATTCTTAATTAGTTGAGCACTGCTTCTTAGAGAGCACTGTGGGACTCAGCAAAGGAGTTTAGGCAGTTAGGTAGCCATAAGGACCAAGGAATCCTACTAAGATTTATCAGAAAGTCAGAAAACCTCGAGCTCATAGAGATCTGCCCACCTCTGCCTCCGGAGTGCTAGAATTAAAGGTGTGCACTTCATGTCTTTAAATTTCTCTTGGATGTCAGTGTAAGCAGTATGGGGCTAGGGAGAAACCTGGTGCCGGGGCAACCCACAGGAATCCACAAGGGTAACTCCAGCTAAGACTCCTAGCAATAGTGAAGAGGGTGCTTGAACTAGCCATATACTGTAATGAGATTGGTGACTACTCTAATTGTCATTAGAGAGCCTTCATCAAGTAACTGATGGAAGCAGATGAAACACCAACAGCCAAGCGCTGGGCTGAGCTCTGAGAGTCTTACTGAAGAAAGGGAGGTGGGACTGTAGGAGTCAGGAGAGTCATAATGGAGGAACCCCACAGAGACAGCTGACCTGAGCTCCTGGGACCTCATGGGAGCACATAGACTCTGGACCAACCAAGGCCCTCTGCATGTGTGTACAGGTGTGTAGCTTGGTCTCATAAGGCTCGTAGCAGTGAGAGCAGGACCTGTTCCTGGAGCTTAGCTGACTTTTGGGAACCTGTTCCCCAGGCTGGATTACTCTGCCCAGCCTTAACGCAAGGGGAGGAGCTTGGTCCAACCTCAACTTAATATAGCAGGCTTTGTTCAAGACCACCCCTTTCTGAAAGGAGACAGAGGAGGAGTGGATGGGGAGGGGGAAGATGGAAAGCTGGGGAATTAGGGAATGGGGTTGGAAAAGGAGGAGGGAGGAGAAACTGCAGTCGGTATGTAAAATAAATGAAAAAACTTATAAAAAATAAAAGAAATAAAAATCTTTAACTTTATACCTAAAGTATTTTTTCTTTGTCCTCAAAACCCCAATAATTATATAAATTAAGGCAAGAATAAATACTAAAAATGTGGGAGTCCCCACCTATTCATCTACTGTCCACAGTTTCTGTTACATATAGTCAGTCATAATTTATGAATATTAAATGGAAAATTACTGAAATGACTTCTTAGTTTCCAAATAAATTTTATTGTAGCATATTGAGATACTAGTTCTCTTTTCTTGTTGATGTTATTAATCCCTCTGATCCTGATTTATACATATAAACTATGAAACATATTTTGGAAGGTGGTCATACTTCATATTAAATAGGGTTTCAGCCATTTTTTAAAAAGTCTTATGATCAATAATAGTACAACTATAATACAACCTTAGAGTATATAATAAACTTTATTATATGTGTGTACACACAGAAAAACTATACAAAGAGTTCAGAATTATCCACGTTTCTGATGTCTACTCAGAGTACTGGAATGAACATCCATGAAAACAGAAAGATAAAGCCTGCAGAAATAACTAGATATGCTGGGCATTCATTTTCCTAGCAGAATCTAAGTACTTTTTACCAAGTTAAAACAGGAGAATAAACACACAAGTAAAGACCTCCTATCATCGCCCTTCTTTCTTTGGCAGGAAAGATTGTAAGAGTTCTGGCCTTTCAGTGTTAGATTCCAAATGAAGCTACAGGAGCTGGGTAGACTCATTATTCTCTAATGTGACAAATACTAGAGTCAATTTAAGTAAATTCTAATGGGTTATGAGGTCAAAAATGTAAGACTGCATAATTTATTAGATCAAGCAAATCCCTTTGCAAGCAGAGGTAAAAGAAGCATTAGGCTATTACTGACTTTCATAAATAAAGGTTTATATTAGTGTTTATCTAATTATACAATAAATGGAATTTGCTATGTAAACTTTATTTAGAGAGCATTTCTTGACACTGTCATGTTTAAAAATATTGAGTCAAATTTAATTCAGACTATTATACTAAAATCATATTTATTGTGCTGCTTTAAATAAAAATAAAACTGCTTCAGATATTTTGATTAGTGAAATATGCTGACTATAAAATATAAAATCTCATATGCAGATCAAGACACCAAAAAACAATTCAAATGCACTATGACTACATTTACACATAAATTCCCATGCATCTAAAATTATGACTTATTATGTAGTAGTATGTGGTTTTTCTATATATTTTCCCATAAAAAATAACTACATAATTAGGAAAAATAAATATGCAAATGTGAACTAGCAGGCCATTAAGGAACAACAGGAAAAGAAAGAATCATAACATTATTTCAGCAGAATTTCCTTAAAAAATGAAAATAAAGCTTCAATTAAAGTAAATTTCTACATTGAAAATGTATTAGCCAAGCATGGAAAGTCATTACAGATGGTAAATTAATTAAATGAGTAGCGTGAGGAGATAAGGAACTATGTTCAGAGAAAATCACCACCTTTCTGAGGGACCCACTGCTCAAGGCTGAGGACACAGGGACAGCAGCAGACAGCGGCTTTTGACTGGGAGTTCGCAGCTGTTTCCCTCACTGCTCAACAGAGGTTGGTTATTTGGAGAGTAATAATAAGTTCGAAGTTAATAAAAATAAGTTTTTCTGAATATAATATAATATATTTTTAAATTATAAAAATACCCAGCCCCTAGGTGTGGGGGCTGAGTTTATCTGCTGAGAGAATGAATCAAGGTAAAGATCCAAGTTCTGCGCTCTGCATTTCCTCACACCACCATATTTCCTGAAATAAAACTTTTCTCTGACTCTAGCTATTACTACTTTCTCATTCCCTAAAACTATAAACTATGACCATCTGTTTCTCCCTGACACCCCAGTTTTACAATAATCAAAAATATTTTTGGTGAACGATTCTGCTTCTGATCCTTTTCCAGCACCGGACACCACCCCTTCTTACAAACATCAGCTCTTCCACCATCGTCCTAATTCAGATAGCTCTTCTCTCCTGAACACTAAAACACAGCTTGTTAGCCTTCTAGGAGTCTCTATCAACACCTTCCTACGTAATAGATAACAATAATACTAATGGGTTCAATTAAGAACGTCACGAAGAGCTAAAGAGGAGCGAAAATCTGAGCATAAAGATCTAGTGAGAATAAATCTGCTCACAACGACAACAATCCGCCTATCCATATTTCCTACTCTTCTCTCTTCACTTTATCATTTCCCTTTGTTTCACCCTTACTTGTTCCCTTGTTCTACACTGTTCTTAGCTCCACATTGTTCTTCCTTGTCCCTCCCATTGCAAATGTTCCCAGTCATATGCACCCTTAAAACCAGCAATTACTCAGTCCTAGCAGGTTCCAGGGCCAGAATTCTTTTGATCCATAATAAATCAAATAAGGGTTTACACACACACACACACAGAGAGAGAGAGAGAGAGAGAGAGACAGAGACAGAGACAGAGACAGAGACAGAGATCCGTGGGAGTGGCTAGTACACATAGCGAAAGTTAGTTAAGAAAGGAATTAAATCATCAGGGAATACCAGAGGGGAAGGTTAGTGTGCTGTGCTACATTTTAATGTGGTTAGTAAAGGACTAGAGAGTTTATTTTCAGTAAAATTATGAATAGGGCACGGGTTGTATTTTGAATCAGCGCACCACTTCTTTTTTCCCAGTATGCACTGAGGTTACCAGGTAACCAGGAAACCCATGTAAACAGTCAGGGAGAAGCTGCTGGCACATACGCCAGAAGCTGCAGTTTCTATGGGCCTAGGTCTGGAGTTCTCTAGGCAGTAGAAACAGAGAAGGGACTCAGTCCTCTAAATCGTCAGTTCCGGGCTATGCTGTTATCCACTTTTCTGATCGTGGGCTAAAACCAGAGCAGCAACTTGGGCAGGTAGTAATTCTATGTCCTTGGAGATCTGGGAATATCGTAGACAGAATGCCCTATGTCTGGACCCTAAGCATTGACCAAATGCCTGCCAATAACGATAATTGCAGGAAGAAAGATCGCTGCACTTACCTAGGGGAGAGGAACAAGGCCTGGCAGTGGGAAACTGTCTTCACGAAACAGGTCTGAACGGTGGGAATTATCAAATATGTAACAGAAAGGGAAGTGAGCAACAGTGAAAAATATACAGCAAAGGACAGCCACCTTATTCACAAAGCAATAATGTCAAAAAGCCTTGCTTATTGGTTTAGCCTTAGATGGCTGAGTATAGTGTTGTGGCTTGTAGCAGAATACCTTACTGAAACATAGCCCTTTGGTCATGTATGGTCAACACTAGAAAATGTTGACAAAGCAAGGGCAAGGATCTTACACTCCACTATTAAGATCCCTGACAATCAGGGTCAGCATATCATTCTCATCCTATTTCCAGTAATCTGATTTCCTTAACACACATTCCAGAAGATTGGTTGAGTGTTCACTCTTCTGCTCTTCTGCCTCCTGGTACATTCTTTTCACTTACTAACGCCTTCCCTGTATGACCATGTACTCAGATAATCCTCATTCTTGAAACTCACCTATATAAAGGTTTCAATGATTACTCAATTTTAAGCAATCTGTTACCCTTGCTGAATTTTATAAACATCTCCGTATCTTTTGTATTTTATATTTGAGAATGCACTATATATATTAGTCATACACAGTAAGTAAAGAATACCCAAATAAAGTAAAACTAAACCAAAAATTACTTTTAAATACACTCTTTAAAAATAAACAGTTCTAGTCAGCAAAGAGATACTAAAAACTGTACAGATCACTCATGGTATGACAAAGACTGAAATTACCAGTCATGACGGTATTATTGACCATGATTGCAGCAAAAGACCAAGAAAAATAATCTACCTTACTTACAATAAATAAAACTAATCAATGGTATATTCCTTCCATAAGAATCATTGGAACTCTGGGGGAGAGCTAGAGAGAAAACATCATGTCTATTATTACTGTGACTAAACGGAATTAACTAATCCTCATGGGATAAAGTTATGAATTAAGTGATGCTCGCAACACTAAGAAAATTTGTGGGAAGAGAATGCAAATAGCACTCTAATTATCTAAAGCCTATTAACAAGCAATCCTTATTACTTGCAATTAAAATCCTCTTAAATTTTATGGTAAAAGTTCATTGAAACGTTGAAAATTATATGTTAATTACTGTACTGTAAAGCACATGTTTAGTGTATAGTTTTACCATGGGCTTAATAAATAAAAAATATCAAATCTTAGGTGATATACTGACTAAATATTTTACTTAATGGAAAATGTATGTGGTATAAAAGTACCATGGGATCCTGCTATAATTTCCCAGCAATGTAGGACTGTAATATCTCAGGAACTAAAGATTCTAAACAACCATACGTTTAATTCTTTGTTATATACCTAGAAGCTCCTTGGAAACCTAAATCAGGTTTATCTTAATCATACCTCTACAATAGTATCAATGAAAAATCCAGAAATCAATAAATATTTGTAAAATAAAAAAATGAATGATTTTTCTACTGGCAGATTTTATTGGGGAAAATGCTATAGTGTAAAGTGAAAGCCAACACATATAAACACTAGGAAATAATGCAGCGTCCATGAGTGGTTCTTCAACTGAGGTACTCTTTACTACATGTCTACAAATTTTCATACTTATGTAAGTCAGGGAGAAATCCCTTAATACATCAAATAGGCTAAGCAGCACTCATTTTCGCTAATATGTTCATATTTCATATTCTACCTGTCTTTGTCTCTGTCCTTCCTCTTTACACCTTCCCCATTCATGAACATAAATAAACATACACAGGTTCGTAAAATCAAACGGGATTCAAATGAGACCCATATAACGTACCTACTAAAAAATTTCTCCATTTTTCTCTATTACACAGGATTCCAATTATTTTTAATTTGATTTTTCTATAAAAAATATTCCATTCTTACACTGTAAATTTTTACTTTCAGGATTCTACAAGTTATACTCTTGCAGTGACCCTTACCAATACAGCCAAAACATTACTGCTTCAACATATTATTATGAACATAAAAATATTAATGAAAAGTTTTGCTGCCATGTCTTTTCTTTCTATCACCATTGGGATTTCATCCCAAATCAAAGGGTGTTTACAATGTAGAGCAATCACGTGTCAAACATTCAGCAGTCACATATGATTACCATACATGACTGCACAGATACTGACACGTGATCAAACTGAGTCAAACAGGTAATGTCTACAGGTTTCTCTTTTTGTGCATATTGGGCGGTGGATAAGGTATTGCTACACTCATCCGCAGTTTCTTACCTGCTGGGCTAGCAAACTCTGACCACCATGCACAGTTTTCATTCTTACTGGTCTAATGCTGCTCTTTTACTTCACTTAATAACTACAATTCTTCAATTACAAAAAAAAACTTGCCTCAGATTTTTTGATCATTATGAATTTAAACAGAATTTACAGTGTTTCAATCTACTACAGTTACTCTTCGCTTTGTCTTATCCCATCTGGGCGAGTAGAAGCCTCTTTAGTTTAGATCCTCACATCTCCTTTACCTGATTCCAGGAAATTCTTCGTTTACGGGGGTGGGGGGAACAGGGTTAGTGAGTCACACTTGCTAGCAAGCACTAGGTTAGCACTCTACTACTAAGCCGGTCATTCCCAGACCTCTACAACTGAGTTATAGGATTCTAGGACTCATACATAGCACTAAACTTTCAGGTCTAACTGGTTAATCAAAGCTAACCTTGCCTAATTCAGGCATATAAAGGGAAGCAGATTAGAGTTCATTTACAAAGTAGTTTATGAAGATACTACCTTTTTCATATCAAATGTACATGAGGACCCTAAACAGACTTCTGCAATTATAAGGAACACTGCGATGATTGGTGCAAGGCAAATATCATTTTATTATTTTTGCAACTGAATCTTTAAAACAGACGTCTAGAATTGAAGCAGCTAGGTAAAAAAGTAAACGCATGTACATTTTTGGCAGACCTTGCTGAATTGCTGTCCACACAACTCTGCACTACCTCTAGCAAAGTCTGCCTTTCTTCTTCACAAGGACAAGCACTCAGCAGAAATGACCCAGAAACTCCTAAGTGACCCTGAGAATTTACCCTCAAGATACACAACTGGTCAGAATGCCTATTTTGGTGTTTAACACTATTGCCAAGAACAATGTGACCTACCTAGTCCACTCCAGACAGAACCAATTAGCAAAGCTAGCGACAAACATCATTTGGACTGTTTTCCTCTAGTGATGAGGTTTTCATATAATTTAAATTCTATTCAATAAAAATCTCAACATTTCAATCGTTTCCAAATAGTGTTTGGTGTTGTTTGTTCTGGGTTTTGCTTCTCAACAGGAGCTGGAATAGTTCAGTAGGCGCATTCTTGCCTAGCATATGCAAGGCCTGCTGGGTTGAATTCCTGGGTGGAGAGTGGAGAGGAGCACACAAAGAAATAGCTTCTTTCCAAAGGTTCCAGGATGATTTGTACCAAATATCATCCCTCAAGCGTCTACTCACATTCTCTCCATTTTCCAAATCTGAACTAGCATATAGAATTCTTATAGTGAAGAGATAAAATTAAAGGATAAAGTAAAGCTAGTAAGATTCTGTGAAACTGGTTTGAACAACTGTGTGTAAATCTTCTGTTTCTATTTTCAATATCTGCCATTTGTAGTCTATATTGCAAACTGTAAGTATAGCTATTATCGCTGCTGATATCCACTGCTTGCCCAATATCTCTTTGGCTTGCTTTCTGTTTTTCTTTTTTACATCTTTCCTTCTGGTACTATTTTCATTGTAGTTATTTTTAATTTTTTCACACTAAATATTACAAAACAAGAAAGTAAAAACAACCTGACTCTTGCCTAGCAGATACTTTCATAAGGCATTAAAACTATCTTCTTTGACTGCCAAACCACTACTCAGGATAAAAGCCAAAACACTAAACACCTAACACCAGCCTAAAAATCAGGAAGACTGTAGCACAATTAATAAAAATCCAGAGACAGAAATTTGGGTCCAAGCTGGAGGTGATAAAAACCTCTACCTCAGTCTAAAATGATGAGCCTGGAGTCTCAGAATGAGACTGTGTGAGAACTGTTTTCGCCCATTTTATATTCCTCTCTAGCGCTGAGATTAAAGGCGCACACTACTACCACCTGGTTTCGATGGCAAACTACTGTGTCTACTGGGATTAACGGTACCTGCCACCACTGCCTTTCAGTGCGGCTGTTTTACTGTATGAATTTCAGGCAGCTTTATTTACTAAAATACAAATGAAATGTCACTATAGTAGGCTACCTTCACTCTGCCATCTCCTGTCCTCCATTTCCAGTTCCTCAGTTTTATCCCTAGCCTTGGAGTGGAGCATCTACTAGGGTCTCTCCTTCTCTGTCCCATTCCCAGGGAGTTTCACGGGACTTCTTATTCATCCTTCCTCCCTCTCCACATCCTTTTGTATCAGCCAACAAAGGTAAAGAGGAACATCTTTACCTGGGAACCTACTAGCCAAAAGACTGGGGAATCAGACAGGCATTTTCCCACTCTCCTTTCTAGTCCTCATTTCCATTTCCCCAGTCTCATTCCCAGCCCTGAATCCCCTTAGGTTGATCAGTATATACTACAAACATGTATTGAGCGTCACACTTTACAAACAAATACTATATATATAAAATTATTACTTGTCAATTGAAGTATTTTCTAAAGTTTTAGAAGACAGAAATACTAATTACCCTGATTTGATCATCAGGTCTATACACAGGTATTAAGGTATCATATGATTTACCATAAACATGTACAATTGAAACTATCAGATACAAGTCAAAGGTTAGTATTAGCCAAAAGGCAGAGAAGCAATCATTAAAAATTGTAGATGTTTCTGTATCATATAAGAAAATATAACAATTTAGTAATGATTTCTATGTATTATACTTTTTGTGGTATATATATAATTAATTACATGTAGAAGTCTTAAACATTGTGTTTATATATAAAATTAAAAACCATCAAAAATACCTCAGAGTATAGGAAAAAGTTAAGCTCTCAATGAACATGGATTAAAGATGAAAATCGTTAGGCTTATATCATCTCTGATATGTTAGTCTATCTAATATGCTATTTATAAGAAAAGTTAAAGAGTTCATTCATGAACCCACTGTTAAATTGTCTCTGAAAGCTAAGGTTATTTTTAACATATTTAAAGAAAATAAACATTGCAAGTAACAAACCAAGGCAACATATCTATATATTTCATTTCCCTAAAATATTAAAAATTCATATACTGACATTAATAGAAATAACAACATGAGCATCTGCCAGACACTGAGTATTTTACATACATGTAACAGTTTGCTTATTTAAAAGTTATTCTCTTCATAATTTTAATGTGTTTTGCTCTTACATCTAATGTTTTATGTGCCATTATTTTGCTTTTACTGCAAAAGAAAGATCTGGCTCCCAAAGATAAAGGAGATTTTTGGTAAATGGTGAAGGTAAAGAAATAAATGACCCACTTGGCTAGTGTGTAATTACACTGCCTGAGATTGTAACAATCTATCACAACAAGGAGGATGACACCATGCTAAGGGGTGAGTCAAAGGAGATAGCCTTTGACTAACTACGAGACCCTGGCAATCGATACACTGCAGATATTGTGCTCTCAAAAACAATTGAATTCTAAAAAAGTTTGAAAATAGATTCCCTTCTTTTCTGATACTGATCAGAGACCCATCTTGACCTTATTCTAGAAGAGCAATACTTTCTAAAACAGGCATATGAAGCACATAAATCCTTTCCATCTCTGATTTCTTCTTTGAAATGGATACTTAAAACACTCCTATTAGAAGGACAGCCTACAAGCAAAAACTTGCTGAAATCCTTGCAATATTTTAATTTTAAAAATCCTCCCAATTAGTAGGTAAACAATCACCATAACATTTCACAAAAGACACTATTTCAAAGACTGAAAATCTGAAAAAGCTAGCAGGAAACAGGATTTTACAAATAAAGATTGCAGTGTGTATCTCAAATTAGACACGTAACAAGTGATTTCACTATGTAAAAGTCAAGCAAAAGAAAAGAGCCCTAAAAAATAAAAAGAAGTAGCTATCCGTCCATAAAATATTTTACGCAGTGACTTGACAGAACAATCCCATTACATCTGTCCTCATCTATCATACGGTATTTAAATCCCTGAATTCACACTAACTTTTATTATCAGTTGTAATAAAATTCATCAAGTTTTATCAAAACTTACAGTTCTTCCCTTTTGTCTTCCAGTTATAAAAAAAATTTCTGAATGTTTGTAAAAAGAACAAAAAGTAGCTGCAACTTACAAACAAATAAAAAATGGCCTAAAATACACTTTAAAATCTTTTTTAAAAGTACAAAAGGGTAACTCAGCAAAGATCGAACTAACCTTAATTTCAGTATTCATCTTTTTATAGAAGCAAAAAGTATAGCAAATTAAAATGATGCATGAAAAACTATTATTATAATTTAACTTTTCAGAAGCTCAGAATTTTGTACCTGTTAGAGTGGTGAAAATGAACATGGAAGTACTGGTTCAATAAAAGCGAAGTGCCATTCACAAACATGTCCTTATAAAAGGGAACAGTGCATAAAACCAAGAATATTACCTCAATTTCAGGGTACTGCGGTCTCTTCCCTAAAAAGACAATCTCGTGGTGGGGAATGGAAACAGGGCACAGAATAAACAATAGTAAACAAACCAAGTACAAGTCCAGAGATGCAGCGCAGGTCACAGAGGAGTGTGTGCATGCCTGCATGTGAGCTTCCGTATTCAACCACAGAGACATAGGTGAAAATCACTGGTATTTAGTGTACTCTGCTGACAACAGGGAAGGAAGCTTCAAAGACGAAGACAGAAGAAAGTGGGCTACAGAGATGGCTCACTAGGTAAAATGCTTGCTAAGCAAACATTAGGAACCCAAGTTTGAAAACCAAACCCACATAAAAAGCTGATGAAGACAGTGTGTGCCTTTGACCCCAGTGCTGAGAAGGCAGAAACAAAAGGCTAGCAAGGCTTGTTGGCCAGACAGCACAGCCAAAGAGCGAGCACCAAGTTCAATAAAAATGCTTCTCCAAAATTCAAAAAAAAAAAATTAAAAGTTGTAAGCACTTAAGGAAAACATGTAATATCTACTCTAGATTCTACATATACAAACATGCATGCAAATGCAAAAGAAACAAAGCATACTAAGAATCATAAATGCCACTCATAAAAAGATGGTTACTCCACTCCAAAATTCCAGAGGATAAAGAGGGTTGGAGCAGGGAAAGTCCTCACAAACTTTAAAAACTATCAAATGAATAAGTTTAACACATTACTCATTTTAAAAAACATTTGAAAATGTTATTTAAATATTCATTTAAAAATAAAGTTATTTAATTGCTGATATTTGTACCTAGATATATTTAAGGAAATGTAACCTAACTAAAATTAAGTTTAGAAAAATTAATAGAAACCATGATTGTCTACAGAAGAGAAACTTTTAGAAAAGAAATGGATATAGGATGTGCAATTTTAGTTTCTAGAGGCAAATTGAGGGAGTCGTGTCTCTATGAAAGCCAGTAAATTTAACAGCAGACTCAATATGCAGGATAAGCCCATCAACAGTGGCACTGATTGGGCACTGACTCCTTAATCATTTTGATCTGCCAAAGCATGGCTGTTCAACAAATCTCATGTAAAACAATACAAATATTTTGAAAACAATGAATCTCACTCCTAGGTAGAGAGTTCATTTCTGCATTTCAAAGCAAATTTAGGACACATCCCATCCTCCTCTAGGAAACAAAATAAAAATAAAAAGAAGAGAAAATATAAAATCACAAGAGAAAATATCCATAGAAGCTGCCACATCTGTTCTTTCCTTCACTGGTGTCACATAAAAGACTCAGTAGCATATGCCAAGGAATGGTCCAGGGACTAGGACTACAGAAAGAAGTTATAGTCATGTGTTCTACAATGTGAGAAAAGAAACTACAGCACAATATGTGCCAAATGCCTGTTGTGGTTAAAGACGCACAGAGAGCTGAATGCAAAGCTGGTCAATTAGGAGACTGACTCAACGAGCAGGGTTTTCTACAGCTTCTAACCAGGGCACTGCTAAGGCAAGATTCTTTGGGGATGCTGATCGTGGGGAAAAGAACATGTACAGTTCCAAAAGGTTTTCAGCAATCATGGACTATAATCAAAGCTATGTGCTATACTAGGCTATCTACGTAGATTATATAGAATGAAAGCTGTTCTGGTCTCAGAGTTTTCTCTTTGCAATAACTTTCTAATGATGGCTTGATTAAAATATGCCCTAAAGCACAGCAGTAGCCTGCTACTACTTCCTTTCTCTAATTTCTGCAACAGCAGCTGTTACAGAATTCTCTCTCCAGTATATGACACACAAAGATCCCAACTACATCTTCAGTCCAACAATCATGGACTATAACATGTACCATATAAAACAGTAATTAAAATTACTACTTAAGAAAAAAGAAACAGGGGCAAAATATAATATTTCTAAATAACAAAAATTACTAATTAAAATTGTTTATTTTCAAAACTTAATAATTGTATAATTCCAGAACCTAGCAATCATGCTCTATGCCAAAGTCATCAATAAGACAGTGTTCTAATCATGAATAAATGGTTACTTTTAGAAAAAAAAATAAGAACTTTTAATTATTTTTTTTCTTTTTATTTTTCTTTTTTTATTTATTTATTTTTTTATTGATAAAAGAAGAATAAAGAAAAAAAAACAAATTTCCACCTCCTCCCAGCCTCCCCTTTCCCTCCCCCTCCTCTCACTCTTCTCCCCCTCCTCCCACTCTTCTCCCCCTCCTCCCACCCCTCTCCCCTTCCCCCCACTCCTCTCCCCCTCCCTCTCCAGTCCAAAGAGCAGTCAGGGTTCCCTGCCCTGTGGTAAGTCCTAGGTCCTCCCCCCTCCGTCCATATCTAGGAAGGTGAACATCCAAACTGGCTAGGCTCCCACAAAGCCAGCAGATTGCGTAGGATCAAAACTGCGTGCCATTGTCCTTGGCGTCTCATCAGCCCTCATTGTTCGTCATGATCAGAGAGTTCAGTTTTATCCCATGCTTTTTTTGGTAATAGTCCAGCTGGCCTTGGTGAGCTCCCAGTAGATCAGCTCCACTGTCTCAGTGGGTGGGTGCAATACATTTTTTCAATTAAATTTTTTCATTTGCTTTACATACCGACCAGTTTCTCCTCCCTCCTTACCTCCCATTTTCTCTGTCCACCTCCCATCTACTCCTTCTCCATCTCTGTTCAGAAAGGGGCAGGCCTCCCATGGGAGTCAACAAAGCACAGCACATCAAGTTGAGGGAGGACCAAGCTCCGCCCCTGCATCAAGGCTGGGTGAGGCGTCCCAGCATGGGGAATAGGTTCACAAAATTTGTAAATATATTAAAAACTATACATTGTGTTTCTTATTTTGATTGATTAAAAAACATAGTATAGCTGGGCAGTAGTGGCACACACGCCTTTAATCCCAACACTCGGAAGGCAGAGGCAAGTGGATCTCTGTGAGTTCGAGGCCAGCCTGGTCTACAAGAGCTAGGCCCAGGATAGGCTCCAAAGCTACAGAGAAACCCTGTCTCGAAAAGCCAAAAAAACAAACAAAAACCATAGTGTTATGAGCTTTAAAAAATGTATATGGCTGTAACAGAATCCTTCTTAGTGTGTTCACATGCAGGGCTTCATGGGGGATTCAAAAACAGCCAGCCTTGGGGCTACAATTTCTTACAGCAGCAGTATTACAAGTCAAGATGAACAAAAGGTAACACACAGGAGGCAAAGCAGAGAGAAACCAGGCATAAGAATTCAGAGTCCTTCCAATGCAGGAACACAGGATATACTTAAATCTTTCAGCAGTAAGTTGGGATAACATGTGAAATGTTTCTCTAGGGAAGCTCATTAGAGACTCAGCTACTACAGCTTCTATTTGGAAGTGGTAGCTTAGGCATCCTCAGCCTAGCACAAGCCATAATTACTGACACCTAGAAAATAAACTGATGTTTCCAATTAACTACATTGTACAACAAATGTAGGGAGGTACAGTGAGAGATACATTAATTATGGAATTTATGTCAGGGAAAAGAACTGTATACCATTCCAGTTTCAAGATGTCAGTCACGACTTTACCATGTAATCATCCCTTTCTAAGAATAAGAAATGTGTGAACCGGTTTTCCCTGCATAGATGTGGGACTATGGGATGACTGATAAAGAATTTGATCACACCAATGAGAGAAAAAAGTTCTTGTACCCCACGGTGGGCAACGTTTTAACCACTGATATGAATACTTTTCCCCCTTCTTTCTCTTCCTTCTTTTATTGACCCCCTCCCATCTCTTTTCTCCTTTCATTCTTTTGAGACAATATCTCACTCTGTAGCACATGTTGCCCTCAAATGATATGGGATTTTCTTCTGTATATGTGTTGCTTTTATTGGTTAATGAATAAAGCTGTTTCAGTCAATGGCTTACAGGCAGGCAGAAAATCTGAACAGAGATATAGAGAGAGTAGGCAGAGTCAGGAAATGCCATGTAGCTGCTGAAGGAGAAGAAACCTTTCCAGTACGCCACAGCCTCATGGCAATACACAGATTAATAGAAATGGTTGCTTCAAGATGTAAGAGTTAACTAGAAATATGCCCAAGTCATTGGATGAACAGTTTCTGTGTGATTTTTCAGGTCTGGGTGGCTGGAAAATTAACGAGCAGTCTCGGTTTACACTCAACTTGTGATGATCACCCTGACTCAACGACATGGAATGCTGGGATTATAGGTATGCAGCACCATACCTAGTTACTGATTTCTATCGCTAAGTTTGCCCATACCAGATTCATATAAATGTAATTATACATTACACAGACTTTAAGTTTGAATTCTTTATCTCTGTGCCATATACTCACCATTGATCTCAACCTCCAAAAATGTTCAGATTTTTTCCACTGTGAACTATATTTCTGTCTCAGAAATGCCAACATTTAATAGTAGAACTGTTGGGTTGCACAGTAACTTTATAAGAAACTGCCATGCAGATTTTCAAAGTGGTGATGTCATTCTCATTCTGCTATTCATTCCTACCAGCAAATGTGTGAAAGTTCAATAGTATAGTTGGAAATAGAGGTACTGAGTGTTTGCCTCATGATTTTGTGGAGGCACTAGAGATAAAATATAATAAAACTGGGTGGTTTATCTCTCTCTCTCTCTCTCTCTCTCTCTCTCTCTCTCTCTCTATATATATATATATATATATATATATATATGTATATATATCAAAGTGTTCCACGTTCACATGGTGAAATCTATCACATTTTAAAAACCCATTTTAGATATCATCATCCCACTTAAACTTATACAAAATTCAGTATGTTTGAGTTTTGGCAGATCATTTTACTTATCATATTAGAATTTGGAAAAACATATGAAAGCACAAGTACACATATTTACTTACATATGTTTGTAGATCCCTCAGGGGTGTGACATAGGACTTACTTAGCACTATATGATTATCGTATCAGACATGCCTTATAACCCACAACTTCTGCTAAAATAATTAAGTGGAGAATTAACAATTTAGTCAAGTGGGTGAAATTATGATACACTCCAGACATAAAAAAATAAAATAAAATCACTAGTGCAATGATCCCTAGTTAAAACAAATGAAACAAACATTTCCAAGACACTTAAAACTGCAAAAGGAAGACGGACCTGAATGACAGAAAACAAGGTATGTCTTGTAATTCCCTCAGCTCACTGCCGGTACAATTTCTAGCCCACAATATGGAGAAAGAAACCAGCAAATGCCAGCACCTTTAGGCTCAAAGGGATGGATAAAGGTGGTAAGCAAGAGAAGATGACAAATCACCAAAAAGAAGAAAGCCCTATAAAGGATACCAGAGACTAGAAGGAAGTATTTCCAGATTACTAATCATTGAGCATCTATAGGAAACTACTTAAGGCCAGAGGGAGAACTGCAATAATTCAATGCCTCTCTCTTAATAATTGATCAGAGAGGAAGACAGCAAGCCAAAGAGATTTGAACACCATCTTTCAGATGAACCTAAGTACACCTCTTATGGACATCACAAAACACTGGAGAAACAAGAGCAGAATAAAAGCTTTTTATAGATAAAATTAGAATACTTACTAAGATAGACTGCATTTGAGGTCATCAAATAAAATTTAACAAGTTCAAAGATATTAATAATTATAAAGTATGTTTTCAACATGAAAGTAAATGACAAACCACTAATTCAATATTCTTTAGAGAATCTCCAAATACTTGCAAACTATTTCAAATAACCATTGATCAAAGAACAAAAAGGCAAAGTATTTTGATCTGAATGAAAATGAAAATACAGGGTAGGACTGAAGAGATGGCTCAGTGGTTAAGAGGCTACTATTCCAAAGGACCCGGTTCAATTCCCAGCTCCCACATGGCAGTTCGCAACTGTTTGTAACTCCAGTTCAAAGAATCTGGCACCCTCACACAGACAAAGCGCCAACGCACATTAAATAAACCTAAATACATCTTCTAAAACATAGTAATATTAAAAAAAGAAAATACAGGCTAGATATATTTGCCCAATGCTGTATGTAATCCTAGCCCTTGGGTGGTTGTGGTAGAAATATTTTGAGTTTAAGACAAGCTCTAACTACAAAGTGAGACCCTATTAAAAAAAATGGAAAAATAAAAATGAAAAAAGAAGGGGATATAAGAAAGAGAAGGAAGAAGAATGTGGAGGAAAATTGGAAGAAGAGCAAAACCAATTAGAATATGTGGAATACTGGTAAACCTACACTTTAGGGCTAAATTCATCGGACTAACCCACTACACAATTTACAAACATTAAAAGTGTAAGAAAGAATGACTACCGACAACTTGAGCCTACTAAATTGGGCAATTATGAAGATAAGCAGAAGAATGCCATATTAAAACTTTTAGTTTTATCTATCATATTTTATTTTATATATAGGAGTATTTTATCTATAAATATGTATTGCAACAAATATGTGCCCGGTGTATGCAGTTTTCAAAAAGGGAAGTCAGATCTCCCGGAACCAGAGTGACAGGAAGAGTGATAGATAGTTTTGGGCCGCCATGTGGGTGTTGGCAGGTCCTAGGCAAGACCAACCAAAGCTCTTAACCACTGAGCAAAACTCTCCACTCCCAGTAGAATAATATATACTTTTAATACTAAATTTGAAATTTAAAATTCAACTTAAGACAGGAGAAGGGAGATAGTTCAATTAATAAGATATTTATGACTTAAGATTGGAGATCTAAATAAAATCCTTAGAACATACTTTTTTAAAGCAATCTGGGAGTAGCAGCACGCACTTGTAATCTCAGCACTGGGGTGGCTCACTGGCCAGGCTAATTATTGTGGTCCAGGGCAATGAAAGAGCTTATTTCAAAAATAAGAGCTCCTGAGAAACAACACACCCAAGGTTGTATTCTGGCTTCCAAATGCACGCACAGATATGGACATGCATCAGTACCCACAAATACATGCATGTGGACATGCTCTTCATGTGCACACAAATATGCACACAGCCCAACATACATAAAACTCATGCGTAGAAGAAACCTGAAGGTCCACATGGCTGAGTTACTTCATTATAAAACCAAAAGAGAAAATATCACCATCACATCAATTATATTTTAATGAGGGGGAATACTTTTAAGCCCATTCCATTAGGTTAACATTATTGTAATACCAAAACATGACAGATGATCTATGAAAAAAGCTGTAAATGAATACCCTATAATAGACAGACGCTACCTGCAGAATTACTTAACCAATACAATTCTATCTAAAAGGATAACAGCCACACCAAAAAACATTACATTCCTGGAATATAAGATTGACAGGACCCCTGAAATACAAGATTCCATTTCCATAAAATCATCTACATTCACCAAAAGGAAATTTTTTTAAATATACACAGGAAAATCATCCTAGAGAAGGTATACAGTAAATGCACTGAGAATAAACCATATTAAAAAGTAGAGAAAATTACAGGTATTTCTTTTCCATGGTAATCTCACTATAATTCCTATAAAGCACAACAATGACAAGAACCCCAAGATATCAAGAAAGGTGCAATAGTGGCACTTATATCCTGGAGGTAACCAAGCAATGTCCAACTGGAGTTAATCATACGTGAAGTACTATAAATCTAGCCCACAACCCATGGCTGGTGAGGCCATGGAACCTACAGAAGATTTTACTACAGTCGTTCTTCAAACCAATATAATTTTAAGCTTCATTTAAATATTTATCTGAAACCTAAAGATATATGTAGCTCTCTCGCCTCACCAAAGAAACTTCGCTTTAGAGCAGACAGAGATCATTACAGAAAGATATAACTGGTCAAACACAGAGAGCAATTGATGGAAAAGAATACAGCACTAAGCCCTATGCCTAAAGAGAACATCACAGAAGACAAGGCAGAAAAGAATGTAAGAATCAGGAAATCAGGATGCCTAATATGAAACTGTACACATTGGTATCAATAATATGGTAGCCTGTACAAGGCCTGAGGAACTACAGTAACAAATGGTATGCCAATGTGAATGGATAAATTTCTCCTATATGAAAAGCTATAGGTAAAATTAATGGCTGCTTAAAGAAGGGGAATCAGTTCCTCTCAGTTCAGGAACTGATGAGACCTTTGATAGAATCCCAAGAGGCGAGCCATAAGCACATATTCATAAGAAACACTCAATGAACCCAGCCGGCCGTATTTAAAATTTATAAATATGAATGAGAGGGCATGGGAGGAATTGGAGGGAGTAAAGAGGGGAGGGAAATGATATAAATGAAGTATTCGTATGAAATTTTCTAGCTCTCACAGTACTAGAAGGTGCTATGCAAGTTTATAAAGGAAAGAAACAGGCCATGAATCTGAAGGAGAAAGAAGAAGGGTATATGGGACGGTTTGGAGGAAGGAAAGGAAGAGGTGAAATGTAATTACAATCTCAAAAATAAACAACAACAAAAAACATGTTTTAATCAACCTGTTATATGATCCAGCTATTCTATAACTGTGACCTTACTAGAAACAAGGAATATATTTACATAAAGACAGCAACATAAAATTTCAGTCACCTGTATTTATAAAATCAAAACACTGGAAATACTGAGTCATCATTAATTAAAGGGAAAATACAAATACAAATTCTAACATACTCACATGCTAGAATACTATTTAAGAATAAAAAAATGAACTGTCAATCTGTGGAACAACATAGATGGACTTCAGCATAATTGTGCTGTGAAAGAAGCCAAGAAAAAGAAAACCAGAGTACAAACTGGGTAAATCCATTTATAGGAAATTCTAGAAAATGTAAGTTAATCTACAATGACAAGAGATCAATAGTTTCCTGGGGGTTAGGCAGATGGGAGAAATCACAAAAGGGCAGGAAGAAACCTTTAGATTGTGATGGTGGTTTCATGGTTTGGATATGTATAAAGTTATCAAACAGTACTCTTTAATACATAAATTTCATTTCATATAGAGCATATCTCCATAAAATATCAAATTTCGTTATATTTATTATATATTATAATGTATTCATTATAATATATTCATTCTATTTGAGGGATGGAGGTTGCTTTTAATTTGGGGACAAGGTTTCATTATGCAACTCCTGGATCTTGTTGTGCAGCTCAGTCTACACTCGATCATTCACAATCCTTTTGCATCCATCTCCCAGTACTAGAATAACAGGTCTACACCACTGTGTCTGGCTTTATTCTACATGTTGTATTAATGTCATTTAACGCCTTTCTCTGTGCCCAGCACTAAATAAGCAATGTAATCCTTGACATTTGACATTTAACCTCTGTTTTACTGGTGAAAGGAAGTGTATCAGAAGCCAAGGGGGATGAGTAGACTAAATAGGACTTAACAATAACTAAGAACTAAGTACTCTGTCAGTAACACACGCCAAGTCAAGATTCAAACCTAGGTATGTTTGACTTAAAAGCCTTTATCAAAAGTCATATCACAAAGCTATAATAAACTAGTATTTTAATATTGAAGGAATAATCTCCAGCAGGAAAATGCAAGAAGGTATTCAGTGTGTGTGATTAATAAAGGATCATAAACTAAGGCATTCTCCTGGACTGCCATGGCTGGGCTTATAAAAGGGAAGAAGGGAGGATGCAGAGGAGACCAGTGGTGTGATTAGGAAGCAGAGGAAAAGGAGATGGACACTAGAGGCAATGGATGAAGGGTTCTGATAACACTATGACACTGGCTTTAAAGAGAAGGAAGAGGCCGTAACCAAAGAGTACAGGCTGCCCTTACATCTTCTCTTCTAGCAGAATCTCTACACAACACTACAATTACCAGAATGTTTGTTCATAAGGGTACAGTTGTTCTGAATAGGATGACTACCCTTATAAAAGACACCAGTGAACTCTTTCCATCTCAGAAATACAAACATGTTGGCACTCAACTTTAAAGCCTGCAGAACTGTAGAAATGAATTGTTATTTAAGTCGCCCAACCTACAAAAATCTGTTTTAATGGTTTAGACACATTAAGATGGTCCTTCAGAAGGAACACAGCCCTGATGACCCATTTTAGAATTCTTAATCTCTAAAACAAGTGTGTTGTTCAAAGGAGAAACTATGTCAGGTTCTACATAGCAACTAATGCATCATGAAGGTAAGCCTAAAGAATCTTAAAGCACAAATCTGGGCACCAGAGGAAAAATTAAAATATATGCTAGGAATCTGTTTCTGTGAGTTTTAATGAAGACATCAAACACCAGGACCTTAGGGCTTCTTTCGTAAACGTTTAAAGAAAACACAAATAACTCTTGAGTACCTGATACTCTACGCCTGTTTTAAAATAGCATGGTAGTTCTGCAATGAGATAGGAATATCTGAAATCTCACAGTGGGTGTAGAAATGATTTCTTTCCTTTTTTGTTTTTTTGGTTTCTGAATGACTGGTTTAAATGGTGATATGATTGATTCATTGAAAAAAAGTAAAACTATAAATAGTCTTGCATTTTACACTTCATAATGATGGTTTTTAAACAGCAAAAATATCCAGTTCCATCAATTCTACATATGAACTACTAAAACAGCCTCTTTCAACCCAAATTACGTAAAGAGGAAATAAATTTACCTCAATGAACCCTACCAGATGAGTGAACAAGGACATGTTTAGATATAATAATGTTCACGGTGTTCAAGGCAAAGAAGTTTTGTTTTTTTTTTAACCTCAGGCTTCAAAGAACCTAGGCAGTTGCCTATAAAATAATCTTTTTAAATTAACTTACTTTTAACAAATGACACATAAATCTTGACTGACTTAACTAGAATTCTATTTTATTTGTGAATGTGATTATTAAAAGTTTTCTATAAAAGACCTTAATGATTGCATTAAAATTAGTGTTTACTAACATATGAAATGACTTAAATAAGGTTAACTGGCATTGGCTCTCCTGGAATGTCTTACAGTGTCATTTCCAAGTTTCCTTTTTAGTTCTTCCAATTATTTATCCCCACTGTATGAATTTCTTTTGCTTTAATTTTGGAAAATTTAAAAACAAAATTCATTGAGTGCCAATAACCAGACACAGCAGGAGCCCTGCAGGGGCCATCAGGACACTGCAACATCAGACAGAGCTCAGCAGGCGCGGTGCTGGGATGGGGAGGTATCATGAAGTGTGGAGACTCCACAGCACTAATGTGGGGCTCTGGAACCCTAGAATCCTAGTCTTACTCCTACAGTGAGAAAAAAAGAGACCCTCAAACTTGCCATTTAATTCTAAACTAAATGCAGCTGCACTGCGATACAGAGTGTTTACATGAATAACTCAAAATACTTGATTCTCAAAAAAATACTTGTAATTTTTTTAAAAAATGTAATTTTTTGCAAAGTTCAAGAGTTCATTCGATACAAAGCAAATGGGGCTGTATGTACCAACAGCTGGCGACTTCAGATCAGGGTTGGTGCAGGGTCACTGGACCACTGCTTTAACCTTGAGTTTTCAAAACAGAAACAGAAAAACTGCTTAAGGCACAGCTATTTACATAAATTTTATGTCACCAGGTATCCCTGATTTTAGATCGAAAAGATGCCCTGTCTCATAGGTTAAAAGCCTTTCCCCATAATGAGGTATTCGACCAAGCCTGGGTACAAACTAAAGAAAGAAACCAGAACCAGCATCAAGGGCACACAACACCCGCCCTGCTGCAGTTTCGCAGCAAACGTGTTTCTATTGGTCCAACACAAAACCCAGCTTATCTATCAATTCCCGCCTTTTCTGATGACAAGAGCTGCCATTAAAGGAAAAATCTATTCTAGCTTTGAGGCAGAAAACATACTTTCTCAGCTGAAAGCCTTAAAGTTGTCTGATATGATTTTCTCATGGATTATTAAAGTGGACTACATTTTAGAAATAAAAGTACACGGTGTTGATTCCTGTTTAAAATCTAATATAAATGACAAGGCGATTAATCAGAATTCTGGCTGAACAGTTTAGATTTAGCTAAATAATATTAAGATGGGGAGAAAACAAACTTCATTTGAGATGAGAGTCAGAACCACAAAAACCTATATAATCACTTGAGCTTTAACAATCCCCCTGCTTCACAGGCTCAGGCCCCACACCCAGCTGGCTCCTAGGATCCTCTAATAACTTAAAAGAAATCACAGAAATCAGTGAGCTAGAAATCACCCATTCCCCCTGTTTTTGGAAACATGTATATATGGTTATAAGCAAAAACAAAGACATATTTTAAACCCCCTGAGACAACACAGAGGCACCACCCCACCGAGTTACAGCAGAAAGGAGATTATTTACAAGAAAAACTTAAGAGTAAAACTGAATGTCCATTCCAAAAACTGTACAAGGTAAACCATGTCTTCGTGATTGGTTGCTGCTACAAACTTATTCATGTCAAGAAAATTATCACGTTTAAAATTCTCAAAAGAATTTTGGCACAAATCAAATCTCCTTTGGATCAAGTACCTGGTTTCACTGATTAGTTGGGGAGGCTGATTGGACATTGGCCTCTTTCCCAATCATCTGAGTCCCCTCTGTCCATAGAATCTTCCCCAGCCTCCAGCCACCCTCACTCTCTCCTCATACTGACTCTAGAACACGGACTATGTCATCCTCTCTTGTAACTGTATAGTACACAATTCATGCAGCTTCTCTGACACGGACTTAAAAGTCATCACCCCAAAGAGGACCCCAAATGAGACAAAGGAAACAGATGAGGGTAACACTCTGTGCATCTTATTCTCCCCAGGACTCCTGACAGCAGTTAGTGTTCTAAGGTCTCCAGGGCTTTATGCCTAAGATGCTCATCCAAACATTGGATGGCAAAGGGGTCAACATTTATATCAAACTTATTGGCGAAGAAGTGGTGTTTGAGAAGCATCCAGCTCAAGTCACCAGCTCCGAAAATGCACATGGAGCGCACATGGACTCCGCTGCATGATGGGTAAGGAGCCAGGCTTTAAACCAACTACTTATATCTTCAGACTTCTGATCTTGGTCAAATGACAGTGCTTGACATTTGCAAGAGAGAGTCAGTGGGTATTATCTCTGGCATCAGTCTCTTTTCACAGATACTATTTGCAAAGGACTTCTCACAGTGCCTATCTAAAACTCAGTCACTCAGTAAACATCAGCTGTTATCTACACATTATCATCACCAATGTAAACAACATGCGTAGTTATATATGAAGACCTGGATATTTTTATAATTGCTGATTAATTTGTACAAAAACAAACCTTGAGATGCAAAAGGCCTCAGTTATTCAAGAACTTGCCTTACAGCAACACCCTCTACATTTGCAGTCTTTGTTAGCAGTTCCATTAAATTTCAGTGCTAACTAGTGTATCACCTCCTTACTCCTTTATCCAACTGGGATAAATAAATGGAGGTGGAATCAAGATCTTGTTATTTTATAAGTCATTCATCATAAGTGTAGGGTCCAGGAAGAAAAATATAGGCATCATACAGAGCAGTGCGTTTTCCATAAAATCGCTTACCTTTCCCTAGAGAAAGACCAAAAAAATTTTTCAAAAAGAAAAATATAACTCAAAATATTTCCTTATTTTTGTGATTTTTTTCCAAGATAGAAATTGTACTTGGGACTTTTAAGACCTTTGTAATTATCTGCTTATTATTTCTCTTTTCTCTACTAGAAAGTTCTCTGAAGGTAAAAGACCTATCTGTCTTCTTCACATTGACTTCTATGAGGCCATACTGTGCACAGCTGGTATTAAATAAATATGAAAAGAAAAATTGCTATAAAATGTAAAAGAAACAAAACATGAAACATTCCAGTAGCAGTTGCCTTGAAGGTCTGCAGCAGCCGTAGAACAAGGCAGCCCACAGACTGAAGGGTGAGCTGTACTGCTCGGGGATTCTGGACCAATCACTACCTACACTGGGATGGTTAAAACAGACTAGGCTTTTTACAATTCCTTGAATTATTTATTTATTTTTTTAAAATATTTTTTCTGGTTTATTTAACTTTATTTTATGTGCATTGGTGTGAAGGTGTCAGATCCCCTGCAACTGGATCTTCAGACAGTTGTGAGCTGCCATGTGGGTGCTGGGAATTGAACCCGGGTCCTCTGGAAGAGCAGTCAGTGCTCTTAACCACTGAGCCATTTCTCCAGCCCCTCCTTGAATTATTTAATCTGCACTCAACTCTTTGGAATATTTTTGAGAAAAAAATATTATAGTAACCATTATAAAGGGATTTTAAAAATTCCGAAGACTACTAAGTTACAACATGAAACTGAATCACAACAGTTCTTACTCAAATTACTCAAAAGTCAACTTTATAGAAAAAGAATTATTCACAGGGATAAAAAGATGGCTCAGTGGTTAAGAGGACACCGACTGCTCTTCCAGAAGACACAGGTTCAATTCCCAACACCCACATGGCAGCTAACAAATGTCTGTAGTTCCAAGATTTGACACCCTTACACAGAGATGAATGCAGACAAAATACCAATGCAAACAAAAATAAATTATTAAAAAACAATTATTCACAAACAGGAACCAAAATTTGAGTTTGTCATTTTATCTATAATTTATTTTATATATTCTAAAACCATCTCACCCTCCTTAATATAGTTTATTGCCATCATGATCGAAAGTATTTTGAATTTGATAAAAAAAATCTTGAAAATTTATTAAAGCTTTGATTTTAAAATTTTAGCTCAGTTACTATCCAGCCTAATGGAAATTTTAAGATAGGTTTTTGTGCCCAACTTCCGAACTATCTCTCAAATTAACTATTTAGGAAATACTAGGGTTTACACTGTATAATGAACAAAAGAACTCTGACTGGGAAGAAGGCCCTCTCAGTAAAGTGCCTGAACAAGCATGACAACCAAAAGCTGGGGAACACTATCATGCACCCCAGCAATGAGGGAGAGGACACAGGCCACCCCTGAGCTTCTAGCCTAGATAAATGTATTAGTTCCAAGTGAAGTGGAGACTTTACCATAGAATAATGAAGTAGAAGGCAACAGAGAGAGATAGCAGATGTCAACTTCCGGTCTCCACATGCATGCACACGCACCATCACACACACATATACATGCACCATACATACATATGAACAAACACTACACACACAAATACAAAACTTTCTTAAAAAGCAGGCGAAGTTATTTAAATGTAAGTAAGGTCATATGGTCTACACACCAAATCAAAGCAAACTGTCAAATTCCAAATTCAACAATCAAGATTATTTATTTATTTATTGGTTTGCTGAGTTGGTTTTTTTTTTTTGAGACAGAAAGGTTTTTCTGTGTAGCTCTGGCTGTCCTGAACTCAGAGATCCACCTGCCTCTGCCTCCTGCCTGCTAGGATTAAAGGCATAGTTTGGAAGGTAGAGCATCAAGAAAAATTAGTATAATTTTCATTGGCTAATAAAAAATTTTGATATTTAATTGTTATAAGTTTATTTCATTATTTACTTATTTGAAATTGATTTATAGCAAAAATATTTTACTCATAGTAACAAAAAGCAAATATTAAATTTTGGATCTTGTAAAGCATGAAGGGATTTTGACCTGAATTAGTTGAAAATGAAACCTGAATTAGCATTATATACAGAATATAGATATAATACACAGAATATTATTAATGTATTTTAAGGACACTGTGTGTACTTTGAAGGTTTGACACAAATGAAAATTCCTATCAACGATTACTAGTGAGGGGCTAGAGGGAGGGCTCAGCACTTCAGAGCACTGGCTGCTCTTCCAGAGGAGTTGGCTTCAGTTCCCAGCACCCACAAGGCAGCTCACAACTGTCTGTAAGACTCCCTCTTCTGGACTCTGAGGGCACCAGGCACATAAATAGTACACAAACTTACATAAAGACAAAATGCCTATATACACTAATGTTTTTAAAGAATTGTTAGCATGTATAAATTTGACACAATATACCATATATTATGTGCTAACAGGAAAAGTCAAATGGTTCCTTGGTAGTAACAATGCAACATATCTTTGTGGCAGAGGTAAATACTAAAAATACCACCTTACCAGACAATAACATGGGAAAGCTCACGAATATCTAGTCATACAAACATAAAGCACTTATGGCTTGTAATCAGCTTTGCATGCAAAGATTTGAAAAACATATTTGTTTTCTTCAAATGATATCCCAAATACTACATTTGTTTTAGGCACTATGATTATTCTCTCCTTCCCATGAAAAGGGAACAAGGAGGGGGCAAATGCG